>NC_140942.1:101216341-101636567 GCF_014529385.1 Adiantum capillus-veneris
TGTGTGGAGAAGAAAGAGAGAGAGAGAGAGAGAGAGAGAGAGAGAGAGAGAGAGAGAGAGGGAGAGCGTTACCTGCTCCTTGCTTGAGGGCGTCGAAAAACTCAGATCTGAGATCTGAGTTTTTGGGCACTCTCTGTTATTATTTTAGCCAAGCCGGCGTCGCTATGAGCGTCGCAAATTTACAAGTAAATTTGTGACGCTCATAGCGACGTCGGGAATTTTTTTTTTGAGCGTCGCTAATATGAATAACCTCTTGTAGTGATTGAGAACATTCCCCAAGCCCAAGCCCAAGCCCAGACTCAGGCCTCAGTCACCCTTTGGACTTACTTATTCTAGCCTCACGCCTAAGTAAAAATCGACCCTTTTGAGGACCATCGGAGCTTCAGGTAACCGAACGCTATGTTGTAAAGCACACTATGACCCCCTGAGCGATATGCCCGTTTCAAGATATCACACACTCTAAACCAAAAACCGATTGTAAAAAGACATTAGAAAACATCAAAAAGCGAGTGAAAACCTTCGAGGGTATTTGCCGACGCTTGTAGGGTGCCAAAGGCACATGCATCTGCGCTCTGGTCGTGTGCTAGAGACTGAGCAACTAGCGAGCATTTTGACTTACACGGGTTCTCAATACCCACCTACCTTAGGTTCTGAGCCCCCGGCGGGGACCCAAGGTAGTACTACCCAAGACCCAAACATAGCGGGTAGTGACTCTTCATCTAACTATGATATTATGGAAGAGCATCCTACACCAAACCCCGAGCAAGTAAACAAAAACGTACCTATCTCGGCCCCACAGCCTGGATCTAGTGTCTTTAGTCGCTTTATAGAAACCTTTAGTAGAGCTACTCGCTATAAAACTGCGGCTAGTGAAGTTAACGAAGGTGAGAGAGAGGTCGATTCGCCTTTGGTATCTCAGAGGGAGCCTATACTCCACAAGAGTGTCCACATCGATATCATGCCCCTTGCTTTCATGGAAGAACTTGCAAAGCAATCACCCCCCGAAGTTCTATTACTCGATGGCCCAGGAGTCTTGCGGAGGTGCAAGAAGTTGAGCGCTATATGCAAGCGGCTAGGGAGAGGGAAATGGAGTGTTTTCTAGAACAACACCGAGCCATGAAGGGAAAGACCCCGGGGACAACAGGCATAGCAATCAAGCAATTGAGCGCTCCTAAGTTAGAAGGCAATGTGGGTCAAACTATGGGGAGTAACAATGCTTCCACCTCAAGGGAAACCTCTAGTACGCTGAGCCTAGAAGGGTTATTTCTCAACAAAAATTGGGAATATGACCTACAAATTGAAACCTTGAATGACTTGTACACGGGTTACACATACCATATAGGTTGGTTAAAAGTTGTACAATCTACTTCTAGCACCACAAGTCTAGAGGAGCGGCAACAGATGGTCTGCAATGTCATGCATAGAATCATCCAATCGGAGAGGCAAAACCGAGGGATTAACATTCCTTCAACAGGCCTTATGAGATTCTTCGATACGGGCAAGGCCAGACAACCAACACTATCACAGATGGAAACTTCTTTAGTGAGTCCAATGGACCCTTCATATATTGTGTTGCTTGGAGTTTTGGTACAGTCTGAACCCACAAGTAATAGTTTTACTTTTCCAAACCTAGCTCATTTGTCTCTGGGAGACACTACGGCTACGATACCTACTCCGGTAATGAGTACAAAATGTACACATTGGACCTCGTTTGTTAGCACTGCACCGCTACCTAGTAGCATTGTGCCCCCGACAATACCTACAGATGTGCATCAAGACTATGTAACTGTCGCACCTCATGCCCACGTAGCTCCCACACCCCCAATTATTCCAAGGACTTACACTCCACAATGGCATTATCCGAGCTCTTATTCAAGTGGGGCCATACCATTTAGCAATAACATGTTGTATCCGGCACCGGCTATGCCTAGGGCCACACCTATGAACTTTGGACCACCACGTGGTACACCGCCATACGAGGTATGGGACCCGAGGGCCGCGTGTATGCCAAGGCCAAGGCCAACTCCCATCCCACATGTAGTTCCAGGAGCACCTGCACCTGCAGCCACTATATCTCCTTATTTAGGACATTTGGTAACATTTGCTCAAATGATCGGTCGATCTATTGCTGAGAATATGCATAACACGCCTGATAGAGATCCTAGAAGTAATGCAGTACAAATAGCCAAGCTCACACAATAATTTAGTGGAGATGGAGATGTAAGAAAGCATATCGAAGTGTTTGAACAAATATGCAATTCTCTAGGAGAACACAATGACCTACATAAGAGTAATGCTTTAAGCCTAACCTTAAGTGGGAAGGCTGGGGATTTGTATAGAACCCTAAGGGTGGAAGAAAAAATGATTTACCCTACTCTTAGGATACTGTTCTTGAAAGAATACATACGAGAGGGAGTGCTTTAGGGTGTAGCCTCTCAACTCCAGAAATCCCAACAAGAGGAAGGAGAGTTGGTGAGAGACTTTATTAGTCACTTGAAGCATTTGAATTCTCGTTGTAATCCAAATGAGTGCTTCAATAATAATCAGTTTCTTGATAAATTCATTAGGGGATTACGACATGAGGATATCTACAATGGCCTAGTCATTAGTGGTATCACCACTTGGGAAGCAATCATCACCAATGTGATCCAATTGGAGGATAATTTAATGATTCAAGGAGAAAGAGTGTCTGTTGAGCCTAAATCTACTAGCTCGCAAGCATCGGGGCATTAGCCAATGACCCTAAAGCCTATTTCTAAGGAGCCAAAGATATTTGAGATGACTTTAGGAGATCTCACCAAGGCCATTCAAGAGAGTCTTAGAGACAATCGTGCTCCGCAAAACAATCATATGTATCCAAAAAGGGAGCAACAATGGTGCTCATTATGCTATGGTCCGCATAGTACCAGTGAATGCCCTACTTTTAGAGTAAAATTCAATGGTAATTGCAATGCCTGTGGGAGGTATGGTCATCACACTAAGGATTGCATAGTATTTAAGCACGTGATGGCCAATAGACCTGCCAATAGACCAACCTTAGCACGGATAGACACACCTCTAGTGCGTACATTGATGCCTGTCCCACCTCTTGAACAAATGTCACAACACATGGTCCCTAGGGCCCAAAAAGTTTTTCAAACAACACCCTTACCACCTCTTGTGCTAGGACCGCAACCACCACATTGCTTGTTTGGAAGGCTGTGAGGAAGATATGGACCCTAATATTGCCTATGGGATTGATGTGCTTGAAGAAAGTCCACAATACTACATGGAGGACTATTGGCGACAAGTCAAACCTATCTATCAAGTAGCTGCTCTTGCTACAAGAGGAAAAATTATCAATTACACCGCCAAGAGACCACCTCTTCAATGCTATGAGTGTGGAGGTCCACATCTTGTGGCTGAGTGTCCTATTAGGCTACAAAATAACGCCACACTAATGCAAACCAATCAAGCGATCACGTCTACGATGTCGGTACTCATGTGTAATCGATGTGGCATAGCTCATTTGATAGCCCAATGTCCAAATAATCCAAATGCGTCAAAGATCACGCCATTAAACTTGATTGAGGTTATCGAGGAGCCATCACAAAGTACACCTATGGTATCAGTAAACGTACTCACATGATCGATGCTCCAAAAACAAAATTATATTCTTGAATAAAGAGACACAACATCAATTGCCCAAGCTCAGAAGAAGAAGAAATCAGGAAGGAAGAGATCACAAAAAGTAGCGAAGTCAGACCCTAGTTCAAAGACCAAGATAGGGACTGGTGACGACCCCATATATATGAACGACGCTAAATAGGATCCTGATTCATGTGAAACCATGGAGATCAAAGCGACCACTAAGAAAGAAACCAACAACCAACAAGGAAGATGGTCATGAGCCACAATGGCCAGGATCCAAGAATAAGATATGAACTTATCCAAACCCTACATAGGAGATCGAGCGATTCAAGCAATTAAGGAGTTTGGTAGAAGATACCTAAAGGGATCTAGAACCAGCACCTAGGCAGATCCAGATTACAAACACATTGTTCCCTATGCAACAACAAACTCACAAAGTCCACAGACCCCTAGCCATACCTAGTGTCATCCAAGAAGAAAGTGACTTAAAGTCATGGGAAAGTGGGCGTACTCACTTCTTGTTGGAAAGAATGTTTACAGAGGGACTACTTGAACCTATCAAAGAAATGGAGATTCCATCTTCCCCATGTCAAGGGACTGAAGCCCAAAAGGTGCTCTTAAATATTGCCAAATTGATGGATTTCATGGCTTCAAAAGTTAGAACCACCATTATCTCTAAACTATATGGAGACCCTGAGCTATTCTTATCTCTTCGAGCTTTATTTAATGGAGAAATGAAGGTTGGGCTATCATAATTTGCACAGATGGCTAGGGAGATGCCAATAGAGAAGGAATACAGATCCACAACCCAACCTAGATGAGAACCCCGTTGTAGAAATACATGTTAACAAGTTGGGAAAATACTTTCAGGGCGATGAATCCAATGCAACCATACCAATCACTAAAGGGATTAACTGTGAAGGGAATCCTTGATGGTGGCGTTGGGATTAGCATTATGACTAAAAATTGCTGGGAAACTATGGGAAAGACCTTACCTTGGGACCACAACCATAGTAGTAAAGGTGGCCAATGGGTATACCTTTGGACATAAAATAAGGAATACCTTCATTGTTATGGATTTCTCCAAGCACACTATGGCATCTGAGATGATCTTAGGGCGTCCTTTCATGAGGAAAGAAAAAATGGTGCATGATTATTCTAAAAACCATGTCTACTTGCAGTTCCAAGAATCTGTCATTCGAGTGGATCTTGTAACTAGTCGAGCACATACTCTAGGAAACAAGTTTATAATTAATCATAGATCTGACATCATAGTTTACTCATCCCCATTGCAGTATTGTTACATGTAAAGTGGTTACTGATGTTGGGGAAGATTCTCCTTATATGGATGTACTACCTGGGATGACTGAGTTGGAAAATGTGGATTGGGTCCACTTAGCAACAACCATAGACACTTGGGGAAACAGGGGGACGACTTGGGTAACACCTGAGGGGGATTAAATGCCACCATTCGTACCCTTAAATATGCTAGAAGCAATGCATATAGCTTCTGATGACCTACAAGATGAAGGTTTGACTGGCATTGGAACCAGTGAGAGCGGATTTTTTGAGATAGGGCTCAAGTCAAGGCTCCCACCAGACAACCACTCCGTGAGACCCTACACACGCATATTTTTTAGGGGCACCACCCTCTTTTATGGAGAAAGAAGGAAACCAAAACAAACCATATACAACACACACACACACACACATAAACATTCACACGTTCCTTATGTGCTTCAACACCTTATGCCCTTCAACCATTCAACACACACTCCTTAAGCAATCCCTTTGAACACTGCACAAACTCACATGCAAAGATTGACCTTCACCATATTAGTGCTCATGTACTTCTAAGAAAAGCAAGCACAAAACCTCAAAACTCAAAACACCATAATGCACAAATACTCGACAACTCCTTTCCTTTCCCAAAAGAAGAGACTACTTACACACATAAGGCGGCATGCATAGAGAGCTCTTCTCCATCTATGCAGCCCCAAGACTTACTTACACACAACATAAGGAGAGAAGCCAAGCAAATAGACACCATGGTGCACAAAAAAATTTCTCAACAAACAAGCAACCCAATGAGCACAAAATATGAGAAGCTGCCAAGATAGGCTTACCAAATTTACATGCGTTTAGAGAAGTGTGACGACGACACCCCAATTGCAACAATTTGTTGATCAAACCATGAGATAGATCATTGAACTTGATATCCTTGCTCTCATATAGAATCTACAATCCTTATTTAGGGATGAGTATGATAAGAGAAATGTTTGCAAGAGAATGGTAGCAATAGCATATTGATGCTCTCTCTATGGTGCCACTTATGATAGCAAGCTTAGGAAATGGATAGGGAGACAAGAGGAGAGAGAGATTAGGGATTCCCTAACCTTAGAGGAGCTTATTTGCAGCAATGGAGTAGGTGTGTGTGTTTTTTGTGCTTGCCAAAGGGCCTTTTTATAGCTGTACAAGACCTTGGGTTAGGTTAAACTTGACTAGGGTAGGTAATTAACCATAGTTAGGTTTCCTTCTGACCATTCCTTCAATTATGCAAATAAGGGACTTATTTTTTCATTAAAAATAGCCTTTTAAGTCGTGGAGGCTCCATAAGGGTTGATAATGTATGTGGGCCCCACCATGATGTCCCTCCAGTGGCTTCTGCAGAGTGTCCCCATCCTATTTGTTGTGTCTCTGGAAGCATCTTGAGCCGACCCCTCCACATGCAAGTGGTTTTTAGCTCCCCATTGGTATTTTAGAATTTTGGAGAAGTCAAGAAAAATTTTCACCTTTGTGGTTTACCTGATTGTAACTTTGACGTGCAGTAACAGTGTCCACAGCACCTTGTTTTCACCATAACTTTCAGAGTGTAGCTCAGAATTGGGTGATGTAAAAGGCAAAGTTGACCTTATCAAAGTGTTTAAGTTGATTTTGGAGTGTTCCTCAAGTATACCCACGAGCTAAGGCGTTCAAGATGCATCCAAAACACCTTTTGAACCAAGTCTCCTTGTAGGGGGCCCTTTAGTATGCATCCAAGGTATAGCATGCTTTTTTCAAAAGAGAATCCACCTTAAACAAATGAGGTAGGCTCCAATAAAGTTTGATTTATTGGGGATATACATTATATTTAAGATTTGTTGACCATCACAAGTAAATGATCCAAGAGTTGGGTCACATAGTGGTGGGGAAGGGAAGGCCTACAAGGTTAACCCTACCCTTGAGAGAAGATGGGTAAGATAAGTGCCCATAAATTATTTATTTACAAATTATGGGATGTAGATAGCTATTTCAATTAGTAAAGTTAATTAGTTAAAAGAATATACAGTAAAAAACTAGGAGAGTAGAATTAAGTAAAAGATCTAAGAAGGGTAAGTTGTTTGTATGGAAAAAGGCTATTACGGAAAGAGAGAATGAACACTAGGTTAAAACTTTGATAAAAAATATATACATTTGAGTAGAAATGTAGTGCAAATGCAAGGTTACCATTTAACGCTACTCATATTAGCCCTCCCCCTTCATCTAGGATCATTCATGCTCCTAGATGAAACAAAAGAGTTTTTTCCTTTTTCTTTTCTTTCTTTTTTTTTTCTTCTTTTTTTTTCTTCTTTTTTTCTTTTTTTTTTTTCTTTTTTTCTTATTTTTCTAAAAAAAGGAGGAGTGATATACACTCTTTTACTTCATTAGACCTGCTTTTCATTACCTCAATCCCATAAATCGGAGATGGGAGGGTTGCCTTGGGTATGTTGAGATTCCAAGGCTGGTTCTTCTTTGCACATCAAAGCTTTAAAAATAGGTGGAGCATTTGCCAAGCCGAAGGGAGCCATGCCAATTTGGAGCTTAGACGATGTAGGTAGATGACTTCCTATCAACGGATTGATACGTTGAAAGTAGGGATTTAATCTCCATCCATTGACTCTGGTCTTGTGGAGTTTTCCTGATAAATCTGCTAATCTATAACTACCATTCCAAAACTTCGTTTTTATCATGAAAGGTCCCTTCCATCTTTGCAAAAACTTTTTGTCAAGTCGAGTATCAAGCCGGTTATCATAGCGAAGAACCAACATACCTTCCTTCAATCCTTCCCCCTTGAGCTTCTTGTTGATTTTGTCCCTTTAGCTTGTGGCTTGGGCGATGTAATAGTCGATGGACTCTTCTCTATCAAGTTCAAGTCGTTGAAGATCTAAAATTCTTTCCTGCAAAGCTTCTTTTGGCTTCTTTGCTCCCCGTGAGAGAATGCGTAGGCTTGCAATCTCCACCTCAATAGGAAGGAGTGCCTCCTGTCTATATACCAAATGAAAAGGAGTGAATTGAGTGCATACCTTGAAAGATGTTCTGTATGCCCATAGAGCTGCGGTCAAATGGCGATCCCAGTCGTTTGGTCGATCTGCAACCTGCTTAGAAATGATTTTACATATCATTCCATTCACCTTTTCAACCAACCCATTGCACTGAGGGTAGTAAGGTGTAGAATGCAAATGTTTGACTTTTAACTTTGTCAAAAGATTATCTAGGAGCTCTGCTCTAAACCCTGGACCATGATCTGACAAAATCTCTAATGGTGTGCCAAATCTACTGCATATGTGATCAAAGATAAATTTTGATACCTCCTCGGTTGTAATTCGTGTCGTACTTGCTGCCTCCGCCCATCGTGTCATGTAATCTACTCCCACAATGATGAAGACCTTTCCGGTAGATGTGCGAGGTAAGGGGCCTATTGCATCCACACCCCACTTCTCAAAAGGACCATACGAAATTATTGGAACTCGAGGTTCGTAAGTGAGTCGTCGATTTCCAGCAATCTGACAACCTTTGCATGACTTACACCAATGCTGGACATCACGGTGTAGACTTGGCCAAAAAAATCCTGCTTGCAAAATCTTCCTGTTTGTAATATCATGAAAAAAATGACCCCCACAGACATCATCATGGCATGAAAAGAGGATTCTCTCTATTTCTTGAATAGAGGGCACCCTTCTTAGCACCAAATCTTTCCCTTTATGATACAGATCATCTCCTATGAGTTGGTAAGGAGTTGCCTTTTTTACCAACCTATGCCTTTGCACTTTATCCAAGTGTTTAGGGCACTCACCAGTTTGGAGGAAAAATATGATGTCCTTCAATTCCTCTTGGCCTTGGTACTTTGGTTCGTAGAGCTTCACACCTCCCACCATGATCTGAAGTTTCTCATTGGCGAGATAATCTGCTTCCTTGTTGAGGGTTCTCACAACATGCTATACCTGTGTAGCTTCAAAGTTCTTTATCAAAGACTTTGCCTGTCTAAGCCACTCCACTAGAGTCGGGTTCTTGCACTTCCATATCCCTTGGATTTGCTTAATAACTAGTAAGGAATCACCTCTTATTATAAGTCTTTCGATGCCAAGTTTTCTGCATTCTTCAAGCCCCAACTTTAAGGTGACATACTCAGCCTCATTATTAGAATGAACATTTTCCAAGGTGATACCTTTCTTAACAAGAACTTCCCTTTGTGGACTTAGAATAAGAACCCCCCCTGATTCCTGATCGTGTTGTCGTCGGTAAGCTCCATCAAAGCACAAAATGTGTGCATTGTCCATCTCCTCCTCATTATTTTGTGGTGTAGCTTTGTCTCCTGCCTTTGGTGACTCTTTCCTTTCTCTCACTTTGTATGTGAGAATGTCTGCAAGACCTGCCCTTGTGCTATCTTCCACAAGAAAAGTGTATTCGAACTCTTGAAGTTCTAGAACCCATTTGGCTATCCTAGATCTCTCAGGCTCATGTGTTGCACAACATATGGTAAATTGTTTTCCATGGTGAGAATGACAAATGGTGTAGGTAAGAGATATGATCGGAACTTTCTTACCGCAAACATAATTGTGAATACCACCTTCTCCATATCGGTGTAGCCCTTCTCTGCAGCGGTCATGACTTTGCTTGCAAAGTATACTGGCCTCATGTAGCATGTTTTTGGGTCTTTTTGCATGAGAACTACACAGATGGCCTCCATTCCTACACTTGGCGTGATGTAATATGTATCCTTTGGATTTGGTGGCATTATTGTTGGAAGAGAGTTGAGAATACCCTTTACTTCAGTAAAGCATAATTCGTGTTCCTCTCTCCATTCAAATGTGGGTTTGTTTGCTAGCTTGTGCAAAGGTGCAATAGCTTCCGCTAGAAGGTGAATGAAATGAGACATGTACCTTACTTTGTGGTTGAAAGTCATGAGCTCTTTGGTTGTCATTGGTGGTTGTAGTGACAAGAGAGCATTTACTTTTGATGGATCCACTTGAATTCCTTGCAAAGAAACCACATGACCTAGCAATACCACTTGTGACTCTGCAATGTGACACTTCTCAGGGTTAAACTGTCCCCCAAATTGATGAAGCCTCCTAAGCCCCTCCTCAACTTTTTGGCAATGAAGTCTTTGGCTACTATAGATACAGAAGTCATCCATAAAAACCCTAATTGACTTTCCAAAGAAGGGCTGAAAGACAAGAGTTGTAAACCTTATAAAGGTACTAGGAGAATTTGTGAGCCCAAATGGCATCACTCTATAGGCAAAGCAACCCCAAGGTGTGATGAAAGTGGTTTTTAACTGATCTTCTTCTGCTATTCTGATTTGAAAATACCCTGAATACCCATCACACACTGTGTAACATTCATAGCCGGCTACTTCATTTAAGATTTCATCTTGGAAAGGAAGAGGAAAATGATCCCTCTTTGTTGCAGCATTGAGCGGTTTGTAGTCAACACAGACCCTCCATTTTCCGTTCTTTTTAGGGGTTACTACAATTGGGGACACCCACTCAGAGTTAGACATAGGGTAAATGAAACCAGCTTTGAGGAGTCGGTTAACCTCTGTCAAAAGTGCCTCTTGTTGTATTTTTCCTAGGTGCCTTAGCTTTTGAGCCACAGGTTTAGTACCTGGTTTTAATTCTATGCCATGCTCTATAACATCCACACCTCTAATTTGTGAGTAATCAGTGATAAACAAATTGGGATACCTCTTGAGCATATCGATGTAGGACCGCTTCTCCTCAGGGGTAAGATCTTTTGCAAGCATCCTCTCAAAGTCTTCAAAGTGCTTGTGGACACCTTTGTCATCCTTTGTTTGCTCCTTTGTTGGGTCAACCTCTATTGATGGAGTTTTTGATGTGTTGAAGATGATTCCCATTACCTCCAAAGATGATTCTTCTTCGCTATTGGATGTAGTGGTTGAACTTTCCTCGTCGCTTGAGCCAAAACTCTCTTCACTTTCTTCATCAGCCGTGGTCTCATAGTTGATGTCGAGCTGCTTTCCTTCATGCCAATCGTATACTACATGTTGCCCCTTTTTGAGAATCAATTGTCCTTGTCCCCATTTTTGATCTGCATTCACAACAATGAGCCAAGGCCTCCCTAGGATGATGGGATAGCCCTCCCCCTTGGCTAGCATAACATACATGTCCACACGTGCATCTATATTACATACAGAAACTTTTACATTCTCGATGATCCCTAGGCACTTCACACTTGCATTGCTGGCCAGCCTAGCTTGACAATTAGAGGATTTAGTGATTTCAAGCCCTAGTCTATTCATGGCTCTTTCCGTGATCACACACATTTGTGCTCCACCATCAACATACACATTGGATACCTTCCTACCCCTTACATAAGCATCTACAATAGGTTCCACATCTTGTTGTGGATTTGAAGTCAATGCCTTTACTGTCACCTTTTCTTTCTTTCTTGGGAGTCTTGTACTTACAAGTTTGGACCAATGCTTTCTCACCTTGGGTGATAGATGTAGGAGTTGAGGCCAAGAAATATTGGGCTTTTGAGTTTGCAAATCTTCTAAGATGTTGTAGGGTTCCATATTCTTTCCTAATGGAAAATCGTTGATGCCGATCTCCCTTCGCCTTGACCTCTGCTTCTTGCCCCCTTCCTCCTTCTTTGACTTTTTCTTCCTCTCCTTCCTTGCAGGTTCTGACTCTTCATTCCTTGTGTCTTCATCCTTGTTGTGTGCTCTTGTGCGCTTTTCTGCTGGCATAACATCAAAATGTATAGGGCTCACCTCTATCTCCTCTTCCAGCTTTATGACATTTACTCCCCTCTCTTCCTCCACTGGTGGGACAGGAGGGATGTTTACCACTGGAGGTGGTGGTGGTCGACGAAGAATTTGCGAGGCTTGAGCATGCTCTTGCTGCACCATGAGCGGAGGGGGTCTAGGAGGGTATATGTCCCCTGGAAGCCTTCAAGGGTGAGGGAAATTATACATGCCATGACCAACTTTGTTGCAATTCCAGCATCTCAACTCTTGTGCTTGACGTTGTTGATTGTGATTCCCTTCTCTTGGTTGTCGTTGTTGGGGTAGGACCTGCACTAGATTCAAGGTGAGACTCTCTAGTTGTTGAGTTAATCTTTGCAAGATCTCTTGTTGTGATCCTTCCCCTATTTGTGAAGTTTGGGCAAGAGAGCCCCTAACTTGTGCTCCCATGCTTGGTGAAGAATCCCTCTCAATGACTTCATTTAGGTCCCTTTTTCTATGTGCTTGAAAATTTAACTTCTTGAATTTGACCATGGCCACCTCACATGCTTCCTCAAATGTTGATGGGAATTTTAACTCTACCTTGGTCTTCAAAATTGGATACAAGCCAGTCATGAACCTATCTTTCTTTAGAAAGTTTGGTGCACCACCTTGGTTTTGTAAGGTAGCCTCCCATCTATCCCATAGGCTAAGGAAAACGGCCTCATAAGATGGGTAGTCTTCAAGGAATACCTATTTATGTTGAAGTAGACAATTCCAAAGACCCTCTGGAGTATCTCCTTGCCCAAATTTGGCAAGAAAAATTGCACGTAGCCTCTCCCAATTGGTTTTTTTTTGAGGTTGCAAGGCCTCGTACCATGCCTTAGCCTCCCCTTTGAGAACGAGTGGAAAAGCACGCAGCTTTACCTCTTCTTGATCTCTCCCAGAGATGAGGTGTGCCATCTCCAAATTATCCAGAAATTCTTGTGCATCCTCACCATTTTTAGAATGAAAGGTAGGAAAAGTGCTTGACATTTTTACAATACAAGGAGGTTTGTGTACCACAAAGTTTTGACTACGATGAGTGATCACATCAAAATGAAAATATATACATCAAGTGTTAGTTTATAATTTATCATATGCAAAATAAAAGGGTTGATTGAGGCATTAATTTCATTAAGGCGAGTGGGTCCAAAAATTCTCCTAATGGTTGCTTGAAATCTAAATTTTGTAGCAATTATGATGTGCACAGATTGACGAGCTATGGGTGTAAAAGGAGAAGCAGCTCCAGGTTGGTTCATGTGACAATGTGTTCTCCTTTTTCTTTCTCTTGGAGAAAGTTTCCTTTGAGTGGATCGCTATCTAAGCGCCTCTTGTCCCTGCCTCAAAACAAAATAAAAACATGGACATCAAATGAATCATCATAATTAATGAATGGAAGAATGATGGGATTTGGAGATGCCAAGATTTCACCAAGTCTTTCTGCTCCAAACATAAAAACAATGCGTTGTTGGTAAAAAAATTTGCAATCTACACAAATGTTAATTCTGATGCGTTGTGAAAAATGAAAGGCATATGGTGCAACTCTATTGTTCATGAGGAGAATAGAAGGCAATTAGGAAAGTTCCTCCGTGGGGGCACCACTTTTATGAGAGCGGATTTTTTGAGATGGGGCTCAACTCAAGGCTCCCACCAGACAACCACTCCGTGAGACCCTACACACGCATATTTCTTAGGGGCACCACCCTCTTTTATGGAGAAAGAAGGAAACCAAAACAAACCATATACAACACACACACACACACACACTCACATCTTCCTTATGTGCTTCAACACCTTATGCCCTTCAACCATTCAACACACACTCCTTAAGCAATCCCTTTGAACACTGCACAAACTCACATGCAAAGATTGACCTTCACCATATTAGTGCTCATATACTTCTAAGAAAAGCAAGCACAAAAACTCAAAACTCAAAACACCATAATGCACAAATACTCGACAACTCCTTTCCTTTCCCAAAAGAAGAGACTACTTACACACATAAGGCGGCATGCATAGAGAGCTCTTCTCCATCTATGCAGCCCCAAGACTTACTTACACACAACATAAGGAGAGAAGCCAAGCAAATAGACACCATGGTGCACTAAAAACTTTCTCAACAAACAAGCAACCCAATGAGCACAAAATATGAGAAGCTGCCAAGATAGGCTTACCAAATTTACATGCGTTTAGAGCAAAAGTGTGACGACGACACCCCAATTGCAACAATTTGTTGATCAAACCATGAGATAGATCATTGAACTTGATATCCTTGCTCTCATATAGAATCTACAATCCTTATTTAGGGATGAGTATGATAAGAGAAATGTTTGCAAGAGAATGGTAGCAATAGCATATTGATGCTCTCTCTATGGTGCCGCTTATGATAGCGAGCTTAGGAAATGGATAGGGAGACAAGAGGAGAGAGAGATTAGGGATTCCCTAACCTTAGAGGAGCTTATTTTCAGCAATGGAGTAGGTGTGTGTGTCTTTTGTGCTTGCCAAAGGGCCTTTTTATAGCTGTACAAGACCTTGGGTTAGGTTAAACTTGACTAGGGTAGGTAATTAACCATAGTTAGGTTCCCTTTTGACCATTCCTTCAATTATGCAAATAAGGGACTTATTTTTTCATTAAAAATAGCCTTTTAAGTCGTGGAGTCTCCATAAGGGTTGATAATGTATGTGGGCCCCACCATGATGTCCCTCCAGTGGCTCCTGCAGAGTGTCCCCATCCTGTTTGTTGTGTCTCTGGAAGCATCTTGAGCCGACCCCTCCACATGCAAGTGTTTTTTAACTCCCCATTGGTATTTTAGAATTTTGGAGAAGTCAAGAAAAATTTTCACCTTTGTGGTTTACCTGATTGTAACTTTGACCTGCAGTAACAGTGTCCGCAGCACCTTGTTTTCACCATAACTTTCAGCCTGTAACTCAGAATTGGGTGATGTAAAAGGAAAAGTTGACCTTCTCAAAGTGTTTAAGCTGATTTTGGAGTGTTCCTCAAGTATACCCATGAGCTAAGGCGTTCAAGATGCATCCAAAACACCTTTTGAACCAAGTCTCCTTGTAGGGGGCCCTTTAGCATGCATCCAAGGTATAGCATGCTTTTTTCAAAAGAGAATCCACCTTAAACAAATGAGGTAGGCTCCAATAAAGTTTGATTTATTGGGGATATATATTATATTTAAGATTTGTTGACCATCATAAGTAAATGATCTAAGAGTTGGGTCACATAGTAGTGGGGAAGGGAAGGCCTACAAGGTTAACCCTACCCTTGAGAGAAGATGGGTAAGATAAGTGCCCATAAATTATTTATTTACAAATTATGGGATGTAGATAGCTATTTCAATTAGTAAAGGTAATTAGTTAAAAGAATATACAGTAAAAAACTAGGAGAGTAGAATTAAGTAAAAGATCTAAGAAGGGTAAGGTGTTTGTATGCAAAAAGGCTATTACGGAAAGAGAGAATGAACACTAGGTTAAAAATTTGATTAAAAATATATATATTTGAGTAGAAATGTAGTGCAAATGCAAGGTTACCATTTAACGTTACTCACCAGTAGTGTCTCACAAGACTATAGCCCACACGATTTGGGATTAGAATCATCAATTGAAATTGACTCTGAGGATGAAGAATATGAGTTAAATATTAGTGCAAATGTGGGGAAAAACCATTCAGGGCCCAGTGGTACCCTAGATGACAATCTATCCAAGGGAGCAGAAGACACAAGTAGCGATTCATCTAGTGACTCTTCACTAGAGATCGGTTGTAATAAAAAATTAGAGAAGAAGAGTAAGAGATATAAGAGGCGACGATATCGAGAAAATGTGTGTGCTAGAATAAATGAAAAGAAACCGTAGAATGGCTTAATTATATAGGGGCATGTGATGCTCATCGAAAGTTGGTAGATAACTGGGGTGAATACCTTTAAAGCGTTATGTGGTGTAGTCCACAACCCATTGACATCGCACAACTAGAGGCTACAGAGAAGCCAAAGTTGAGTCGTACCGTAAGGAGATGACAAAATCGAGAGTTACATCAACAACAAAAAGAATCGAAAGAGAAATCACAGTCCACAGAACAACACGACCCCACAGATTTCCACCCTGCACTTGAACATTTCAAATCCTACACCACAAAGGAACGTAAGGTTCTGTATACAAAGGCTCAAAGAAAACCTATGAATGGAAGCAATGGAGTTTATGACTGTCCAGCAATAGTTAAGGAAATACAGTTAGCAGACCCAGGAAAAGAGTCCAAACCTGTTTTCATTGCCCAAGGTCTGACAGAGACTAAGGAGTGTGTACTTAAAGAACTTTTCAAGGAATTCAAGGATATATTTGCTTGGACATATCATGATATGAAAGGTGTTCCACCTTCTGTGGTGCAACACACAATCCCCACGAATAGCATGGCTAAACCAGTTCAGCAACTACCCTATCCAATGAATCCTAAATATGCAAAGATCATTCAAGAAGAGATTGAAAATCTTGTGAAATGTGGATTCTTTCTCCGATAGTGATTGTGCCAAAAAAGAATGGGAAACTCAGAGTGTGCGTGGATATCAAGAAGTTCAGTGTCGCCACTAGGAAGGACCATTACCCCTTGACATATTCAGAACATGTGCTTGAAAGAGTTGCAAGAAAGGAAGCTTATCGCTTTTTAGATGGGTACTCTGGATACAATCAAATCAAAATTGCAGTAGAGGACCAAGCTAAAATGGCTTTTATAACCGAATTTGGAGTGTTCGCATTTCATGTTATGGCTTTTGGCTTAGCCAATGTCCCTACTACCTTTCAAAGATTAATAAACACTACTTTTAGAGAATATTTGAGGGATTTGCGAAGCTTTCTTAGATGAACTTTGTGTTTATTCCTCTTGGAAAGAACATCTATCATGCTTACGAAAAGTGTTTGAGAAGTGCAGATTGTATCGCATCTCCTTAAACCCTTTCAAATGCCAATTTTGGGTTAAACACGGAGTCATTTTAGGGCATATAGTGTCCAAAAATGGGATTTCCACAAATGAGAGCAATTTTAAAGCCATTGTTGAATTTCCACCACCTACAAACAATAAAGGAGTTCAAAGGTTCATGGGCCATGTTGGTTATTACTGACGGTTACTTTTAAAATTTGCCGAGATAGCTCGTCCTTTGTACAAGCTTCTTATTGAGTTCCACTGGACCGCGGAGTGTGACCATGCTTATGAGTCATTGAAAAATACCTTGACAAGCACTCCCATTCTACGAGTGCCTGATTGGAATATAATTTTCCATGTGCATATTGATGCATCAAACTTTGCTATTGGGTGTATTCTAGCTCAACCAGGAGAACATAAATTGGACTACCCCATTATCTTTGCAAGTCGTCAATTGACTGATGCCGAGAGAAACTACACCACTACAGAGCGAGAAGGTTTAGCTATGATTTACGCAGTGAAGAAATTTTTCTACTACCTTCTTTCCAACAAGTTTGTTTTCTATGTGGATCATCAAGACTTGTTGTATCTAGTAAATAAACCTTGTTCCACGGGAAAAATTACATGATGGTTGTTAATTCTCCTTGAGTTTGATTTTACCATTGTGGTGAGACCTGGTAAAAGACATGTCATGGCGGATTATTTTTCTTGCATACCCAATGGTGAAGCCCCTACTAGAGTCGATGATGAATTGCCCGATACTTCCTTATTTCTAGTCGAGACCATGCCTGAATGGAGTGAGAAGATTGTGAACTTTCTAGTTAATGGTTTTCCACCCAAAGAGCTTTGTAAGGACATAGCTCAAAAAGTGTTAAAAGAATGTGAACCTTATTCTCTCATTGCAAGAACTCTCTACAGGCTAGGGAAGGAAAATATTCTTAGACTTTGTGCCCGTGAGGATGATATTTATGCATACTACAAGAAGCCCACATGGGTATAGCCGGAGGACATTTCTCAGGGGAACTAACAACTAGAAAGGTGTTGCAATTAGGCATTGGTGGCCTACCTTATTCAAGGATGCATCACTTTTTGCGAAGGGATGTGATGAATGCCAACGCTTTTAAGAAGCCACAAAGGAAGGATAAGATGCCTCTACATCCCATCAAGGTAGCCCAACCATTTGAAAAGTGGGGCTTAGACTTTGTAGGTCTGATTAGTTCGGATGCACGTAACACTTAGTCACAGTATATCATTGTAGCTATCGACTATGTGACCAAATGGGCTGAAGCAAAAGCAACACAAAAAGCTAATGCAAAGACAACAGTTAAGTTTCTCTTTGAGAACATTATCACACGTTTTGGATGCCCCTTTGAACTTGTGAGTGACAATGGAACCCATTTTATAAATGAACTAATAAAAGAACTCACATCAGACTTCATGATATCCCACCACAAGTCTACACCTTATTATCCACAAGCAATTGGCCAAGCTCCATTTTGACAAAGACAGTTGAGGCTCATTGTACAGATTGGGATTTAAAGCTTACATCAGCTCTATGGGCCTATCGTACTTCTTACAAGTGGTTATTAATTGTACACCTTTCAAAATGGTATATGGCCAAGAAGCAGTTATGCCATGGGAGTTTGTAATTCCTAGTCTGTGTGTAGCTTCACAAGAAGGTTGGGATGGTAACCCTTAAGTTGAGCGCTTATACATCCTTGAGAGATTAGATGAAGAAAAAAAATTGGCTGTGCAAAATGCACTTGTGGAGAAAGATAGAAGGAAAAAATGGTTTGACCGTCATCTAAAGAACAAAGATATCAATTTGGTGATAAAGTCCTTATGTATGGAGTGCGTAACGAAAAGAAAAAGTTGAAATATGTGGGAAAAGGGCCATATCGAGTGTGTGAAATTACCCCGCAAGGTACCATTCATGTGGATACTCTAGATGGAGTTGAAACCATTGGATTTCTCAATGGGAGGAAATTCAAAAGGTATTGTGATCCTCTAAGCTAGGAAGAGTTACAAGCCATCCATCAAAAGAAAGCAGCCAAAGAACAGGCAGAGCTTAAAAAGATACAAGCAAGAGTTGAGGCTCGAGAAACAACGTCTTAGACGCCAATGAGAGGCTAATCTGGGAATCATGAAAGCGTTTTTTTGAAGACAATTGATGATGATTCATTGGAATCTGAGCCACCTCTACGATATCCAATTGAACTAAATAGCCTCTATGGGAGAGTACTATATAAAGCATTACTGGATACAGGAGCTCAACATAATTTGTTATCCTATGGAGTTTGGTGTCAGCTAGGAAAACCACTCCTATCCACAAGCACCATCCAAGTCAAGGGTGTCAATAAGAAGAAGACCACTGTTTTTGGAATCCTACACACTCATGTTATCCATGATAATGGAACCGTGGTTCAAAGCTTTTGGGTCATGCATGTTGGTACTATGGAGGGTAATATAAACCTGGAGCACAAATGGATGTCTGCAGTCAAATGTTATATCGATTGTGGCACTTTACATCTTGGTTTGTTTTATCCCGAGGGGATCATTGCTGCCATATTTACATGGTTTCTCAGACTCAGATTGGATTGGTTGTTTTGACACGCGAGTGTCCACAAGTGGCTTTTGTTTCATGCTCGGCAATTTATGCATATCATGGTTGAGCAAGAAGCAACCTACTGTGGATACCTCCAATTGCAAGGTTGAGTACAGGGAAGCCTTCACAGCTACGGTTGAGTGTATGGCTTAGACACCTTATGGTTTATTTGGGTGTTGGATAGGCCACTGCCAACACTATCTACATTGACAGTTAGAGCGCATTGTCAGTTGCGAGGAACCCAGTTTTTCATGCTCACACAAAGCACATTGAGGTGCATTACCACTATGTCAGGGAGAGGCTCTCAGCAGGAGAGATTAGCTTGGCTTATGTGCCAACATAGGACAACTTTGTAGATCACAAAGGCATTGTCTTGTGAGAAGTTCGAAGCTTTCTGCAAAGCTTTGGGCTTACTCCCCTTTGTTGACTGATCATGTCCTCAGGGCATGGCACTTCCCTATACTCTATGTGTCAGCTCTCGTTCACCGCATCACTCCCAGAGGGGATTTGTTACCATATATATGTGGTAGTGATGTGTGTGAACACACTTAGGACCACTAGGGCATTTTTCCCTCACTAGGAGGTTTTTTCCCCCGTGCATTGTATATACACCCATCACTCTAGGGCTATCTTATCTTTTCATTACACACTAAGTAAAACACTCTCTGTTGTGTGCCTTGAGCTTCCTTCCTCTTCTCCAAGCTGTGTGTTTCTCTGCACCCTAATTCCAACACACATGGCAAATGCAAATTTGGAACTAGAATAAATGCAGCTGATGATAAATTTGTCTTTGTTGAGAGTACCTTCATCCTTGAACCCATGATCCCAATCTTGCGCTCCACATGCCCTAACCATTACACCCCGTTGCACAACTAGATGGACATGGCACTTGCAAGCAATATTGGTGTGTAGATTTATTAGATATAGTAAATTCCCAACACGTCCACTAGGAAATATGTAAGATAGCACGTGACAAAAAAATAAGTGATTTATAATTAGATACATTTACAAAAAAATGTACTTACATAAAAGTACATAAGGGCTAGTTTTTTTACAAAAAATGCATACATAAGGGGTACATATAATACTTGCAAATATGAAGGTAAGGGATTATTTAAACACCTCTTATTCGGTGCTATATGCAAGTTGTACATAGTGGACTCCCCAGGTGTAAATTCAGCCCGAGCTCTGATCTTGCCTACAAGTCACGAGACGCTCAATCCCTTTAGTGTTATTACCTTCTACAAATGCAAGACTTTCAAGACGTCGTGCTTGGGGGATCTATGCCAGAGAACAACATGCACAAATCTCAATGGAATTGGAGGGCTCAAAAAATCTAGCCATCACAAGATTTGAATTCGAGCGGGTGCCATGTATGTGAGGTCCCCACCCCGTCGTATCAAACAACGGATCTGATGGTAAACCTGGTGGCCACTAGATCTATAGCGGAAGCAAAAAAAATGATTCAGGGTTCAACTAGCGGACGATCTCTCATCACAAAGTGAGTCGAGTTCGAGCCTACTAGCAACGAGATCTAGCTCCACCTCGCAAGGGAAGCGTACTTAACTATCTAGCGATCCTAAGACCCACCTTCCAAGAGGAGAGAAACCCGAGTGCCTTTTTCCCCATGTTTCAGAGGCACGTACTCTCGAGGATTCGCCGCTCTAGGGGCAATGAGTAATACCAATATCGAGTAAGCACTATGGGGACAGAGAGTTCGAGACCAATCGGGACCACCCATCTCGTAGGCTTTGGCAACCCGAGGCAAGCCCCCACTTTCCACCTCCACACTCACACTTCATCGTGTGACCTAGCTACTACCACAAAGGTTGTTCAACATAAATATTCCTTGTTTAATTCCAAATCACATGGTTCGTTAAAACAGCCCTTCAACCAGTATTGCAAACAACACCAAGACAGAATTCTAGTAAAAATTCTACTCAAACTTATTCATAAAAATTCCAATGTCCTGGAGGTACAACATCCCCCCTCCAGCGAGAGTTCACTCCTCCCGTTGTCGCCTAGCTGCCCATACAACTAGGTATGTCCACCGCATAGAAAGCATGTCATGGACACTCCCACCGCATAGAAAGCAAGACGTGGGTTCCCACCGCATAGAAAGCAAGTCGTGGGTATCCACCGCATAGAAAGCATGTCGTGGATTCAAGAGCCCTTAACGAGGAACTCTGCCCCCTGTGATCAGTAGGGGGGTCAGGACTGATTCAACATTGGAAATAAAATGAACATGCTGAGCTAAATTTTTCCTAGCAAACATTCTTTCCTCTTGCAAACAGCATACCCATCAAACATTACCTTCCTACTTTAGAACTTAATGTATAATGATTTCAATGCCGAGGTTTCCGTCAGATTTCTCCAACATGTTTGGGGATATGAGCATTCCTAACTAGCGTATGCAATGTTAATTTAAACAACTTGAATAAAAATATGATCCACCTCTTCCACTTCTTCATCGATGGCCCGTGAGATGGCCGGTATTTGTTCCTCCATGGGAGCCTTCCCCTTTCTGTTGACATTGCTCGTTCCTGCCTCGCGATCATGGGCACCACCGAAGCGCGTCCTCTTAACCGGGGCCATTTCTCACTACTTTAAATGATTAGCTTGGAGAAAGAGCTAAGGTTCACAAGCATCATAACAGTCCAATGGGTAGATTAGTGACATCAATTAATCCCTCCTATATGAGAGTCGAGATTTCTTTCATAAAGCAATCATTAAGGATGGCACATAGTCCTATGGGAACCGGCTCTAAGATAATTATTCGGCTTACATGATCAAGAATAATTAGGATTACACTATTGGAATTACCAGAGAATTGGATTAAGTATGATTAAACTATTTCCTAGCAATTAAATGATGCAGATTTACCCTATGCATATGTGTGAGGAAAAACCAATTCTTAGAGACTTATTGACGAATTAATTTCTCCTTAATTACGTCTTAATGCATAAGAGAAATGAATTCAATTAAGCTACAATGTTAATGAGTGATTACAATAGTGATTCTCTTCAATCTGCACAAATACTAGCTTACCGATTAATTACTATGCTATCTAGAGAGAGAAGATTCTGATAATTATGCTCTAATCATTAATCAAGAGTGAAGAATGGCTGATAATTCAGCTATGGAATGATGATTACATAATAGAGTACGAATAAGGAGAATTTAGAGAGTAGTCATAGAGATTTTCGGCTAGGAATAGGCATAATGTACGAGAAATTTTGACGGCAGAGAAAGGGATTTTCAGATGGCATTAATTAAACTGTCGTTACCGTGATTAAGAGCTGGTAATCTTCTCGATTTTCTGATCTAATTGAGCTTCTTGAGATGAAAATTCGGCAGCACCTCCCTCCTAGCTTCTTCTTCAATAGGTGTATGATTCGGCAGCACCTCCCCAATGTATGTGGGTGTGTGTGTATGCACTGTGTGTGTGTGTGTGTGTGATCATAAGTGTGTGTATGTGTGTGTGTGTGTATGCAGGTCTTTAAATAGGCTACTACAGGCTGAAAATCGATCTGGGTTGCGAAATGCATCTGGGAGCTCCTCCAGTTAAGCATGGCAAGTCCAGTTCTCTGTCCACCAAGTGTCAGGTTGGCTTGGTTAACTGGTTCTGAGACTGAGTT
The DNA here is from genome assembly GCF_014529385.1 of Adiantum capillus-veneris. Classification (NCBI taxonomy): domain Eukaryota; kingdom Viridiplantae; phylum Streptophyta; class Polypodiopsida; order Polypodiales; family Pteridaceae; genus Adiantum; species Adiantum capillus-veneris. The sequence continues at coordinate 101,239,156 of NC_140942.1, forward strand.
GCAGGCTTGGCAGCTTTCCCAAGACTCCCACAAAGAAAGAGGGCGCCCCCTGGCTGTTAAAGTTGATATGGAGTGGCCTGGAACCTGTTCCCACACAGTCCCGGGTCCCCGGTACCTCCCCGGACAATTTTTAGGAAATTTGGTTCTAGGCTGAAACGGGTCACACGAATCGGATTTTGATGCCGTAAATTGCCATACGAAGCTCTAACTAAGGCATACTGGCCCGAGTACCTGCCATATTTAGCAGCCCTCGGGGTTCGAAAATGCATTTTTTTTCAAATTCGGGGTAGGGGTGCAGATTTTCGAGACGGTCGAGACTGAACGGGTCGGGTGACCAAAAACTTACTATTTTTAGAAATTTTTCACAAAAATTATTTTAATTCACATTTTGAAGCTTTATAACATTCTAAACATCATGACACTGACAGAATCTAGAAAAGTGCTAAAAATAGTAACTTATTCCATTGTAATCATTTCGTGGTACAAGGGTGCTCTTGTGATCGGGTCAGAGACCTTACAACCTCCCCAACGTGAAAAATTTGAGATGTCCTCATCTCAAGAATGAGTTTGGGTAATCTTTTAAGAGCGTTGACTCGTCTTCCCAAGTTGCATCTTCTTCAGGGTAATCCTTCCACTTTACCAGATGCTCCGTGATAGTTCTATTGCGTAATTTCCTTTCTCTTGTTTCAAGTACATAGTCAGGTTGGATTTCGAGAACTCCTTGTGCTGGCATGACTATCTGATCTGAGTCCAAAAATTGATCAGGGTTAGGAACATAGGGTTTGAGTAAGCTGACGTGGAACACATCATGAACCTTCAAGTTTGCAGGTAACTTTAGCTTATAGGCCTGGTCACTTACAACCTTAACGATCTCAAATGGTCCACAATGGTCCACAATACCTTGGGCTTAGCTTCTTGTATCTGCCTAGCGATAAATTGCTTTTCTTAGGTCGGACTCGGAGAAAAACCTTATCTCCTTCCTTGAAAGTTCTATCTGTGCGGTTCTTATCTGCATAGTGCTTCTGTCTATCCTGAGCTGCCTGAATGTCCTGGCGAATAGCTCTAGTCTGTGCTTCCATATCTTCTAACATCTTTCTAGAGGCTTCTACTCTGATGGTTGGATCTGAAAAGTTCAGTGGTGCTAAACAGTCCTGTCCATAAAAAGCTTTGAAAGGTGACATTCCAATGCTTCTGTGTTCGGAAGAGTTATAAGCATATTCTACCAAAGGTAGATATTGTAACCACTTCTTTGGCTCCTGTGAACAATAGGCTTTGAGAATGTCCTCGATAACTTGATTAACTCTTTCGGTTTGCCCGTCAGTCTGCGGATGATACGCTGTGCTGAAGGCTAATTGTGACCCAATAGATTGGAAAAGAGAGGTCCAAAATTTTGATGTAAACTTGGCATCTCTATCGCTGACGATACGCTTGGGTAGACCATGTAACCTAAAAATCTCCTTGATGAATACCCGACTAACATCTGAAGCAGTAAAGGTCGTCTTTATGGGTATTAGATGAGCCACTTTTGTGAGCATATCAACAACCACGAAAACAGAATCATAACCTCCTGTGGAAGGTAATCCTGTAACAAAATCCATACTGATGCATTCCCACTTCATCTGGGGTATGTCAAGAGGTTGAAGTTGCCCTGGTAATTTGATCCTTTCGGCCTTTATCCGTTGACAAGAAATACATTGCCTCACATAGCGAAGTATGTCTCCTTTCATTGCAGACCAGAAATAACTCCTTCTGACGACGTGAAGAGTTTTAGCATAGCCTGGGTGTCCGGATGTAGAGCTATCGTGTGCTTCATATAGAATGGCCTTCTTTAAAGCTGGGTCTCTAGGTACACAGAGTCTATGTCTGTAGTAAAGACATCCTCCCATAAGAGAGTAATCTTTAGCTTCAGGCATCTTATTCTGCTGGACTAATGAAGCCATACGTTGGTACTCTGGATCTTCGAAGGATGCATCTTTGATTCTATCCCAGATAGGGTTATTTGGAATAGAGATAGCTCCGAGAAACGATTTTCGGCTAAGACCATCTGCAACTGCGTTTTCCTTCCTTGGTCTATACTTTATGTCAAGGTCATATTCCTGTAATAGCTATCCATCGCCGTTGTCGCATATTGAGAATGGGTTGAGTAAAAATCCACTTTAAACTCTTGTGGTCTGTAACCAACTGAAACCTGCGTCCAAGAAGATAATGTCTCCATAACTTCAGTGCATGTATAACTGCTAAAAGTTCCAGATCATGAGTGGGATAATTCTTCTCATGATCCCTCAGCTTTCGCGAAGTATATGCCACCGGTCTTCCTTCTTGAGTAAGAACTCCGCCTAGAGCGAATTTGCTAGCGTCGGCCGCTACTTCAAATTCCTTACTGAAATCTGAAAGCTTTAAAATAGGAGCTGAGACCAAGAACTCTTTTAGCTTAGCAAAGCTAGACTCGTGCTCGGTCTTCCAATCGATCCTCATTCATTTCTTCAGGAGTTCCGTCAAAGGTTCAGCAATACGTGCATAATCCTTGACAAAAATCTTGTACCATCCCGTTATTCCAAGAAATTCTCGTACTTCACTGACAGTGGATGGTTGAGGCCAATCAACGATGTCTTTGACCTTATCTGGGTCCACTGAAATCCCTTCAACCGATATGACAAATCCAAGATAGTTGACCTTTGGTGAGCAAAAAGTGCACTTGCTCTCCTTAGCGTAAAGTTGGTGTTTCCGAAGAAGATCAAGTACTTTGCGAACCTGTTCTTCGTGATCTGCCTCGTCTTTGGAATAGATCAGAATGTCATCAGAGAAAACCAAGACAAAATCATCGAGTTAAGGTCGGAAAATATCCTGCATAAGTTGGTTGAAGCTTGCAGGAGCATTTGTTAGACCAAAAGACATTACTGTGAATTCGTAGTGCCCATACCTAGTATTGAAAGCTGTCTTCGGAATATCTGATTCCTTGATCCTGATTTGGTAATATCCTGACCTTAGATCTATCTTTGTAAATATTTTGGCGCCGTGGAGTCTGTCCAAAGTTCGTCAATCCTTGGAATTGGATACTTGTTCTTGACAGTTACCTGGTTCAGTCCACGATAGTCTATGCATAGCCTTAAGGTCCCATCCTTCTTCTTCTGGAAAAGAACTGGAGCACCCCAAGGAGAAGTACTAGGTAGAATGAATCCTTGCTCAATGAGTTGCCTAAGTTGTTCTTTGAGTTCGATGGCTTCCGGAAGTGACATTTTATAAGGTCTTTTTGAGATAGGTTCACACCCAGGGATAGTTTCAATCTCATGATCTACCTCTCTATGTGGTGGAAGATTCGTAAGGTCTTCGGGGAATACATCATCATATTCTCTCAACCAGTTTGGTCGAAGTGAGGTATCTGATTGGTCCACCTTGTTGAGTTTAACTGCATAAATTTGCTGACCCTTCCTTAGTCCCTTCAAAAGTCTGCTGGCCTTAACTAGAGTAGCCTTAGGTCTCCCATTTTCCCCCTGGATTAAGGCTTCATTACCCAAGTTATCTGTAAAGGTAAAATTCCCTTGTGCACAATGTATGTGGGCCCTATTTTGCTTTAGCCAGTCCATCCCTAGTATCCCATCAAAGAATCCTAAGGGTAGGGTTCGAAATTGGGCAGAAGTTGGGTGTCCCCCTAAATCAAAGTCAATTTTGCCTGCAGAGTGTTGAGATACTACCTCCTTGCCGTTTGCTAACTCGACAACTAGCTTGCTTGACGGATACTTATCTAGCTTAAGCTTTCTCATGCATCTGGGTGAAAGAAATGAAAGAGTACTGCCACAATCTATAAGGAAGTTAACTTGTTCACCTCCGAGAGATCCTGGCGTATGAATGACTGCGTATTGCTCGCAACCATTGGGATTGTCAATTGCAGCATGTAGGGTTGCTCTCTCCACTGCTTCATCACCCACAGTTGGTTGAACTACTGCGGCATTTACTCTGGCGGTAGCTCCACGCCCTCGCCCTCTTTTCATCCTTCCTCGTCCTCCTCTTCCATTAGCTTGGCCACGTCCACGGGTATTCAAGGGTATGGCATTGGCGTTGGTTGCATGAATGTTCCTGGGGCAATTGGATCTGTAGTGTCCATGCTCGCCGCAACCATAGCATCGAACATCAGGGAACTCCATGGTTGTGGTGGTAGCCACAATAGGGAGCTGGTTATAGGTTTGGTTGGCTGGTCTGTTGTCCCAAGCAGTGTTCCTTGCCCTCTTTGACCAATGGTTCCTCCTGTTCTGATTAGCTTTTTGTACTTCGAGAGCTAGAGGTTTGGCCCTCAACAAGGCATCATGTAGAGTTGTTGGTCTGAGAGCTTCCAACCGAGTATTCAAGGGATCGATTAATCCTTGGCAGAACCTTGCCACCTGTTGTTCCAAGGTCATCTTAGGAGCATATCTCCGAAGAGTGACAAACTTTGCATAGTATTCTTCGACAGTTGAATTCAGCTGCCGAAGTGAAAAGAATTCATTCATTCTCAAGGTCCTATAGGCAGGTGGTAAATAACGCCCCATTATCGCAGCTTTGATGTCTTTCCAAGATTGGGAAGATCCTTTAATGTCCAGGTCTCTGCAATGTTGCTTCCACCATATCTTGGCATCGCCAGTCAAGCGGAACATCGCAAGCATGGTCTGATTTACGGGTTGGGTCCCTGCAGCTTCAAAGTAATCATCCATGGCTTCCATCCAAACTTCCGCATCTCTCTCCACATTTGCCCCCTCGCCCTTAAAGATCGGAGGTTGGGCTTGTTTGATGAGAAGCTTCTTCTCTTGCGCTGCCGAGTACAGAGCAACAGGCGGTACCTACATGGGTTATACAAAATTATTGATGCCATTACTTGGATTTCAAAATAGACACGAGACTTTAAATAAAATTCAAGATTCTTCTTTATCAGGAGACAGAGATTCAGAGACAAAAAGAACTTTATTGATGGAAATTTATTACAATCGAAACTCCTCAAGGTTAGAATGACTGATGACCGCTTATTACATGGCTTTATGGATTTGCGTATAATATACGCCTAGGAAATGGTATTGACATGATGCACTACTTCATTCATGTAATAGTTCTTATACACATTCTTGAGGGGATAATAAACTAAGATATCAGGCCGGAGTTCCGTCTTCAGTAATCCAAAGGTTTTGACTCGGTTTGCTGGAATCACATTGGTGACCTTCTCCAAGAGCCAGTCGTTGATGGTTTGGTTGGAGTTGCCCGAAACAGTCTGGTCCAATCGTGTGGGCACTAAGTAGAATATCTCTATCACTCTCAACTCTTCTCCCCAACGTATCTTTTTCAAGTCGGTAGCCAGGCATCCTAGCTTCCGAGCATTGATGTAGTAAACCCCTCCTGGAAATGTCCAATCAAGTTCCCATCTTTTATCAATGCGAGTGGAGTGTGGCGTATAAGCCTTCAACATTATCTCCATGACATCTCGCCTGAACTGGTAAACTGGGGATCTTCGAGCTTGCTCATAAATAAGCTCAAACACTTGGAACTTCCGATATTCGAACACGGGGTCTTCTTGCAACACCAATGCAAGGAATTCGGATCAACTACCTATATACTTTCAGTTCCTTTTAAATGTTCAAACAATACGACTTTATTTTCCCAACCTAACCTAGGCTCTGATACCAGGTGTGAGGTCCCCACCCGATCGTATCAAACAACGGATCTGATGGTAAACCTGGTGGCCACTAGATCTAGAGCGGAAGCAAACAAAATGATTCAGGGTTCAACTAGCGGACGATCTCTCATCACAAAGTGAGTCGAGTTCGAGCCTACTAGCAACGAGATCTAGCTCCACCTCGTAGGGGAAGCGTACTTAACTATCTAGCGATCCTAAGACCCACCTTCAAAGAGGAGAGAAACCCCAAGTGCCTTTTTCCCCATGTTTCAGAGGCACGTACTCTCGAGGATTCGCCGCTCTAGGGGCAATGAGTAATACCAATATCGAGTAAGCACTATGGGGACAGAGAGTTCGAGACCAATCGGGACCACCCATCTCGTAGGCTTTGGCAACCCGAGGCAAGCCCCCACTTTCCACCCCCACACTCACACTTCATCGTGTGACCTAGCTACTACCACAAAGGTTGTTCAACATAAATATTCCTTGTTTAATTCCGAATCACATGGTTCGTTAAAACAGCCCTTCAACCAGTATTGCAAACAACACCAAGACAGAATTCTAGTAAAAATTCTACTCAAACTTATTCATAAAAATTCCAATGTCCTGAAGGTACAACATCCCCCCTCCAGCGAGAGTTCACTCCTCCCGTTGTCGCCTAGCTGCCCATACAACTAGGTATGTCCACCGCATAGAAAGCATGTCATGGACACTCCCACCTCATAGAAAGCAAGACGTGGGTTCCCACCGCATAAAAAGCAAGTCGTGGGTATCCACCGCATAGAAAGTATGTCGTGGATTCAAGAGCCCTTAACGAGGAACTCTGCCCCCTGTGATCAGTAAGGGGGTCAGGACTGATTCAACATTGGAAATAAAATGAACATGCCGAGCTAAATTTTTCCTAGCAAACATTCTTTCCTCTTGCAAACAGCATACCCATCAAACATTACCTTCCTGCTTTAGAACTTAATGTATAATGATTTCAATGCCGAGGTTTCCGTCGGATTTCTCCAACATGTTTGGGAATATGAGCATTCCTAACTAGCGTATGCAATGTTAATTTAAACAACTTGAATAAAAATATGATCTACCTCTTCCACTTCTTCATCGATGACCCGTGAGATGGCCGGTATTTGTTCCTCCATGGGAGCCTTCCCCTTTCCGTTGACATTGCTCGTTCCTGCCTCGCGATCATGGGCGCCACCGAAGCGCGTCCTCTTAACCGGGGCCATTTCTCACTACTTTAAATGATTAGCTTGGAGAAAGAGCTAAGGTTCACAAGAATCATAACAGTCCAATGGGTAGATTAGTGACATCAATTAATCCCTCCTATATGAGAGTCGAGATTTCTTTCATAAAGCAATCATTTAGGATGGCACATAGTCCTATGGGAACCCGCTCTAAGATAATTATTCGGCTTACATGATCAAGAATAATTAGGATTTCACTATTGGAATTACTAGAGAATTGGATTAAGTATGATTAAACTATTTCCTAGCAATTAGATGATGCAGATTTACCCTATGCATGTGTGAGGAAAAACCAATTCTTAGAGACTTATTGACGGATTAATTTCTCCTTAATTACGTCTTAATGCATAAGAGAAATGAATTCAATTAAGCTACAATGTTAATGAGTGATTACAATAGTGATTCTCTTCAATCTGCATAAATACTATCTTACCGATTAATTACTATGCTATCTAGAGAGAGAAGATTCTGATAATTATGCTCTAATCATTAATCGAGAGTGAAGAATGGCTGATAATTCAGCTATGGAATGATGATTACATAATAGAGTACGAATAAGGAGAATTTAGAGAGTAGTCATAGAGATTTTCGGCTAGGAATAGGCATAATGTACGAGAAATTTTGATGGTAGAGAAAGGGATTTTCAGATGGCATTAATTAAACTGTCGTTATCGTGATTAAGAGCTGGTAATCTTCTCGATTTTCTGATCTAATCGAGCTTCTTGAGATGAAAATTCGGCAGCACCTCCCTCCTAGCTTCTTCTTCAATAGGTGTGTGATTCGGCAGCACCTCCCCAATGTATGTGGGTGTGTGTGTATGCACTGTGTGTGTGTGTGTGATCACAAGTGTGTGTGTGTGTGTATGCAGGTTTTTAAATAGGCTCCTACAGGTTGAAAATCGATCTGGGTTGCTAAATGCATCTGGGAGCTCCTCCAGTTAAGCATGGCAAGTCCAGTTCTCTGCCCACCAAGTGTCAGGTTGGCTTGGTTAACTGGTTCTGAGATTGAGTTGCAGGCTTGGTAGCTTTCCCAAGACGCCCACGAAGCAAGAGGGCGCCCCCTAGCTGCTAAAGTTGATCTGGAGTGGCTTGGAACCTGTTCTTACACAGTCCCGAGCCCCCGGTACCTCCCGGACAATTTTTAGGAAATTTGGTTCTACGCTAAAACGGGTCACACGAATCGGATTTTGATGCCGTAAATTGCCATACGAAGCTCTAACTAAGGCGTACTGGCCCGAGTACCTGCCATATTTAGTAGCCCCCGGGGTTCGAAAATGCATTTTTTTTCAAATTCGGGACACGAGTGCAGATTTTCGAGACGGTCGAAACTGGACGGGTCGGGTAACCAAAAACTTACTATTTTTAGAAATTTTTCACAAAAATTATTTTAATTCACATTTTGAAGCTTTATAACATTCTAAACATCATGGCACTGACAGAATCTGGAAAACTGCTAAAAATAGTAACTTATTCCATTGTAATCATTTCGGTACAAGGGTGCTCTTGTGACCGGGTCAGAGACCTTACAATGTACGACTTGTGTCCTATCCAACTCTCCCATGCGCATGTGATGCCCATAGTGGGAAACAAATGCATCATAATTGAACTTGGACACGGACAAAAGTGAACTAGGAAAGTAAAGATAAACTCGGACACGTTGGACTTTGCAACGTGTGCGCCTAGTTTTCCATCGTAGATCCCACCGCTCCCTCTTCATTTAATACCGAGTGCCCCCTCTAGTCATGAGGATTCACGCGTGTGTGAGTCATTACTAAAAAAATAGTGTGTGTGTGTGTGTGTAAGCGGTCAGTAGAAAAGAACCCACGATGAGTAAAAAAATTTAGCATGATGAAGCGTCTGTGTTGTTGTAGTAAAAGAAAGCTGTTGTGTCTGCGAGGTACAGCCGTGGTCCATGCGAGGTAGGCGGGGTCGATGGGGGGGAGCCGGAGCACTGTCTCTCGATCTCTCGATTATGAGCCTGCATTGCCTTTGCCCAGCTCTTAACACTGTGTTTTCTTTTGCTGGCGCACTTTAGAGTCCCCAATTGGGCGGCTGACATTAGCTTTGATGGAGCAGAGCATGGCACACGATAAGGTTTGTTTCCCTTTCTCTTGACAGACAAAAAGTGTGCGTGCATCATGAGAGAGAGAGAGAGAGAGAGAGAGAGAGAGAGAGATCTTGGTTGTTGGTATGAGAGAAAGATAGCGGTGGTGGAGACATTTTTCCTAATTGAAGTGGGACATTTTTCCAATTGAAGAAAATAAGGGCACACTTAGTAGGTTTTCCAGGTCAAAACATGAAGCATTTGTGGGTATTTAAAACAAAACTTGCGAAATTTTGCCGGTTTTCTTCACTGCAAACTCGAAATCTAGCCGAGATTAAATCTAGCCGAGATTTCATGATTTTAGCCGGTTCAAAATACACTAAACCTGGGATTATTGCAAACACTGTAGAGAGAGAGAGAGAGAGAGAGAGAGAGAGAGAGAGAGAGAGAGAGAGTTGAAGCTTGATATGGACAGCAAAGGGAAAAGAGGAGTCCTAACACATGGCTTGTCTCTTATCATATTGAACGGTGCATGATGTCCATTACAGACAAAAGCACATGATGATTGGGAAAAGTGAGCGTATATGCGTGGATCCATGCATGCATTCTTATTAACAGCTTTTTGGTCTCCACTCCCAAGAGCTCTTGACTCAGTCATGTTGCATTTTTGCAGCATTTTCTGGTCCAAAAGGAATATTACATCATTTAATTGTAAGTGCCTTGTGCATAAATCATGCACTTAACCCTGTCTGTTTGGCTTTAGAAGCCTTCTTGAGATTGTGTTTTAGCTGTCGTAAATGTGTGCTCGCAAATGACCGTCCCAGACAACATGATCGAATCGTGTTTTCCGACCCTATCGATAGGCCGGGAATAATGGATGTACCGACCAGTATCGTCGGCCTCTGCAGAAGCTCTGTTCTCATATTGAGCAGATCTCATTTTTGCGTGTAAAAGGTTAACAGTCCTGTAAATTTTTTGGGTAATAGCATGATTTTTGTTCATGGGTTGCTCAAATTTTCCACCCGTGAAAATAACGGGCAAAATACCCAAAAACAGTAAAATGTACAGCAAAAGCAACCTTGATGGTGAGTGTTTATCAGGATCATTGAGCTCTTCCCAAAAAGAGCCATTGGTGGATATTAACTTATGAAGTTGTGTGCTGTTGTCGCACCGGGGACAAAACAAATCCGAGTGGGACAAAATATTCTCAGCAGTCTCTTGTGATTATGCACAACTTAATTTGTTTTTGATACTTGCTAATTGGGTAAGCAAGATGTAGCTTTTATGGGAGGCCAAACAACAAACCAGGGATCGATCTCATAAGCATTGTGTCAAAGATTTCATCGTTGGTTGGTACGTGGGTTAAGTCATCGGAATGGTGTGCAGGAAATTGAAGTAGTCACTGAAGGTAGTTTGCATATTCTTTGGCTTGTTCTATTAAGTACAAATGAGTTGATGGGCACCCTTGCTCTTCAAATTTGCAAGATTTTATGACTTTTTAGGCATTTTAGTGTATTTTTTGAAGGGTAATTCACATATTCACACCCATGAAACATAGGCAAAATACTTCAAACTGAATTTTACTCAGTGGATAGCAACCATGAGTATGAGTAACAAAAGTAACTGAGTCCCTTGTGCTACGTAAGCATTCATTCAACGCCATCCACCGCTAAGGTTAATAATAGCGCGTGTGCATCCATAAGAAAGTCTGTTAAAAGAAGTTTTGCTTGATCTAGATGTTCTTCCTACCGTGGTGGCTTCCGCATCTATGTGCAAATACACGCGTTAGGGTTCAATCATTGAAATCAAGCTAACCTGCTAAGGCCCTCGATCAACAATGTGACTTTAAACTCATTGTATTTTGTGCTTTTGGATCAGCTCAAACTTGACAAGGTATCTTTATATCTAGATTAGATACCATCTTGTTTGTTTGTGAGTTGTTCAAAAAGTGTCTAGCATGCCTTCTTGCTTGCCTCTTTTGCATTCAAGTGAAGGCAACAGTGCCTTGCAGTACAAGATCCCCAGGCCTTCAACATTTGCCTTTTGGAAGTGCAAGGACAGTTCTTCCTTTAACTGTATGCACAAACCTTGCTCTATACTTGCCTAATAAGAAAACCCCTTCAAAGTTCAAACATTTTGTGGATTGGAATAAAGCTATCCTTTTCTCTTCATAAATCTCTCTTTTTTAAAACAAAAAATTGAATTAAAATGCCCCTCTTGTAAGTGTAAATCTATAACTGATATGACCTATAATATATCCTCTTGTCGAGCGCACGTGATACACCTACATACCTGCAAAGTGCACCTCCCAAGGAGGCTGTGAGTTAAAGAGTATGTGGATTAAGAAAAGTCGACGCATTGAAGAGGAAATTAAACACTAAGGTTGGCTTACAATATGTGCTCTGTTGGTTGCTTGCCTAAAAACAAACCACAAGCAAGTGCTTAGGGATTCATGTACACTTTCAAACTTATATACCTCTGCTCAAAATTTGTGCCATGAAGAGAGATCGCATGACGATAGCAGACGACGGTGCTCCTTTCAGAGAGAGAGAGAGAGAGAGAGAGAGCCCACATACTTTGCTACTCTAATGTCTGTTGTACACAGGCTTCAAAATGCGGAAATGCTCCACATAGTCACTACATTTCTCTCAAACTTGAAAGGCATTGCTGACAAAAATTACTCAATAATCGACCAAAGAAGGCACCATTGTATTTTGAGATTAAGTATCACAACTTGTTTCCTATATGTGGCTACATTTGAAGTGATTTGAGAGTACTTACACAAAGCTTCATGAACAATTGATGAGTTCTCTCCATATTATTTCTGCATTATAACAAATTTTTCAATGTGGGTGCAAGCTTGCTGCTTCTCCGGAGAGGGCTTAAGTGGGTGCTAGATGCAGGCGGAGCTGCACTCTTGCGGTTCACATGGCTAGGGGTGACGGGGGTACGCGCATGACGTGAATAATCACGTTGATGTGCTGATGCTGATGCATCAAGCTGCGTAACCTTGTGCCGATGACTCCGGGATCCCCAGAGAGGGGACAGAGCTCTGTTCCAAGTCCTTCCCCAGCTGCGAGAGCGCCGCAGATTCCGATCATCATCAATATATGTGTCATAATCTAGCCCTACCATGACATTGCTTTGCCCTTGATGTAGTCTGGGCGAGAAAGACGATTGCATCAGATCTTTTGGCATCTCTACGCTGATGCTACTTCTTGCGGATGCAACGGACTTGCTCTTTTGAAGATATGCTGCTTGGTTTGTGACCTCTCTGCCATTGCCATTGTACTCCTTCATGGTGTAGTCAACATATGACTGTGAAGAAGGCGAAAAATCGCTGGCTGGTACCTGTGGCAGCTTGCTTCGAGTTTCTATTCTCTTAAGAAGCTGCTTGAAGTTCGGCCGAGCACCATCCCAAGAGAGCCGTCCTGCCTCGACGGAGCTCTGGCGATGATTTGATTCGCTAGAACTGATGCCACCATTGCCATTAGTATCAGAGATCGCATTTTGAACACTACCTCCGCTGCTATTACTTAAATTGGACCTAGATCTAGACCATTTTCTCCTATGAAACAAGACAGAGAGCCAAGAAGCAGGCGTACCAGCTTCCCTGTTTATGTGACGTTGAATATTACTACTTACATCGCTCGTACTCATCTCTGCTATGGCCTCAAGATCTGGTGTCTGTCGATGTCGGCAGGCATCAAAATTCGTTCCTGTTGGAGCCGCGTTGTGCCGCGGGCTTTTTGATACATGCTTTGAAAGACCCGGGTTATCTAGTGCTTGCGTAGAGCTCTTCGACTTTGGTAATGAGAACCAAGAACTGCCCTTCTTCTTGTCTCCCTCACTGAAAGAAACCTCATGAGTTTGCCTCTTTTGGGCAGGAGCTGCCCTGTTTTTCTTCTCTATAGAGGGACTAGTCGATGATGAAGCAGGACCGGGATTTCTACCCTGCTTATCGATGTGGCCGTTCTGATGATTTTTGGGCCTGGCTTCGCTTGCAAAATCAGAACTAGATGGATGGTGTCCATGGCCAAGCTTCGCTCCTTCCACATGCGAATTACGCGCATCGTCATGAGCTTGTGGCGCAGTTGAAGTGGATGCGGACCCCGAATGCCTGCGTAATGAGGCCTTATCTTGCGTTCTTGTGTCTCGGACGTTGCTGGTGCGAGGCAGAGAGTCGGTGGTTCCGTCTATGATTGCTTTGCTGGGTAAATTTGGACGCGTGACATGAGAATTTGCATGTACATGACGCTCTTGCTCATGAGCGACGCTAATGTGATTGTTACTGGTGGGTGCGTGAGCCCGCTCCTGTGCATTGTAACTTTGCCTTACCTCTATGGGCGACGAAGGGGGATGAATGAGGGATGTAAGCCGTTCCTGCAAGCAGCTGGAGCATACTCCCACAATTCGCTGATGGGGGTGCCGCATACATCGCTGGAACTGATCATAGAGAGTGTTCATGCTGTGTGTGGAGCTCAAAGAGCATCCATAGCCAAATGTATATTGTGGGTCGTGTGTGTGCGCGCGCGCTTGTGTGTGTATGATGTGAGAGAGAGAGAGAGAGAGAGATCTGTGGAATTAAAGTCTCAAGTCTAGGCTACGTACTCACGGGAGTTCTCGAGTGTGGTTGTGATCCGCTGAGAGAGAGAGAGAGAGAGAGAGAGAGAGATTGTGCGCACTCGTGGGTGAAGAAGACGGAGAGGTCTGTGCATCGTGAGTAGAGTGTGAGGTAGTCTATGCAGCCAGCAATGTAGTCGCGTGTGTGTGTGTGTGTGAGAGAGAGAGAGAGAGAGAGTGAGAGAGTGATGGAGAGAGATGTACAGTGTGTATTTGTGCGAGGGCCGAAGGGCGAGCTCACGGATGGGAGAGAGACTCGAGAGTCGAGAGCGAGAGAGAGCTGCAGGAAGGCAATCCCAAAGTAAACAGTGCATGTGCACATAGCTATGTCATTCACAGACTCCCTCTCGCCTACGTAGGTACTCACATTTTGTATTAAAGGCTTGCACACACATTTCAACTCACAAACAAAAAGTACATTCAAATTAACTGTTTCCCAAGCTCCTCATCAAATCTAGTCTTCATTCACTTCTTTGTAACTCAACGTTGTGGACTTTCTTTACCATGCACATGAAGTTTCGACCTAAGGGTGAAAAGTGGCCTTGTGCTCCCTAGCTAACAGGGTAAAGGAGCCATTAAAAAACAGGTCCGGACCTGTCAGCCCCCTAAAATAACACCACTTTGCTCCAAAATTGGAAAGGGATGAGACACATGTTGGATATGTGCTCCACTCTTCGCGATGCGGCTTCTGTGAGGACTGATAGCCTTTGCGCTCATCTCTCATATGCGCCTCCCAAGCTGCAAACAGTGCAGCACATTGGTTGAAACCCGTCACCTCTCTTAGGTAGCCTTAACTTGGCTCCTTTACCCTAGCAATCGTGGTTGTGGCTTCAACATGGAGATTCCCTTGTGCATCTCTCATACAAAGTCCAGTATCACTCACAATTTCAAGTTAGAGTAACCTTTGAACACCTTCAATTCATGTCAATGTACCACTCGAGTGTAACATGACGCTATTTTAGTTTAAGTCCTAGGCAATGGTCACATGAGGTATAGCAATTATTTTTTGAGATAATTATGTCTTATGCATGGTCGCATGTGTGCCAGTTATTTGTCTTGTATCCAACTTATTTGTCTTGTATCCAACTATGCAAGGCCTTTTGTAACTATGTTTACTTTGACATAGTTGCATCAGTAAATTTTTTTTTTTTTTTTTGGCGAAACGCACAAATATGAGTGGATTATATTAGCATCCCAAAAGAATTATAACTACTAGTCATGCTCGTGTCGAGCCATGACATCTTCCGGCAAACATCAGTACATCAGCTAATAGGGGGGCCACCCCGCGACAAAGGTATAACACTTGGTAGACTAAGGATTAGTCTCCTTGCTCCACTCTTCAGAGCTCCTCAGTTTTCCAATGACCATTATCTAAGTTGCATTATATGTTAAACATGAAACATATTATATACGTTTAATGTTCGTATAATACATCAGGGAATATAAAACGATTGTATTATATGATGATACGTCATTGAATTCGGCTTTTTGTATTATTTCTTTGTACCTTGATCAAAGATTTTTTCGATCAAAGAAATCTTCGATCTCAATGCTTAATATATATATGCAATCACCGGAGCCCGTTTACCAGCATTTCACACAAAGAAATATTGAGCTATTTGTTAAAAGTAATCATCTTCTCTCTATAAGATAAAATATTTATAAAAATATATAATTTTTTAATTATTTACTAAAATTAATTATAATAATGTAATCAAATTTCAATTTTATGATTTGTAGTTTTTTTTGTTTTTTATTTTTATATTGAATAGTTTTGAATCAAAATAAAAATTAGAACTTGCTTTTTCTATGTTGAAGTATTTTCACCCTTAAAGAGAAGAAAATTAGGTTTGTAATCATCTATCATTGTGTTGCAGTATATACTCACATTTGAAAATGGGTGCGTATTTTATAAATAATGATTATTTACTTTTGTAACAGAGTAGAAGTGTTTATTTGCACATGAGATATTTGGTTGTTTCACTTAGATTAAGGTTTAGAGATTAAGAATTTCTCTGAGTCCTTTTGTTAGATCAGTGATATACTCACACATGACAAAATGTTGACGAAGTTTCTAATTGAGGTTTTTTTACCGTAATTGATGCTTATATTGTACAGTTAAAAGTGCTTCAACTACGATAACGTTATCACCTTGTTGTGTTAGATAAGCTGCTCACACTTTCGGGTATATTTCCAATTAAAGTTTTTTGGTTGTATTTGATGTTTATTTTGTACCACTAGAAGTGCTTCAATTACAATGATGTTATCACATTGTTATGTTAGAGTAGTTGCTCACACTTCCAGGAAAATATGGAATGATTAATACATATTGTTTTTATCAATGTGAATTGTAAAAAATTATAATAATGTAGCTACAATATTCCAAAATTGATTGTTGGTAAGTTGTAACCAATGACCATCGTATTGAGTTAGAGTATTATGCTCGCACTTCGAAATGATCCAATACGACAAAATATTGTTTAGGGTACAATTCTTATCATTTGTAGGTGTAAAGTATCCAAAATTTATTCCAAATACTTAAACAGTGAATTATATTCTCCTTTTGGATATGTGAATACAATGCAAAACTATTGTTGGATACGATTAACTATGTACTTTCAATTTTTTGACATAATCAATTAATAAATTCTATACTTCACGTGTGATTAATAAAAAGAGTCAAGTTACAGATTATAATTATCTATTTTTTACAGATCTCTTTCGTACATCATGGTTCATGGTCATAAGTGAACGTACGTGTATGAAATAGTGTTAGGACGAATTGCATCTCGAGTGAAGTGCAAGTCTTGTCACCATGTGGTCAATGACAATGCTACGAGGATCAAAGATTTTTTATTCAAAGTGCCAGGAAATGTTGGATCTTATACCTTGCCTCCACGAGACATATACGAAAGATTTTTGGATTATGTACGAAAAGTAAAGGTTGGCCTTGAGGAAAAAAGTAAAGGGGTAAGCAAAAGCGGTCGTACTATGGAAAGAGCAGATCCAATAAATGAAGAAGAACCTGTTACGAATGAGGAGAGGAATCCAATAGGCACTAAGAATAGAGAGCAGAATTCCTTTATATCTTGTTTCCAGAGTGAAGTGCATGATACACCATCCTTCGAAGTAGGTTAATCTAGTAATGCATTGAATTGAAAGAGTGTAATGGAAATGGCCTATGAACTTAGAGAATAGCGGAATTAAGAGAATTAGAGTAAGCAACTTTGAGAGCATAGATGGTGAACTTAATTGGTAGTAGCAACTTAATCATAACACTTAATTAACTAGGCATGAGCAATACCTTTGCAAGAGAGAGAGAGAGAGAGAGAGAGAGAGAGAGAGAGAGAGAGAGAGAGAGATTTTAGAGAATATGACAACAGTTGAGGACTGGATTTATGTGGAGCCGGTCCCCCCTCCAAAAGGCATTTGTATTATAGATTCTCTCATTAAGAGAGACTTGATACAATACAATCTTTGTGTTCCTTGAGACCTCTTTGGCAGTATGGAGATGGAAGCTTCATACACCAAGATTTTGCATAATATCAACAATCAATCTTAGCTTGAAAACAATCAAGAACTCGTGAACATCATTAGTCTTTGTGTTACCTAAATCATTTGAGTGCATGAGGATGTATACTTTTATGCATCAACTTGTGCCTAAAGAAACAATTAATCTACCTTGCAATACAATTAATCTACTTGCATTAAGTAACTAATCTACTTGCAATAAACCATTAGCCTTCTTGCAATAAGCATAACATGCACTTTGTAGAAATCATTAACTATCCCAAGCCTCAGTCCCAAGACCTCAAACACCTTCGAAGGTGGAGAGAACTAGCAGGGAATGAGGGTAGGGAAGAGTAAGAATAAGTATTCCATAGGAGAAAGACATAATTCCTCACTTATCATCACTCTTCTTGCTTAGCATACATAATTCCTCACTTATCATCACTCTTCTTGCTTAGCATACATAATAGCATAGTAATGAAGATAGAGAAGATGGAAAGCTTAAGCATTGAAGCATAGCTCTTGGTTGGATTTGCATTCCATAGCCAAGAGTGTTGGTGTAGGCTCTCAACTTCTCAAGGAGCTTGGAGAAGGAGATGGAGCTCTTGCACCTTGCCTAGCACACAATGAGAGTGTTTCTGAGTGTGTGTGGGTGAGTATACTCCCTAAGAAACCCCCTAGCTTTCTTGGGTCGACCCCCCCTTGTAGCTCATGCTTGAAGCTCATTGGACCCCTCCAGGCCTAGCCAATCATAAGCAGAAGGCATTACAAGCAGTAAGGGTAGCCTTGAGACAAGTGTCCCCCTTTCCCCTTTGAGAGAGAGGACTTGATAAATGCAAAATCAATTAATTAAATCCCCTAAATTATCATTGGACCCCTTGGGTGTCCAACCAATAGGCTTCAGGCACACAATGAGGGCAACATGAGGAGGAACTTCACAAGTGTTCCTTTTGCTTTCTTTGTACCATGCATGCCTTGTGTGAGTGTGTGGGTGTTCTCTCTCATCCCCCCTAATGTAGGGCTCACCCCCTCCTTGTAGGGATTGAATCTTTGAATTTTTGACACCTCAACCCCTCATGCATAGGCCCAGTTCCCACCACAAGCTTGGCCCTTAAGCACTTTAAGCTTGGGCTGGGTTCTCACCTCAAGTGCAACCCTAACATCTCAAGCATGTCAAGCACCTCAAGCATCTCAAGCACCTCAATCATCAAGCGCCTCAAGAACCTTAGTCATCAAGCATGACAAGCAGGACAAGCACCTCGAGCTGGGTCGGGTTCCCGCGCCTCAAGCTCAGCCCTAGCTTACCTAAGGTCAAAGGACTTTTACACACATTATTGGAGGTCATCAATGAAGCTAACCCTAAGGTCTTATGCTCCATTGGTTAGCCTTGCTCTTTGATAGACCATCTCTCATTTGGGCCCCTTTAACAATGGCCCCGTGTTGAGATAGATCTAAAAGCACATGTCTATATCTTAACCCTTGTTCCCGTTTATTCTCCCACATTAAGTGATCAGTTTAATATGAGAAAATCATTTGGGTTGGTTAGATATTAGTTTTTATGACATTACCTCTCTCTTGACATCATAGTCGTCCTCGACTATGAGGTAGATATGGTAAAGTCTCACCCATTAGTCCATTGGTCTTAGCGGGTAGAGGATCCATTTTTACCCTACGACATCATTCCAGAGTGGATGACTAATCCACTTGGTGCTTGAGAGACATTGTCTGCGGCAAGAATGTCTGCTCTTTTTAGTCCATATCGTACTTCCAAAGTAGAGTGACAAGTTCTAATTGGTGTTTGGGAGACGTAGTCACCACAAACATGATCCTAAGTATACATACTTCTTAAAATTTGTGCACGAAACATAAAAAGAGAGTCTTATAAAACAAAAACATGGATCATTTAAAATACATTTCTTTTACATTTGCTTACTATTTTGTGTCATTGTAAGCATCATTAACAAGGTTCATATTATCCTTAAGCTATGTTCTTTGCATGCATTTAGCATCTTTGAAAGGATAATTCTTAACTTAAATAAGATAGTGTCAGTAATCTTACCATTTCTTAATACCTTGTGTTCTTGTAGAAGGATGAACTTGGGTTGGAGCTCGTTTGTTTCATCCTCGATCTCTAATGGGTCTACATTTATAGCATCTATTGGTGGCTCTCCTTAATAAGAATTGAATAGGCTCTCATGAAAAATGATATATATGAGCCAATAGTTGGGCAACTTTAATTGTTTAGTAAGACCCAAAGAAAGATTTCTTTTTCTTTAAAGGATAAGGGTCTTTTGTGCCTAATGACAGGAGCCTCTTTTGCCTAGCTAATAGATGGATATAGCCTATTTAATCTTCTAAAAATATTCGTTTTGATATCGGCTATACTCCTTTTCAATGAAGATCTTCCCAGGTACCTTAAGCTACAAGGGATGTTTGGATCTTTCATGTTTAGCCTCGAAAGGTACTTCCCCCTTAGAAGTATGTTCATGTTATTAGAGACATACTGTTGTTAGGGTAAGGACTTCTCCCATTTTGAGCATTGATCTACCTCGAATCACAATCTTTTAGTAGATCAAGGATCATTAGTTTTGTGATTTTCCTTTTGACCAATATTCTAGCTTTTTCTCCCCTGGTGCTTCCCCATATTAAATGATCGGTTTAACATGAGAAAATCAGTTAGGAGAATTAGATATTAGTTATTATGACATTGCCTCTCTCTTGAAATTATAGTCGTCCTCGACTATGTGGTAGAGAAGATAAAGCATATTCATTAGTCCTTTTCCTAGCGGGTAGAGGATCCGTATGTTACCCTACGACATCGTTTTAGAATGGATGACTAGTCCATTTGGCGCTTGAGAGCCTAAGCTGCCGCAAGCATGCCTGCACATTAGTCCTATCAGTCTTCCATAGTAGAGTGACAAGCTCTACTTGGTGTTCAAGAGACGTCATCTCCACAAACTTGATCTAAGCATGCATACTACTTCATTTTTGTGCACAATAAAGAAAAAGAGAGTCTTATAAGACAAAAAATTTGTTCATTTTTAACATTTGTACATTTGCTTACTCTAGGGAAGCATCGTAAGCATTGATAAGGTTTAGGTTATCCTTTAGTTGTATGCCTTGCATCCATCTAGCATCTTCAAAATGAAAATTTTTAAACTTAATAAGATATCGTTGGATAGTCTTACCGCCTCTTAGTACCTTGTCTTCATGTCAGAGAATGGACTCGGGCTGCAACACCTCTTCTTGGTCCTTGATCTCCGGTGGGTCTTCAATAGTTGGTTCTTGAGGTGGCTCTCCTTTGTAAGGATTTAGTAGGCTCACATGGAAAGCATTGTGTATGAGCCAATGGTTGGGCAACTTGAGTTGATAGGCCATCTTATTGATTTAAGAATCTGGAAGGGACCATGGTACCTTTTTGCTAACTTAGCATAGTACTTTTGGTGTCCTGTAGGATTCTTGTCCGTCGTGTTCCTTAATTGAACCTTGGAAAATTTGGGTAAGACCCAATCATTTTCTTTAAAGGCTTGGGCTCTTTTGTGCTTATCAGCAACAACCTTTTACCTTTACTGTGATATAGAGATAGCATCCTTAATCTTTTGGAAAGATTCTTGTAGGTATCAGCTATACTCATCTACATCAAAGATCTTCCCGTGTACCTTAAGTACTAGGGGACTTTTTGATCTTCCCTCAATTACCTCGAAAGGTGCCTTTCCCGTGGAAGTATGCACAATGCTGCTGTAAGCATACTCCACTAAGGGTAAGTAATTCTCCCGTTGGGATCTTTGATCTACTTCTGTTACATAGGCTTTTAGTAGATCAAGAATTGTTAGGTTAGCTATTTACTTTGGCCATCTGTTTGCAGGTGATAGGCCAAAGAGAAGTTTAGCCTTGTCCCTAGATTCTCAAAGAGACCCTTCCAGAAAGTACTGGTGATTCTAGGATCTCTATCCGACATTATGGACATTGGCAAGCCATGGTACTTGAAGATTTGTGAAATGAAGAGGGTTTCCATTTGATGGGCTTTGATAGTCTTTTTAACAGGTATACAATGAGCTTGTTTATTGAACCTGTCTACTATAGTACATGTTATCGTATTCCCATGGATAGACTTAGGCAATCCAGAGATAAAATCCATGGATATGCTCTCCCATGGTGAATTAGGGATTGGCAAAGATTTAAGCAATCTAGGTTGCTTCACTCTGTCAAACTTCGCCTTTTGGCATACCACATATTTAGAAACATGCTCTTGTATGTTTGATTTCATGGT
The DNA here is from genome assembly GCF_014529385.1 of Adiantum capillus-veneris. Lineage (NCBI taxonomy): Eukaryota > Viridiplantae > Streptophyta > Polypodiopsida > Polypodiales > Pteridaceae > Adiantum > Adiantum capillus-veneris. The sequence goes on from NC_140942.1 coordinate 101,260,487, forward strand.
AGGCCAATAGAAATATGTTTCAATCCCTTTTAGGGTAGACTGAATCCCTCTATGCCCTGCATAAGGAGGAACATGAGATTCATACATTACTTTCTCACGTAGTGAGTTAGTAACGCATAGTCTATTGCCATAGAGAAGATAACCATCTTGTAAGGTAAATGGTTCCTCTTCCCTAATGCAAGGGCTGAAATCACATCTCTAAAATTGGGATCAATAGCATACTCATCTATCATAGAGGATAGATCATTGTGAGTTGCTATGGAAACCGCATTCACTCTCGGTCGTCTTGAGAGTGCATCGGCTACTTGATTATGCTTGCCAGCAATGTGAGAAATATGAAAATGAAATTGCGAAAGGAAATTTTTCCACCTCACTTGTTTATCGGAGAGCTTGGTCTGTGTCATGAAGTACTTAAGACTTTGGTGATCCGTTCGTAGAATGAAAGGAGTCCCCAATAAATAGTGCTTCCATGAGTCTAAGGCATGTAGATTTGCGAGGAGTTCCTTTTTATATATGCCTAGAGATTGCTCAACAAGGTCGAGCCTTCGACTTTCATAGGCTATGGCATGCCCTTCTTGGAGAAAAATAGCTCCAAGGCAATCACCACAAGCATCACATTGGACCTCAAATGGCTTTGCGAGATCCGGTAGTGTAAGCCCAGGTTGAGAGATAAGCTTTTCTTTAAGCTTTTCGAAAGCATTGTTCTCCTTGGCAGCCATGTATACCTAATGTTTTTCTTTGTTAGGTCATGTAATGGTCCTGCAATTTGTGAGAACTTTTCTATGAAGCGTCTATAGTATGCACACATACTAATAAAGCTTCTTAGTTCATGAAGATTCCTTATTTAGGCCATCCTTTTATTACCTCTAATTTTGATGGATCCATTTGGATGCCATCTTGAGAGATAACGTGACCTAAATACTGAATCTCTTGTAAGAAAAATTCACTTTTCTTTCGATTAACATTAAGTTTATTCTCTCTTCAAACTTGAAATATTACCTGGAGGTGTTGCTTGTGTTCACCTAATGAATTAGAGTAGATGATGATATCACCAATGAAGAATCTAGTAAAGGTTTGGTGAGGCCCGAATAGCTTCTCCATCAAGCGGTTAAATGTGGTTGGTGCATTGGTCAAGCCAAAAGGCATGACAATATATATTCGTAAAGACCAAATGTAGTGCGAAATGCGGTCTTTACAATGTCTCGATCAACTATCCTTGTTTGATGATAGCCACTTTTTAGGTCAATCCTACTGAAGTAGGTGGACCCTTGTAGCTTATTAAATAGGTCTTCTACCCATGGAACTAGAAACCTATTCTTGATAGTGAACCTATTTAGTGCTCTATAGTCGACACACATACGATATGTGCCGTCTTTCTTTTGCACTAATAGCACATGTGAGCAAAATGGAGATGAGCTAGTCCTAGCCATGCCATTTTCAACTAACTCATGCACTTGCCGCATAATCTCCTCTTGTTGAGCTTGAGAAACTCTATAAGGAGGTTTATTAGACGGTGAACTTCCTGGAATAAGTTCAATTGCATGGTCATCATTGCCTCTTTTAGGAGGTATACCATTCACAAGGGATATCGTCAATAAAGACATCTTGAAACCTGTTGAGAAAATTGGATAACTCTAATTCCTTGTGTGTGTGTGTATTTTCTTTTGCTAAAACATTAGGTTCATTTTGAGAATCTTTAACAAAAATCATGTACACAGAAATAGAGCTCTTTATTGACTTATTGAAAGCTTGCGTATTTACAATGGGTATGGTGCTACCCATTTCTTTGGCATCTATGTACATATCTTTTTCCCTGAACCTAAAGTAGATCCTCCTTTCACAGGGAATTTAACATTGGGAGCCATGCAATCAAACCATGGTGCCCCTAGGATTACATCCTCATGCTTGAGAGGAGAGATAAAGAAGTCCTCTTTGTCCACATAGCTTTGGACACGGAGCCTCAATTTCCCGATTAAGGGAGTGACTGAAGCTTCTTGCCCCTTGAAAGCACCATCTGTGGGTAGGACATCTCCCATCTCGTAAACTTGTATGCCTAGCTTGGTGGCCAACTATGTGGATATGAAATTGTGAGTAGAACCAGGGTCAAAGAGAATAAAAGCATCATGTTCTCTTACCTTTCCCCAAGCATGGCATAGAGGAGATCCTTTGTGGTGAGTTTCCTCCTCTTGGATTTCAACCAAGGTGGCTCTAGGAGGCTCATGGCGGTTGCTCTTTTGGGGACAAGCACGGTATGGATGCCCTTGCTCGCCACACTTGAAACAACGGTCATCCTTGGGATAACGGTCAAGCTCTTTAGGAGAGAGTTTGTTTTTGCCTTTGTAAACTCCCTTCTCCTTAGCTTTGTTGGAATTGCCCTTAGGAGATTTTTGGACATTGTCCTTCCCATTAGGCTCATTGGAACACTTGTTTTCTATGGGCTCATAATTTCTTTTAGCCCTTGTTTGGAAATTGATTCGAGAAGCCACCATAGTATGGTGTATAATCGGGGATATGGTGCGTGGCCTTTGGGAGTTGACATACTCCGCCATTTCTTCAGTTAAGCTCGCACCAAATTGTTGCTTTTGCTCTCCAAAATCCAACTTTTTGAAGACAATGGCTTTGAGTTGTAGGTCCCAAAACTTGTCTACATATTTGTGAATGGATTCATAAGGAGAGAGATTCAGGCTTTGCCATTCGGTGAGTACTTTGTCTTTGGCATTGATGGTCAAAAATTGCTTCATAATGGAAGCTCTTAAAGCTTTCCATGTTTGTGGAGCTTCACCAGGCTAGAGCACATTGCCTGGCAGGCTTTTGAAAGTGCAGAGCTACATGGCGTATCTTAGAGGACTCCAAACACCACATCAAACTACTTAGATGAGGGCTCTTGGTTGGATTTGCATCACAAAGCCAAGAGTTGTTGTTGTAGGCCTCCCTTCTCACAAGCTTGGAGTAGGTGATAAGCTTTCCATTAAAGCTTGATAAGGAGAGAGAGAGAGAGTCTTCTTGATTCACACATGAGTTTGTGTGAGTGTGTGCGGATATTTCCTTGAGACAATCAGCCCCCCCTCTCTCTTGGTCGACCCCTCTTGCTATTTGCTCATGTTGCAACCCTATTGGCCCTTTTCAGGCTTAGCCAATGAGTATTAAGAAGCATAAGTGATAGACTTCTGACATGTGTCCCCCTTTCCCCTTTTGTGAGAGATTTAGGTAATTAATAAATGTAACTAAACTCTCATTGGATCCCTTTGCCTCCTGGACAATAGGAATCAGGCAAGCCATTGGGTGCTGAATGTTCATTGGACCCCTTGGGAGACTGTCCAATAGTCTTCTAGAGAGCTTAATGTTAAGTATGGAGCCTGATTTACCCTTTGTAATTTTCTGTGTTAAACACATTTGTAAGGCCCTCATTATGAGGAGAAGCCATCGTGCGTGAAGAAAAATAACTCGCCAAAAAGTAAAATCACTCGCTGGAAACCAAAATTTTCACGCCCAATCTCGAGCGGAATATTCCTTTTCGTTGGAATATTATGGCCGGACGACGGCCGAAAGTGGTCGGAAAACGACTGGTCGGTTGGCCGGTTGGCCGGTGGTGGGTAGTCAATGGCCGGTGGTCGGTGGCCGAATTCAATGGCCGGTGGCCGAATTCAAAAGCGGACTTGCTTTTGAATTCAACACAACCTTTGAATTTTGGAACCTTAGCATTTTGGAAGTCTTAATGGGCTGAACCTTAGGGTCTTTTAAGCCCATTGTTGCACATTGCTCTTTTACAGATGGCCCCCCCTTTGGATCCCTATTGTGGCCGGTCTGCCAGCTTAACCAATATTCTAGCTTTTTCTCCCCTAGTACTTCCCCATATTAAATGATCAGTTTAACATGAGAAAATCGTTTAGGAGAATTACATATTAGTTATTATGACATGAAGCAATCTATAATAGCATGCCCTTGAGGTTTTGAGTTGTAGCCAAGGTCCGAAAAGTTTGGATGACTTCTATGAAAGTTATGCCATTTTTTTTCAATCAATCAGGTTTTGTTACCGTTACGGTAATCTAAAATCACCTTTTTCTAGATCTACATGAAGGCAATGTTCGATACATGCATGCTATATATCAATAGATAGCATTTGAAGAGTAGATTCTAAATATCCAACCTCCGACAAGTTTGGATCTTATTTGCAAAAAAATTACCGATCCCCACTTTTTGAAAGCTATGCCACATCAACAATTCTTACAAGGCCCATTTTTGAGTCCAAACTTTTCCTAATGCTATGTGGGCTTACATGCTGCAACATGTTCTTGTGTCAAAGGGCGTCTGGAATATTGTGCAGGGCATTGATGTACGTCCTGGTACTGAGGATGCAGGCAATGTTGAGGATGTGGCAGGTCTTGTTGCAAGGATTGCTGTTGTTAGAGTTGTTTTGCCTACGGCAGAACAATCTCGTTGGGATATAAAGAATGTATAGGCTCATGCATTGATTGCGTTGTCTGTGAAGCGCACCATTGTTCCTTACATTCATTCAAAAAAACCTACGAAACAGTCTTGGGATATTTTGGCTAGTCTTTATGCAAGTCGCAATGAGGCTAAAATTGCTTTGTTACGTAAAAAGCTGGAGTCGAAGATTATGTATGAGGAAGATGATATGGACACGTTCCTTGCTGGTAGCCACTAGACTCTCAATATAATTCTTGCTCAAAATAATGTAGTTTTATCATAAAGTTGGTTTTGTCTCTCTTGTGCACACTATGTATACATAGCTTTGGTGTTTATAACAACCAATAAGGGTATGCTAACTAGCATACATACTATGCTAACAAGAATACATAGAATAACTAGCATCTATGCTAATTAGCATAACTAGATAAAGTAACTAGATTAACTCGGTATGCTGGCTACCATAGCCACTATGCTACAATAGCATTCATGCTAAGCAACATAAGTAGGTATGCTAAATAGCATAAGTGGGTATGCAGACTAAACATAGTATGCTAGCCACCATACCCCTATGTTGACTAGCATACAGACTATGCTAGCTAGCATAGAACATTTGTTAACCAGCATAATTGGTATGTATGCTGACTGGCATACATAGAAGCATGTCAACTGACTAGCATAACTCGGCATGCTAACTAGCATACAAAGTACCATGTATGGTAATTAAAATAATTGGGCTTTTTAAAGTAGCATACACAATACCATGTATGCTAACAAGTATAACTGGGTATGTTAACTAGCATAATTGGGTATGCTAACTAGCATAAATAGTACCATGTATGATTACTATAAAAAATGAGTATGCTAACTAGCATACATAGTAGCATGTATGCATACTAGCATGTAGCTAGCATACAAACTCTGCTAACTAGCATTCATAGCATAATTAGTATGTATGCTAGCCACCGTACCCCTGTGCTCACTAGCATACAGACTGTTTTAACTAGCATACATAACATAACTAGCATAGGAAGTACCATTCATGCTGGTTACAACTATCCATTGCATTCATATTATGTTAGCAAGAACAAAAAGTATGCCAACATAGAACAAGGTATGGCCCCATAAAATACAATGGTGCAAAATTTGTAGACATTACTATCTGGAATGAAAGTCAGAATAGGTATGAACATTGAAAAGTTGACCTCATTAGGATATTACAACTTTTTATCATAGTAATAGTTTTACAAGTATGCGAAGAGTCTGAACTACTCTTCAGAACGCTTATGCATCATAGAGTGCTTGTAATTGTAGTACCCAGTGTGCTTGTGCTCTTGGATTTACCGAGCCTTTGTTTCGTGCATTGGTCTTTCTACTTCAAATTTCTGATGCTTCTCTAATATTTCCCTCTCGAGCCTTTCTCTCTCATGCCTTTCAACTTCTTTGTCAGCCTCCCTTTGTCTCCAACAGTTCTCTGCCCTCCATTCAGCCGCATCACCTTCTCACAAATCTTCTCGAAGCTTGTTGAGGACTACATCAAAAAACACGTCTGGGCCAGTATCAAACCCATTGTCGGTTGTATATGCTGCACAGTTTTTTGATTGTAGCCAAAGAAATAGCTAGGGAGATACCAAAAATAGTTGCCGCTATTCCAACAATCTGGTCCTCTAACTTAAGAGTAATAAGCCAACTTCCTTCAGAGTTTTGGCACACTTTGTACTTACTATCATCAATGATCAGAATATTTTTGGGCATGAGCTGTGTTAAGACCCTCCAAAAAATACTCATGTTCTTGAATAAAACATGCTTATTATGTATCATCCAAGGCACCTTACCACAATGCTTTTGTGCAAAAACACATGCCATCCTTGCCTACTGCAGTTTCAATACTGTATTGCATTTATTTTTTGCTGCATGTTGGTGCTCCCTATGTGCACATGGAACAATTGGAGGCACCAATCCAGAAATTGATGGTTGTCTTTGCAACAACAAAACACATACCACCTATCTTGCATACATTACTTTATCATTTCCTCTGCATATTTAGGAGGAGCTTCACCACACTTTGAATCTACAACTTTAACCAATGGGCCATTCAAATCAAGAACTAGAGGATGCTTCTTGTCATCCAACATCCTGCGCACTCATATTGGCTCCGGTGGAGGATACCACTTGGAAAAAATAACTTTCCTCGGAGGATGAACAAAACTCAAGTACTCATCAAATTTCCTATGATGTTTATGGTAGCATTCCGGGCGCTTTTGAATCTCATCTTTTTCTTTTCTCAGCTGAAGATATCATAAAGGACATGAAAAACTATTGAATTATTGTACAAAGACATATTTATTCCAACAAGGTTTTTTCCATTATAAATACTCAAAGAGATACATGCCATAAGATGTGCATCGTGCTAGCACTACAAAAATTTGGCACAACGAAGAACAAGTTCAACATAGTTTCTTGCAAGCACATGAGCGAGTGGCTTTCTTTCACCTTTGGTAAGGTTGCTTAAGTCATCCTAGGTGCTCTTTGGGGCAACGCAAACATCCTCTCTAGGCTCTTCTGCATTTTGTTCCAGGCCACCTTTCCTCTTTAGCTTCACTTTGTTTACAAAACCCAAGAGAGACCTGTCATCACCAGCGTCTTGCAAATTCTGCCCGCTTTCACTCCTCATAGCTTCCTCTTGCACAACTATGATTGTTTCCTTTGAAGCACTTATTTCATCAGCTGCCGTGAGCCTGGGTTTGGCATGACTCATCATGATGAATTCATCATCGTTATCCATTTCTTTACTATCTACAACACCATTGGGCAAGTTTGCTTGCTCTAGTGTCACATTTAACCCTTCATGCATTCTTTCTATCTCATCCAACTCATCATGATAGGGCTTCTCTTCTTCAATCCTTTGCTTGACATGCTTCATGTCATGCATGATTCCCACATCATCGATTCCTGTGTATTCCTTTCAAACATTAATCATCATATCTAAATTGCTAGATTGTTGACACAACAATTAGCATACTAAAAATCCTATTATCTATGGAATGTGTGGTAGTTAACATAATGACTATGTACATGTATACAATATGCTAGGTAGCATATCATTATGATTTCTTGTATACTTAGTATGCTAAATAAGAATTCCATGTTTTTTCTTTCAAAAAATTGGAATACTAATTAGCATAACTGGGTATGCTAACTAGCATAAGTGGGTAACTAGCATGCAGACGATTCTAACAAGCATACAGAGAATAACTAAATTGCGTATGCTAGATAGTATACCCAGTATGCTAACTAGTATATAAACTATTTTGACAAGCATACATAAAATATCTAGCATAATTGGGTATGCTAGCCAACATACCCAATATGCCAACTAGCATATAGATTATGCTGACTAGCATACATAGCATAATATGCATGCATGCTGAATGCTATGTATGCTGACTAGCATACACAATGGAATAGATGCTAAGAAGCATAAATGTGTATGCTAACTAGCATAACTGAGCATGATGGCCATCATAGACAATATACTAACTAGCATACATAGCATAACTAGCATACACAATAGCATTTATGCTAACCAACATCAGTAGGTAATCTAAATCACATGCGTGGGTATGCTAACTAAGTACAATATGCTAGCCACCATACCCATATACTTCCTAGCATATAGATTGTGCTAGAGCTAGCATACATACTCTGTTAAGTAGCATACATAGCATAATTAGTATGTATGTTGACTAGCAAACACAGAAGCATGCTAGTTAACTAGCATAGCTAGGTATTCTAACTAGAATAAAAAGTACCATGTATGCTAACTGGCATAATTGGTCTTATTAACTAGCATACACAGTACAATGTATGCTAACTAGCATAATTGGTCCTGTTAACTATCATACATAGTACAATGTATGCTAACAAGCATAATTGGGTATGCTAACTAGCATACACAATACCATGTATGCTTAAGTGTCCATAGATAATTTACATAGTGCAATGAGGAAGAAGAATCCTTGTAGAATCTTGCTTGTATGCATGAGTAGCTACAATTGACTTTCACATGCGTTCACTTTTACTTCCTGTACCTTCACATTAATCTACAAACCAAATAAAAGAGAAGCATGGTAAGTACATAGGATAGTTGTGCAAATATTCCAAACATACGGTGCAAGAAAAAAAGTCACAGACACTTACACAATGACAGACATACTGGCGCAAGCACAAAAGTCACGGACACTTACACGATGACAAGTTATGTCAATTTCAGCATCAATGGGGATAACCTGACATTAAGTGTCTCTATCTTCACTTTGAGCTCTATTTCCCTCTTTACATCCACACTATGTCTCTATAATAAACTCTGTAGTTTACTGTCAGCATCATGAATCTTCTGTCTCATAGCAACCACAATTGGCTAACCCTATTATTGCTTGTTTTTAAAACCCTCGTAGCTTCAAGCTGCTATCTTGCATGATGAGATGATGTGTAGCATCCTACAACTGATTTATGAGATGATCACCGACAAACTTAATGTACTCCAAGTCCTCAAGGCCAAAATATGACATGCTTTCTACCCCTTGATGAGTGTTGTAGTGAGAGAGGGGTGTCACCTTGGTAGCTTTGGAAATATTTGTGGCTACTCGGCTGAGTATTCCTCCTTCATTTCCGCAAACCCCTCCTCAATGTTTAGACATGAATTATGGGAATTACACATCCTCCACTTTTTGACATGAGACTCATAGTATCTTTTTTCTCGAAGGTCCTGCAAATGCTGGACAACAAACTTAGCCCAATTGAAGTGCAAGGCTAAACCGCTTGCAATTACTGTCATATTGAATTCTTTTAAAAATCCTCTCGTAAATGTAGAGTTGATTTCCATGTTGGTTGGGGCCTTTTGGTACACCCTGTAGTGTAGTTGCATCACTTGGTCATATATATCATTATGTATGGGTCAAAACATGTATTGGTGGTCCAAAAAGTGGTGTCTTGGACACTACTTTCATAGAAACTTAAGGATCCCAATTTCATGTCTCCCATATGAACATACAAACCATGTTGTATATCATTGGAAAGCTTTTGACAAGGAGAATCCAAAATTCCAATGTCCATAAAATTTTGATAAGATTTGAAATTTTTTTTACAGTGTCCTAATTTTGCTAAGCCAACCACCAAAAAGTGAAATAGTGGTACCACCAATCCATGCTTTCACCTGTATAGAATTGCAATTAACCAATATTTTCTCCAATCCTTTGACTCCTTGAATACACTGAATCACTCCATATCTATGATTTCATCCTAGTTCACCAGTTTGGGGTTGACACTATCCATCAAGAGGCCATCAAGAGGCCATGAACAAACATTGAAATCTTCTACTATAATACAAAATTTTGCATGCAATGGGACATTGAGCTTGGGAACTTTCCATCGACTTGCACACCCCCAATGTCACAAGATATTACAATGCAAGGCTATCCATGGCCAAGGGAAAATTTTCTATTTATTGGGAAATAATATGTATCTCACAGTTTATGCATCCAAGAGATAGCCAAACATAGAGAAACAATCAACACCTTAAAGAGCTTCTTTAAAGAACTCTTGAGTAGTTCATGGACAAGCTTGAACCATAACTTCTTAGTTGACACACACACAAACACACTTGGTGTAATGTGAGATATATTTGGTTTCATTCACACACACACACACACACACACACACACACACACACACACACACACACACACACACACACACACACACAGAAAGAGAGAGAGAGAGAGAGAGAGAGAGTACCTAGGTCGTTCTTCCCCTTCCCTGCATGCGTGTTCTTTGGCATTGGGGATCCTTGGGATTCATAGAGCTTCACCCTTTTGTGGGCCGGAGGAGAGGCATCAGAAGCTTTTTTCCTCGACTTCCTTCTTCGTGGAGTGTCAAGAGAGTCATCGTTGGTGGTGGCTGGCTACTTTGCCAAGCTATTCTCCACCTATGTATCTTAGTAAACTATGATTGAGGGATGACTTGCAGCTCCCAACTGCCTTCCCCCCTCTTTCCTACCATTTCCCTTGCGCCCTGCTTCCCTCTATGCATCATGACTCCTTCAAAGTAACTTCTTGTAAATTTTCAAGCTCATTTGAGCTTGTGTCCAAAGTACTTCTACAATTCATGATGGAGGCCCACACAATTGAAGGACATCATTCTCTTATGCTTGTTGGCACATGCTAACTAATGAAAAAAGTCACGTTAACATGCTTCCACCCATAAGTAAGGAAAAGCTAGCAAGACATGTTGTTGGGAGAGCTAAAACTAGAATTCACAAGAAAAGCTCGAACAAAGTGAAAGGGGGATAATTGAGGATCACAACACTTGTAACCTCTCTTTTTGATTTGTGCAAGATTGTACAAGGAAGAAAATCCAAGTGATATAAACTTTTGATCAAACATACCTAGTATTAATCAAATCCACAAGAAGAAAACTCAAACTTTGTAAAGTTTGGACTATCCTATATAAAGAAAAATTACAAGTATTAACATAATCACTATTTACTCTTTCATGTCGGTTGAAATATTCTTAATGACTCAAAGTAAGATAGTGTTTTCATAGTAATACTTTTTATATCTTCCATATCATCTATGCATCCAAAATGCCCAAAAAACCCGGGAACGAATGGCTACATGCCCCATATGGACACCTGGAGAGGTCGTTAGGCCCAAAAGAGCCCTCTGTAGGCAGTGTCCCACACGATGCCTATAAGGGCTCTTATCATGTGGTACGTGACATGGAATCTATGCAGTGAGGGAGCCCAAAAGTAGCGTTAAAAGGGGTTGTGAGAATTAAAGTGCTCCTCTCGCGTCGTTGTGGAGGAATCAACAGTACTATGGATTTGAGACGTGCATGTGGGAGTGGCAAATAGCTTATATACTTTCAAAAAAATATGATTGTTAGTGCCACATGGCACCAATGGATGTAGGCCATGTGGCATCAACAGTGCCATGTACGGACAAAAGAATCTATATTAAACCTCTACACGTGCTCATTTTCCATCGACCACAAAACTATCACCCTTGATTTATGAGCATTGATTCATTCTCTCACTGTAGTCACGAAGCAATATGACCTTATCATACTTTTTTAAACCCCTACATTTGCTTTGTTTGGGCTACATTTCTTATTCTCATGATAGCACTCATTTGTGATTCCTAGAAGCTCTGCCATCACGTCATTCAGGCTTATGGACCTGTCCCAGTGACACAGGCTACTCAACACATGTTCCTCATTTGGGTTCCTCATGTCCCCTCTCCCTGCACAACACGATAGTAAGTGTTTGTGAGGTCAAGAAGCTCCCCCCTTGTGTCACTCGGGCTGCCAAACTCTGGGCGTGGTGGCACGTGCCCTCCATTCCACTCGCCAATAAAATTCCAAGTTCAAAAGTGTCGCTTATCTAATAAAGTAAGGGGACCAAGTTTGGATCCCTTTCAATATTCCATTCATGTCTTCCAAGATGGCTTCTAACACTCCCAAGCCAACTCCTCAAAAGCCCAACTCACTCCCCCTAGGGAACCCATTGCCAAGTCTACCAATCCAATCCCTCATGATCCCAACTCACCACCCCTAAGTCTCCCCTGCCAACCCTCAAGAGCTCAAGTCACCAGAACCCCCTCTTGAACCTCTTTCACCAACATTTAATCGTACTAAACGAAAAAGGAAAAGGGTCTCTAAAGATCCTGAATAATCCCATACAAAACACAAAGTTGATTTGTTCATATTTTCCTTAGTGTTTTGAGATTATATTTTTGTATGTAGATTTTTAATATCAATAATTCAATTCTTAACTAAGTATCATGGTGTCATTTAGATTTAAATGTACGTAAAATATTGGTCACATCAACAAAGTAGAAAAGACATGGATTTTTGCAAAATGTAGTCATTACAATATTCAAGAAATCCACTTCAACTTATCAAGTCCTTGCAAGTGGCTCAAATGAAACTCTTGAGCTCACAACAATGTCTTTAACTTTGAATCTATACTCAAGGGATGTTTCTGGATGTTTCATCAAGTAACTTGAGAGATTCTTTGACATATTGTAGTATTTAGTTTGATGCTACTATAAGGTTTCTAGGCTCAATGACTGGATGGACTGTGATTTTAAATTCAAACTTTGGACAATTTGCCTCAGAGTCTAGAGGGACCCAAATACCGAGCCTGCTTCTCCATCTCCTATAGTCATTGCCCGAAAATAATGATTGAGAGCATAGCTTGTATGCGATAAGACATAGAGTTTGGGCTTAGTTTACAACTAGTATTGTTGACAATATGGAAAGTCTCTTGGGTACCCCAGCCTTCTCCAAGTATAGTGTCTAGTTCAGTCATATACAATCTTCTATTTTCTTGAAACATGCCACAAAGACATGTATATGCAAGAACCATTGGATCTTAATCCTTCTTGAAATTTTGCTCATAGACATAGCTTTGAGGATATCTTCTTTTTTTATTTTGGATTTGAAGGTACATGGATAAGGGGATTGCCATTGTAGTGATCCTATGGAGGGAACAAGAAACTCATGTAGTTCTTCATGTGCACCTTCTCTAAATGGAGCCTTGTATTCTGCAAAATACGAAAAACATATCAACTATTTTGTAAAAAAGGTGGCTTTTCAACATCCATAACATCTGAAATCCCTTTGTGAATAGCTTTGAATGTGCCACTTAAGCTGTCAATAGGTTGCCACTCCATAAATGTTAATGGAAAGATAATTGAAATCAAAGAAAAAATAAAATAAAATGAGAGAACAATGAGAAAAAGATTGGTTGTATCAAATATATAAGCTTTTGTGTTCCTTACAGTGAGAATGAAGAATGGAATGTTCATCCAAGTTTAGCACCATGTCTTTGGCCATAGCATTTGTCGGTCACTTTGAAGGCAAGAACAATACCTTTACAATGGTTTTTCACTTAATCTCGCTTGGTTCTTTTCACTATGTGGGAACCTTTGCATGAAGGGAGCATTGTTACCCATTCATTCACACAAAAAGTAAAGACTATTTCTTTGATGTTATGAAAATCACAAGTAGTTATATTATGAGAAGGACAACGTGTAGTGGATGCCATGGAAGATGAGAGGTTGGCGAGGAAGAGCGTGCGACTTGAAAATGCAATGAAAATAGAAAAAACACTCACAAAATGGAGGGAAGGTGAAAAAAGTAGACGTTTGAAAAACTAGGTGATTTGTCAATAATGGTGTTGTTTTCAGAGCCTAAAAAGGGAGGTCTCGTATCTTCTAGCTCGATTTTGTGAAATATAGATGGAAAAATAGCCAGTACTTTGGACCCAAACTTTAATGTTAGCCGTCAAAAACACCCAAATATAGCCGTTTTAGCCAAAAGTTCGGACGTTTAGCCACCAAAATAGGGCCATAACGACCCAAGGTAAAGGAGACAAGAGTGCCATACTTTTGTATACGTGTCAATTAACTATTGGAATATTTTCTAATTCTTATATTAACAAACATTCCTTTTTTAGCCGTTTTTGGCATTAATGGCTACTCGGACCAGCCTCATGGTCGTGAGTGGCCCTAGCGCTCTTTCTATTGATATCATTCTTTGATTTGCTGATTTGCACGAGTTCTTCTAGGGGCCATAGTCTTTATCCTTATAAAAGGATGCTTAATTGTTAGGTAAGGTATCAAAACTCAAAACTTGCCACTCATAAGAATTTTCACGACGTAATTTGATCAATTAATTTAATTTCATTTTTTTCAGAGCCAAAGTATTTTATTGGATTATAGTATTATAAATAATTTCTTTTTGTGTCATATCAATATCATGGCTTCTCAACACCTTGATTTAGCCATAGATAATTTTGTATACTTTCAAAAACTCATATGCTAATTTTTCCCTTTGGTTTATGGTAAAACTTAGTAACTTTTTGACATAGTAATTTTCTAACTAAATATCTAAGCAAGATATTTTTATTCTCATGGTATATTTAGGCTTCAATCATTATCCAATAATTTTTTTAATTAATTGCCTAATTTCTCTCCTTTTAGTTATGGGAAAAAATAGAGAATTCTTGACTTAATAATTAGTAAAAGTAAATATCTCATCAAGATAGAAATTTTATAGCTTTTTTAAATTTTCTTGTATAAATAAAGCATTTAGGAAATAATATTTAGTAAAACTAACTAACTAATTAAGATATCTTTATAACTCGTTTGTAACAATATAATTTAACTTAAAAAAGTATCTCATTAATATCTAAGATGATCTACTAATTATCTTACTTCTTTTTTTAAAATAAAAAAATTTAGGCAATAATAATTAGTAAAACTAACAAACTAATTACGAGATATTTATCACAGGTTTCCAATAGTCTAATTTATTTTTGAAATTATCTAATCAGCTTTTAAGCTAGTTTACTAATGATCTTGCTTAATTCTGTACACAAATCAAAGAAGTTAAGTAATATTTATTATCAAAACTAATTAAATAATTAATCATAATATAAGATATATATCATATATTTCTAACAATGTGATCTAGCTTTGAAAATTATCTCATCCACTAATAAGCTAATCTACTAATTATCTTACTTAATTGTCTTTTAAAATTAGAGAGTTTAAAGAATAATAATTAGAAAAACTAATTAGCAAGTATGAGATGTTTATCATAGGTTTCTAATAGTGTAATCTAGTGCTTAAAATTAATCCATAACTTTATAATTTGATTTACTAAATTCTCCTTTTAATTTTCTATTAAAAAATAATTTTGAGTTTAATAATTAGCAAGACTAATCAACTAATTATGTGATAATTACCATAATTGGCTAACAATGTAAAGCTTTAGTAATAGCTATTATATGATTTTTTAAGCTATATTTCTAAGTTTATCATTAATTATATGCTAAAAAGAGATAATTTTTACTTTAATAAATATCAAAACTAGCTAGAAACTTTTAATAGATTTTCACTGCTTTCTAATAGTATGTTAAATCTCTAAAAAATTATTCAAAATTATCTAAGCTGATTTGATATATTCTCCTTAATTAGTATCAAAATTAAGTAATTTTAATCATAATATAGGTTAATAACTAATTAGATTATTATTTATAATCAAAGATTTAATATTTATTAGTTTAACTATATATAAGAAGATATTTATAAATAGAGAGAAGCTTAATCTTCCCTAATTGATCATAAAATTATGAAAATATACCTAAATTAATATACCTTTCACTAATCTAATGAGATTAGGATCGATTACCTTGATTAATCACTTAGAATGTTTTCTCTCAAGTGATTTTTGGATAAACTCTCTCTAAGCTAATGACAAAATGGCAAGGTCTTCGAGTCTCTGTGAAAATGTGAAGACTATGGACGTATTTATAGGTTTTTGACAAGCATGGCTATATTTATCAAACCGGTGCATTCTATCCATCTCAAGGAAGCACCCTCTACTGCTATTTTAGCCCCTAGAAGGTCCAAAATATCCTCCCTAGCACTTGCCCATCTTGATTGTCAAATTTACTAACTTTAGTACACTTGAATGATTTAACTAGAAATATCTCACCCGTGTGATAAAATAACTACTAGGCCATGTAAAAACCCCGTGTAATTCAATAATTGTCAAAGATTTTCAATTATTTATTTTATTAAAGTGGTTGTGAAAAATTTAGGCAAGGATTTGGGGATCATTTTTTTTTGAATTTGATTGAAAACATTTCTGGCTGAACTAAAGCTATGCTTAAGGACCCAAAAATACTAATCTCGACTATGTTCACGTAAAGGGGTTACTAGTTTGTACGTTGAGTGTTCCAACTTAAAGCTCATGGTTCATTTTCCTAATAGGAGAAAGGTGAAAACCTTACAATCATTGCAACTTAAGAATTTGAAATGTCCTCATCTTAACCGAACCTAGGGAATTCTTGACAACAGAAAACTTTAGCTTTCCATGTAGCATCTTCAATAAGATCCTCTTTCCATATGACTATATGGTCTTTCATTACTTCATTTCCAATAGTTCTTCATCTTCCTCAAGAATACCATCTTGTTTGAGATTCCACAAACCCCTACTTTGGCATTACTAACTATTTGCCACCTAATTTATCCAAGAAACTCTCGGTGTTTAGACCATCTTGCAAATCTTTACAAACCAAGTGTATCAACTCAAAAACCATATCAAATCCCTTCCGTATAAACAAAAAAATCCATGTATCCAACTTGTCAACATGAACATGCTTGGCCTAGCTGACCATTTAGAGAAACTTGCGTTCGACAAGTATTATACATCCAACTTTGCCAACCTGAACACGCTTGGCATGTTCTTGCCATTCTGAGCAATTGACATTCGGCACAAGCTACCACCACTGCACCAGAGGTACCCCCTCGCTGTCCTAACTTGATTGACCAAAATAAGTGAAGGATTTTAAGAGATATCATACCAAGGGTTTTTATCTTTTAATTAGTGTCTTACATTAATACTTCCATATCTAGGTCATGTTTTTTAAGGAAGGCTATCCTATGTGCATGAGAAATGTGAGTTGAGTTTTGGATAACTAGCTTATGCCTAAGAAGGATGAGGTGGGGGTTCCTTCGAATTTGAATTCTACCTGGCCAAGAATTGGGAGAGAACCCATTTCCCATTTGAATTCTACCTTTCTGATTGAGAATTGAGAGAGAATTAATCCTTTTCACATTTTCTAGATTTGCCCTTAATTTCTTGATTGGATACTAGCTCAACTTTAGATTCATTAATCATTTAGGAGAAAGAAAATAATGTGCAATACTCAAAAAAATTACCTCATTAGTTCATAGTGATTTAGATAGCCTCCTATTGTTTTCGTGGCTCTGGGGTTGTTAACTCTGTCAATTTGGTATCTCTTTCATCTACCTCATTCATTAAGGTTGGTTAGCCCATGGTTGCATAAGATCTTGCTCCTCTTCCTCATCCTATGCCATGTCCTCCATTTCTACCTCCTCTTAAATTATCCCCTTCAATTATATGAGGTTGAGGAATGGTTTTGGCAGTATATCCAAGGTTTTACACTTCTAGACAGCTATTTATATAGTGTTCCATTTGATTGCATCCATAACACCCAACGCTGCAGAAAGATTGTTCCCCAACATTATTTCTATATTGTCCCATCTGATTGCATCCATAACACCTAATGTTGAGGAAAGGTTGTCCAAGGACAATCTTCACTGATGCAATGGGAAGTAGTGGACAACCTTTGGTGATGCTATTTTTAGCATACACTAATAATTTATAGGCTATGGGTGCTTCATTTTTTGACAGACGCATCATTTTTATATGCACTTTTGATGCATTTTCTCACTCTGCATGAGTTCCAAATTGTATATTTGATGCTACCATGATTCCTAGGGGCTATAGAGGAGGCTGAAAGGTTGCGAATTGGTTGTTGTCAATGGGATGTATTGTCTCATTGGTGGATGGATTTGTTGGTGAGGTTGATTCCATTGTAGTATCTTGAACATTCAAACTTGTGGAAATCTCTGGTGTGAGTTCATGATGCTACATTGTCCATTGTAGAAGCATAATGGCGAGGCTTGCTATTCATTTCTTAAGAGTATGTACAAGGGAAGTAGAGAAGTGAGGATCTAAATTAGGGTCTACTACTTGGATGACTAGAGGGAAAACTGACTATTGGAAAAAAAATTCTTTGGGATACACACATTATTGGGGTACTTATTATCATGGGAAATATTAGCAAAGTATTGAAGGGAGTATTAATTGATGGATAGGAGGATAATATGGTAGCAAATGTAAGGGTAGAAATATGAGAATCTAGTTGGCTTGTTGTAGTCCAGTGTATGTGCATAGATGGAAGCAAAAAAGAGTGTCTAATGCATATGGCCAATGATGTGACATCGTATATGTATGCACAAAAATGCACGTAAAACAATATTAATTTGTGCAAGAAAGATTTTAGAGGGTTCTTCAAAAACAAGGTGTAGCTATAAAAGCATATGATGTGGTTTTACAAGCTAGCACACCTTTCATAAGGTTTTTGCTATTGAAGATATGCTCTCTCATCCTTTTGTGCACTATGTGTGAGTGCTGGAATCTACACTACTTTACCTTTATTAAGTTGATAATATTTGATTCTTATGCTCATCTCTTCCAGGATGATGAGCAACATGACTTAGATAATCTTAACTCTTTTATTTTGAGCATACTCCTAATAACTATGACTCTTAGGACATAGTACATTAAGACTCAAAAATTTGGGACTAACATTTTGCTCATTTCATGGCTTAGCAACCCAACTTTAACTATGACAAGGAGTGTTTTTTGCATGCTGCCAGCTTGAATTTTTGCATTCTTGTGCTTACCAAAAACAATTTCTACAGGTACAAGTAAGATTGAATCCTCAAAGAGTGGATTATTGAAGGACCAAGTTGGAAATGAGAGTTTCTTTTTCCATACCTATTTAATCATCTTTAAATTTGTAGCTTTGCTGGTTGGGTTGTCATTCCTTCACTATGAAGACACCATCATCCATTTGATTGTCCAAGTAGGCCTCTTAAAAGGATCCTTTGATGTTGTTGTACTCCTCTATTGACTGTCGACATTTTATTTTTGACCAGAAGCATTGGAAGACTTAGGAATCCAAATCCTTCTGTTACCATTGTAACACCTTTGGGGACTTTGTTTGGCATGAGATCCTATTAAGCACTTAAGATCTTCATGCAGATTGTTTGGAGGCAAATCACATAAAGTCCATGTGTCATTTTCTAAAAGTGCAACATATTTTGATTGCATGGCAGCCATCCTATTTTCTAAATTCTATGCTTTGATGGGGGCTTTTCACAAGCCAAGCTCCCATACCCCTCTTCTCTCGTCCCCACCCCATGAAAACCCCCTCTTAGGGAGGGAGTGATAAAAAGCATTGAAAAAAGTAAGAAAAAAAATAAAGTATGATTATGTAAATATATAAGAAAGGTAAAATAGGCCACCTCATGCGTGCGAGGTAGCCCATCCCCACCTTGCCTCCTTTTTCTTCACTGTTGTCCCACCGTGTGTCGCTTTTCCTCTCCTCCACTCAAAAGGTCAACCCCCTCTCTCTTCCCCTTGTCCTTTCTCCTTTCTCTCTCCCCTCAAGCTACCCCACCTCTCACCAATAATGCATTATAACTCACCAATAATGCACCCTAACTCACATGCAACTTACCCTATCTTCCAAAATAGTATACCCCACCCCCTCTTTCTCTCTCCTATCATATCCCATGACCCAAATACCCCCCTCTCTCTCTCTAAAGGGCGCCATGTCTCTTGTCTTGTAGCTAAAAAACCTCCCCCACACTCACACACACTCAGTTTCACTGAAAAAGGTGCCCACAGACCCATCCCCACCCGGTGGTTACCTGATTTTTCTTGTGTTCACACACATCTGCACACAGATTCACCTCTGAACACACTCCCCTCTCTCCCCTCTTGTAATTACTTTATTCTCCATGTCATCTCTCACTTTTTTTCATCAACCCATCTCTCTCTCTTAGTCTCTCTCTCATGAGACTGCTGTTCTGGCACATATACACACAGCCAGACAAGTGGGGCCCACAGTCACATGGCCTATGTAGATAATGATTTCTTCATTTCTAAATTCTAGAATTTCTCCCCCCTGCTCCTCTATATAAAGAGGGGTCACCATCACACTAAGGACACAACATCACCAAAGAACACACTATGCACTGTGTGTGCCTAGTGCACACACACACACCCACACCATCACCATCACCATCACCGCAATCACCATGCTTGTCTTGAGCATGACCTCTACACCCTTGGCTATGGAAGATGAAGGGCAACTAAATGAAGGATGATGGCCATAATCCTCGTGCGAGTCTTCGCCATCAACTCCCACCTATCCGCCATGTGCTCTACCACTCTCTCCCTTCTCATTCCCCTACCCTATGCTCCCCATTTCATCGCCTAATTCTCTAAATAAAGCTTGAGGTTTTGTGAGTATGTTTTCTTGCAATGTTTTGCCCATGTGAGGTGTGCGGAATCGCCACCTAGTCTTGTGTTTTGGAGTGAGCTTGTGTATGTGTGAAGGGTGTGCGGATTCGCCATCCTTTTGTGGTGCCTAAGTACTAAGCCTCTATACCCCCTCCCTCACTCTCTCTCTCTCTCTCTCTCTCTCTCTCTCTCTCTCTTTCACTTGATCTCATTCCCTTTCCTCTTCATCATTACTCCCAAGCATCCATCTCTTTTGGATGAAAACTTTGTTATGGTGGTGTGTTGTTTGCGTCCTAGCCGCTGAAGCTAGGTGGTGCCCCCTGTTTGCTTTACCATGACAGGCTCGAGGCGCGCCATTCGGTCCCCGGTGTTTTAGAGGCCGTCGGGGGTTCGGGGTTCGCTTTGCTCCCGTCATTTGGTGCCCCCACTGAGGATCTTTTCATGAAACCCTTCAGTTTACAAGACTGAAACCCCTAAAATATTGTGAATGGATGAATGGCTAGCAGGATTTGCTAATTGGACGACAGAAGAAGAAGAGCTCCAAGCACAACTAGACGAACTACGCATCTCCATCGAAGCTCGAGTGCCAGGCGTAACGGTAATCGATTTGCAGTGGGAGAGTCAACCAACACGCCAAACCCAGTGGATATACATAGGCCAAGTGCCAAGAAGAACAAAGAGAAGGTCGAAACCATGTCCGCAACCTACAACCAACCCACAACAACAAAATGGAAGGAGCTCTACAAAATAGAGAATCAACACTATTCTACTTTGAGAATCGGGTAACTCAAGTCACCGAGGTAATTACCACAGTCAGTTTTCAAGTCGCACCTGATGCTGCAGCATAGATAACGGAAGCATTGGCTCACACTCTCACTAGAGAAACTAGGGATCTACTGAGTTTGTTTCAGGAAAGAACACCACCCTCTTCCACAAGCTTGGACAGTGACTGAGCACCTCTAAGCTTCACATGAATCAGTACAACCTACCTCAAGACAGATCACACATACCAACACGTGTACGCTCAATCAAGGTAATACTGGATTTGAAGGCTCACTACCGGCACGTCATTGACACCATGCCGGGTGGGGAGCGGTTTTTGGAGGTTCTGGCATCTGATCAACCATTTGTCTTACCTTTGGTACAAGGCAATGTACCGTTTGAAGTTTTAATCTATGTCCTAGTATAAGAGGGTATACACGCCTCCTTGTAAAGAAGAAAAAAACTTTTGCAAGTTAAGCAGTGTGTCTTTCTAGCTCTCTCTCAGTAATCATGGCAAGTGTAGCATTTCCAACATTTAAAGGAAAGAAGGGGGAGGATTTGGTAACAGACTTCCTAGATGACTTTGAAGTAGCATGTGTAGTGAGCAATAAAGATACGGATGAATCCCGGGTTAGAATCTTTAAGCATCTCATGAAGCTAGAAGCTAGATCATGGTACAATGCACTTCCACAAGAAACCAAGGATGACTGGAAACCCTTAAAAACCGCTTTTAAGAGGCGCTTTGGGGGAGGTACCACTTCAGAAAAGTTGTGGGACAAGTTGAGAGACTTGAAGCAGGAGGGTCTTTTAGAATATGCCACCTATGAGTCCAAATTTGTGGATTTGTGGGAACGGTGGGTTGAGTCACTAGCTAGGGGGGAAGCTGCACCCGATTTCCTAAAAAAAGATCGGTTCACGCATGGCTTATGGCCGCTTCTCAAGGAGAAGGTGAAAGGTAGATTCCCGGCTACGTACGAGTTAGCCGTTGAGATTGCTTGCCTTAAGGACAAGAAGCTGCGAATGAAAGCCAAAGAAACCGAGTCAACAGAAGCAGGAACATCGCGTCGACCAGCAACTACGACAACCACCATACCACCACCACCGGCTCTTGGGGTAAGAGATGACCAACAAGATATGTTGGCCCATATTACTGACCAACTGCAGAATTTGTCTGTCCACTTAATACAGCAAGGGAGGAGTCAAGAAAGAGATCAAGACCTTGGAAGAGCACGACGACAAAACAGGGAGTATCATTGCTACAACTGCGGAGAAGACGGTCACGGTATGTACTACTGTCCCAAACCACGACAAAACTATAATAGAGGAGGTAGGAGGAACCAATTGTCACCCCCTAGAGAAAGAACATCCCCACCCCGAGCACCACCCCCACCAACACAAATTCTACGTCCACCCCAGACACCACTACAAGCATCCATCCCACCTCTTCCACCAGCCCCACCATCTGATCGCCCTGTAAACATCATAAGGCTAGAAGAGAAAGGAAAAGCCGTAGTAGTGGATCCACCTAGAGCAAAGGAGAGGGACAAGGGTAAGGAGAAGGTAACCTTTTTAGAACCACTTGAAGCCATGACTGTGAAAAGAGCTAGGAGGGAGAAAGCTACACAATCAGATGATGAGAGAAGCATGAGAGGAGAAACTAGCAAGAGGCCATCCAGGCCACGACGGAAATTGGGCATCACCGACTTCCAGCTAGGGGAAAGTTCTAAGCCCTATGATCTAACATTGGATGTGGCAGAGCAAGGACCGAAGATTACATGGCCACAACTGCTACATCTTGTACCTAAAGTAAGGCGACAATGGTCTAAAATGGTAAGTACAAGACGCTCCAAAACAAAGGTAGCCGGAGCAATTTCGGGATGCAACATGGATGACATCCTTCCAATTGTCGACGTAAACATAAAAGGAAAGAGGGTTGGAAACACCTACATTGATGGAGGTGCACAAATCTGTGTAATGAGCGAAGATATGATGCTTCGATTAGGGCTCGAGGTTGACAGGCCTTCTCCATGCAAGGCAAAGATGGCAAACAACGCAAAAGTTAAGTGTGTGGGTGTGGTAAGTTCTGTGAAAATCAAAGCTTCCAACACTGAGGTAGAGGTAGATGTTTTTGTGATGCCTACTAAGGGGGAGGGCTATCCACTAATTTTGGGAAGGCCATGGTTGATGGCCATGAAGGCAAAACAGGACTGGGGTACTGGCCTTCTACGCATGACCGGTAAGAAAGGGGAGACAATCTACTACGACATGAGGATTGGCAAGCAGAAGCAAATGAATCTGGAAACATCGGCAGATGAAACCACTAGCGAATCTTCCAGTTCTAAGGAGGAGACCACATCCACCGACGAAAGTGACAGTTCCATTGATGTGATGGGTATCATGATGAAGGATCCACAAAGGGTAAGCACAACTGGTGATCCATCACCAAAAGGGCAACCCATTGAAGAGGAGAGCAAATCACCTGGCCTAGGAGGAAGTAGGTTGAAGGGTATGTTGTCTACGGAATTAACACTTGAGGAGAAAGATAGTTTTTTGCAAATGTTGATGGGATTTCCTAACCTGTTCATTGACAACTATGAAAGAATCACAGGCATTACAGTGGTGGAACATCATATTAAGCTGAAGGAAGGGGTAAAACCAGTTGTGCAAAAGCTACGACGACTAGGGGTCATACAAGAAAAGGCACTCTTGGCCGAGGTAAGGAAACTGCTGGAGGCGGGATTCATCTATCCTGTAGAAAACTCAGAATGGGTGTCACCCGTAGTGGTGACGCCTAAAAAGAATGGTAAGTGGAGGGTCTGTGTTGACTACAAACCACTAAATGCAGCTACAAAGAGAGACCACTTTCCTCTCCCTTTCTTGGATGAAATTCTGAATGAAGTAGCGGGTTTTGAATGCTATACCGTTTGTGATGGTTATTCTGGATACTTTCTAATACGCATAGCCTTGGAAGATCAGCTAAAAACCACTTTTATCACGCCATGAGGTTGTTTTGCATACTGGGTTATGCCATTTGGTCTCACAAATGCACTTGCCACATTCCAGAGATATGTCACACATGTTTTTCAACTGTTCTTTGGAACATCCATAAGAGTGTTCATTGATGATTTTTGTATATATAGCTCCCGTATTTCACATTTAGAAAAGGTAACTGAAGGTTTGGCCAGGTTGCAGAGCCTAGGTGGGCAATTAAATGTGGATAAATGCCACATTGGGGAGAGTAAAGTCATTCTACTAGGCCATGAAATTTCAACAAAAGGTATCAACGCCGACCCAAGTAAGGTGTCCGCACTCATAGCCCTACCTTCACCAACGACCGCACGTCAACTGGTCTCTTTTTTACAGAAGGTGAGGTACTTAAGTAGATTCATACATCTACTATCACAACTTGTTCTACCACTGCAACAACTCACTTGGGACGAGGAAAGCGAACATCACTACAACAAGGTAAAGGAGGTCTTAGCCACTCTGCCAACTATCTCACCACCTAAGTGGGATGAAAAATTCTATGTCACCTCAAGTGTTGGTGATGACTCATTGGGGGCTGTGCTACTCCAAAAGGATACGTCGACATCTTTCATGACGCCAATCTACTTCTCTAGTCGAATGATGACAGCAGGAGAGAAAGGTTTCACCCATGTGGAACACTTAGTCCTAGCTCTTAGATTTGCAACTACAAAGTTTAGGTCATATTTGCTGCCTAAGCAATTTGTGATTCTAACCACGGATGAAATATTTCCCTATGTTGTACAACACATGGATGTGTCTGCTAGAATTACTAAATGGCTAGTTTGTCTGCAAGAGTTTGACTACACGGTACAGGTAGAAAGCACGATAAGGGCAAGTTTGGGGGGACTCATGACCTACCAAGTCTTTGAAAGGAAGGAGAAGCAATCTAAGGAAGGAGAAGTCCGATTGCCTCCAGTACCACCGATGGTAGAAGGAGCATACTCTCTCTACTTTGATGGAGCCTACAAGCGAGCGTCCGACAAAGCAGCTGCAGGCATAGTGGTCTTTGATGACACAGGTATTTTCGTTGGGCCAATTGTTAGATTCACATTCTAACAATGAAATTGAGTATGCAGCACTAACCAAGGGTCTACAATGGTGCGTCTTGCAAGGTGTACAACGCCTTAATGTATTTGGGGATGCTCTACTTCTGGTAAGGCAAGTAAATGGAGCATGGACATGCAAGAATCATAGTTAAAGGACTCACTTAAGTGGTGTAAAAACCTTTTTGGGTGAGTTTGAAGAAGTTCAAATACACCATATCCCAAGGGCTCAAAACCAAGAAGCAGATTCCCTAGCAAGTGAAAGACTACAGGAAGTGGTGGTTGGAGCAATAAAACTAAAGATCCCTCTATTTCAAGGAAGTGATGCCTTGCCTGACATCATGCATTTTTTGGAAACAGGGGAATGCCCATCAGATTTAACAAAGGGACAGAAGCAATGGCTGACGCGGAAGGCCACAAGGTATCGACTCATCAATGACGGTTTGTACTGTAAGGGTAAGGACCAAATACTCAGGAAGGTCCCTCTCTCTCAGGAAATCACGGGAGTAATTGCTAGTTGTCACGACGGGGTTTGTGGTGGTCACTTTGCCCTAGACATAACAAGTAGGAAAATCTTGCAGGGAGGCTTTATATGGCCTAGCTTCAATCGTGATGTACACCATTGGTGCAAAACGTGTAAGTTGTGTCAAAAGGCCGGCACTAGGTCACTTATGCCTGAACCACATACACCTATTCTCTCATATGGCCCATTTGAAAAATGGGGTATCGATGCCATTAGGCCATTACCTAGGGCCAACTCAGGAAAATTCTACATTATCATGGGGGTCGACTACATGACTAGATGGGCAGAGGCTATAGCCACCACTGGAATCACAGCGGTAGAGGTAGCTAAATTTATCTACGAGCACATATGCTGTAGGTTTGGCACACCTTTAGAGATCATCTCTGATAGAGGGCCAGGTTTCAGAGCAGACTTGGTAGGAGAATTAATGCAAAAACTGGGCATTACAAGGAGGCACTCTTCACCATATTACCCTCAATATAATGGCCTAGTTGAAAAGGTAAATGGAATGGTTTCTAAAATTATTACCAAGCAGGTAAACAATCATCCTGGAGACTGGGATAAGTATCTACTACCAGCTTTATGGGCCTACAGAACTTCATTTCGTACATCCTTGGGATTCACACCGTATCATCTAGTATTTGGTAAGGAAGCAATCTTGCCCATTGAAGTGCAACTACAAAGTCTCAGAGTAATGGCAAGCCAGCTTCAACAACCCAACATGCATTTGAGAGATCACATCATCAACTTGGAAAGACTGCAGCTAGACAGAGAAGAAGCAATAAATTATTATGCAGCACAAGCAGAGCATAGACGGCTTAGCTTTAACGAGCATCTCCGGAAAAAAGAATTGAAGAAAGGAATGTTGGTGCTCCGCTACGACAATCGCTTTGACACGCGCAAGGATAAGAAACTCCTACTCCGATGGGAAGGCCCTTTCATCATCACGAAAAAGTATGCCAATGGAAGCTACCAGCTTATGGAGGCTGATGGAAAACTTCATAAAACCAGGGTAAATGGTTGGCGACTTAAACCTTATTTTCTTCGATTTGACCAGGCTCCACCAATTGACATTCCAAATGAGAACACACTATCAGCCACCACCTCCGACGATAATGATCAAACAGATGAGCTAGAGACATGAATGCCTCTAGCCAAAAGGGGAGGGCTAATGATGGGGGCTTTTCACAAGCCAAGCTCCCATACCCCTCTTCTCTCGTCCCCACCCCATGAAAACCCCATCTTAGGGAGGGAGTGATAAAAAGCATTGGAAAAAGTAAGAAAAAAAATAAAGTATGATTATGTAAATATATAAGAAAGGTAAATAGGCCACCTCATGCCTGCGAGGTAGCCCATCCCCACCTTGCCTCCTTTTTCTTCACTGTTGCCCCGCCGTGTGTCCCTTTTCCTCTCCTCCACTCAAAAGGTCAACCCCCTCTCTCTTCCCCTTGTCCTTTCTTCTTTCTCTCTCCCCTCAAGCTACCCCACCTCTCACCAATAATGCATTATAACTCACCAATAATGCACCCTAACTCACATGCAACTTACCCTATCTTCCAAAATAGTATACCCCACCCCCTCTTTCTCTCTCCTATCATATCCCATGACCCAAATACCCCCCTCTCTCTCTAAAGGGCGCCATGTCTCTTGTCTTGTAGCTAAATAACCTCCCCCACACTCACACACACTCAGTTTCACTGAAAAAGGTGCCCACAGACCCATCCCCACCCGATGGTTACCTGATTTTTCTTGTGTTCACACACATCTGCACACAGATTCACCTCTGAACACACTCCCCTCTCTCCTCTCTTGTAATTACTTTATTCTCCATGTCACCTCTCACTTTTTTTCATCAACCCATCTCTCTCTCTTAGTCTCTCTCTCATGAGACTGCTGTTCTGGCACATATACACACAACCAAACAAGTGGGGCCCACAGTCACATGGCCTATGTAGATAATGATTTCTTCATTTCTAAATTCTAGAATTTCTCCCCCCTCCTCCCCTATATAAAGAGGGGTCACCATCACACTAAGGACACAACATCACCAAAGAACACACTATGCACTGTGTGTGCCTAGTGCACACACACACACCCACACCATCACCATCACCATCACCATCACCGCAATCACCATGCTTGTCTTGAGCATGACCTCTACACCCTTGGCTATGGAAGATGAAGGGCAACTAAATGAAGGATGATGGCCATAATCCTCGTGCGAGTCTTCGCCATCAACTCCCACCTATCCGCCATGTGCTCTACCACTCTCTCCCTTCTCATTCCCCTACCCTATGCTCCCCATTTCATCGCCTAATTCTCTAAATAAAGCTTGAGGTTTTGTGAGTATGTTTTCTTGCAATGTTTTGCCCATGTGAGGTGTGCGGAATCGCCACCTAGTCTTGTGTTTTGGAGTGAGCTTGTGTATGTGTGAAGGGTGTGCGGATTCGCCATCCTTTTGTGGTGCCTAAGTACTAAGCCGCTATACCCCCTCCCTCACTCTCTCTCTCTCTCTCTCTCTCTCTCTCACTTGATCTCATTCCCTTTCCTCTTCATCATTACTCCCAAGCATCCATCTCTTTTGGATGAAAACTTTGTTATGGTGGTGTGTTGTTTGCGTCCTAGCCGCTGAAGCTAGGTGGTGCCCCCTGTTTGCTTTACCATGACAGGCTCGAGGCGCACCATTCAGTCCCCGGTGTTTTAGAGGCCGTTGGGGGTTCGGGGTTCGCTTTGCTCCCGTCAGCTTCATCTAAAGATAGAGGTTCCTCAACATCATGTAAGCTAGACACAACCAAAGCGTAACAATCTGATGCATAAGATGCATGTCGAGAACCTGAACAAGTACGACTAGACAAAGGTGCATCCAATTTACTGTCACACAAAGTATGCACCAACCATTTAGGCATACCTCTAGCCTACTCATTTTTAATCCTTTCCTCATCAAGTACATCATGTATATATGCATCAATAATAGACTGATCTGTAACATTGTCAAAAACCCCCACAAGCTATATATTTTTCTCATTGGAATTTACATTTGAACTTCCACCACTAAAAAGAGGCAATAAAGTGTCATAAATGTCCTGCGAGAAATGTCATGTGAGCTGACATTGTTGTCTCTAGTACATGACAACAAGGATTGAATAGAATCTTCCACAAACACAATATCCTGTGAGATCAAGATATGCTTTGTTTGTGGATGATACAACTTGTAACCTTTACTTTTAGCACTATAACAAAAAAAAACATTTGATAGTCTTATCATTCAATTTTTGCTATGTGTTTGTGGCACCAAAGAATATGCCAAACAACCAAAAAGACGCATGTGATCAATAGAAGGCTTTCTATCATGACATGCTTCATATGGAGTAATAGACTGTAAAGCTTTTGTAGGACACTAGTTAAGTACATAAGTGGCACACATGATGGCCTCAAGCCAGAATGAATGAGGCAAAGCTTGACACTACAAGAGGTTGTGTGCACTTGTGACATTTTTAGCGACGGAAATCCATTGGGTTTTATACTCTCCGGCATCGCTAAGACCGTCGCTAATAGCACTGATACGGGAACGTCGCTATGAGTGTTGCTATAGCCATCGCTATAGCGAAATCTATAGCGATGCTAAAAGCGACGCTTACAAGCTACCTATAGCGATGCTTATAGCGACGTTGCAAAGCCTTATTTAGCGAGCTTATAGCAACGCCCGAGAGTAAAATTTTTTGGTGGTAGGGCATTGAATGCCCTGCCACCCATCAATCATATTGAATGTTTCAATAATAGAGTAAACCTAAATGAATCCAAGATAAGCCCAGATTCACATTTGAAAGAAAGTGCAAGCTTAGGTATAGACCCAAAGTAGTCACCCGCAAGACAATATAACCATTAACTCCATCACCCATAATATTGTTTGTAGAATAAAGATACAAAACTGACAAAAGTAAATTGATGAAAGTAAATCAATGACAATTGTACACATCATAGGCAAAATCACTTGATTGTTAAGCTTTGCAAATGTAATAGTTACAACACCATTGTCATTATTGAGAAAATATACATGGTTTTCCAATAGTTACAAAAAGACATATACACGTTATCGCATGATACATATGCTATGAAAAAAGGAAATTAATATGTTATCTAATCAAACATCTCATCGTGTCCAAGCGGCGTATCTGTAGGATTGTGCAAAAAAAACAATAAGCCAGCTTTCTGTAAGTATAAACATATAATTTACAAAACAATACAAAAAATAGAAAAGAGTAAACCCTAATACTAACCATGCCACCGCGAGAACTCAGAATGTCCATCAGGGCGTTTAAGCTCTTCCTGCCTACGTACTTGCACTCGTACGGTGTGGGGTCACGTCCTGTCTCACTGTTCAAAACATACAAAGAATCCATTATGCTAGAATTTAAAAACCCACAAACCCTAAACTATCAAACCTAAAGAACAATGCGAAAACACTTACAAAATCGGCCTCAAATGATGCCCACCCGCCGCTCCCCAAGTGGTGCGAGCTCCCTGCCTCTACTCGTGCTTTGGATGCCTCCTTCTGTTGCTTTCACTTGTCAGGATTCTCGCGCGCTGCTTGCTTCGCATTCTTCCAATCTTCTTTGGCCAGCCAATTTGGTCTATTCCACCCATGCTTTATTGATTTTTGTACTTCAGAATGCTTGTGCTTGCAGTATTCGCGCATTCGAACCTTCATCAGGTCTTCATTGAAGTGGCCATCCCGTGTTGACACGGGAAACTTGTCATGCAGTGTGCTGATGACTCTGTCTTTTAATTCACTTGGTACTTCACTCCAGGTGTTTAGTATGTAGTGTCTAAACACCTGAGAGCAAAGACCGTGCATGCGCGAGATCACCTTCTTGCCTTCATCATCCAAGATGATACCGCTACTGAAGTCGATGGAGTAAGGCAAGCCCTCTCGCCTATGACGCATGAACCTAGGTGTCTCGGTAGGGGTTACTAGCGGCTGTTGATGGGGGTACAGACTTCAAGTGTCTCCACTGGAGTCTGGGCCCCGAAGCGAGGAGTGTCGACTGGGGTGACTCCCGGAGGACTAGGTAGTGGTATGTAGCCAGGAACGGCCGCAAGCCACACAAAACCTAGCATAGATGGTGATGTTGTGGCTAGTGTGGGGGCGGGCAAAGAAGGGTAAGGTAAAGAGACTCATCGAACATGAGGTGGTGTCGAGGCATCAGTGGCGGCATCCCCACAACAACCGCCGCCGCCACCACTAGAGCTCGGTGCCTAAACGAGTGTGAAGATCATCTTGTCGACACCTAAGCTCTAGAGCATGCTGAATGCTCCGACACAGAGGGAGACGCTGAAGGAGTAGAACGACATGATGGTGCTCCAAAAGCGATGAAGATCCTTGTACCACTACCTCTGCCGGGGTGACAAAGAAGAAAGAAACTCATCATCATTCATACTTGCATTAAACACACGAACATTTAATCTTAATATTGAATGGAGAAGAAAACATGGAAAAGTAGAGAGAGAGAGAGAGAGAGAGAGAGAGAGAGAGAGAGAGAGAGAGAAAGAGAGAGAGAGAGAGAGAGAGAGAGAGAGAGAGAGAGAGAGAGAGAGGACTCATAAAGAGGGAGGGATTCCTGTGAAGTTCTTGTGAATTTGTCTTTTGTGTGAATTCTACGTATCTTGTAAAAGCATTGTGCTTCGAGTGCAATGGAGACTGAGGCTGCAATTGCGAAGGAGGCGATCCATTTCTACTCATAGATGCTGCTCGCCCCTCCACTAGATCCGGTTGATCAGGTGAAAGAGACGCTAAGAAGCAGTAGTAGTGCTTCTTAGCGTCTCTTTCATCCGATCAACTAGATCTAGTGGAGGAACGAGCAACATCTATGAGAGCAGAGACGGATCACCTCCTTTGTGATTGCAGTCTCAGTCTCCATCACACTTGGAGCACAGTGCTCATTGGCGAGGAGTGTCCCTGCTTTTGAGAACATACCTGGAGCATACGTACCTGGAGTGGACACAATGACGATTAAACACAATTTAAATTTCTCAAGTATAGCCACGTGAATACAATGTATATTATAAAACGGAGAAAAATTGTTCAAATACAATTTTTATGGCTTTAAGAGGTCTCTCTCTCATCCTCGCATAGATCAACATAACTCCCTTTATCTATATAGAGCTCTCCGTTTAGGTAGATGTCCTTCGTATCATTTTGTAGATCGTCTACATGCACCCCATAGAGAGTAGCAGTTTGATGCTCGTCTGGCACCACCTCAGTGACTTCTGACTGAGCATCTTCTCCGATCTCCTCCATTGAAGCCGTTGTGATTGGCACATGGTAGCCCTCATACGTCTGTGCACTACGAGGGGCTACCTCTATGATGTACCACCAGTTTGATGCAGACTTTATAGGATGAAATATCACCTACCAGAGCCACATAAATTACATGAGAGCTTCCAAGCACATAACTTCTAAAATTGGATAGCTTCCAAGCACATAACTTACTTGTTCACAATGCTCGGGTAGTACAAAAGTGTCTCTTAGGTCGGTCCATTTTTTAGTTGAATCCACTTCAAGGAAACCACACTCTCCTCTGCGCATAGTAGCATTGTGACCTCCATGTTTATCTTGCACCATTGCACGTCGAATAAGTCGACAAAAAATTCTCTATAATCGATCCCCAAAATCTCTTGAAGCGTGCCGAAGTAAGTGAGTTCAGCCACCATAGGATCTATATCAGAGGACCGTCATCGACTAGACTGTTCAAGTTTGGCCATGATTCCACAATCTTGAGTGAAACGTTTTTTGTCGATGTGTTCCAGCCTAGAATGTTGACTTTATACCATGCTGTTGTGTATGACTTATACTACAACCAAAAAAGATTATGAGTGGCCATTCAAACATCTAGAAAGTCACTAGTCATACATTGCAAACTTACCTTGGTCACGCAAACCCGAGAGTACTCCCACTCCTCCTCAGTCACTTCTTCACCGCACTATTGTGCGCTTTTCAATTGGTTGTGCAACCATCTTAAGCTCATGGATGTTGGTAGGCTCTCCAGACCCGCTGGATAATGAATCGGTGATTGTCTTCCCCATCTCCACTCGATTTGTGCCCTTTGTCGCTCTTGCTTTGCATCCTTGTATTGTGAAATCCACTTTTGCATCACTGGACTGTGAAGCATGCAAGCCTTTTGACGCACATATCCCTTAAGTGTTTTCATGAAATTTTCTAAAAAGAACATCCTTCTGGAAGGTACTGTGCTAGCTATTTCCACCTCATAAACTATGTGAACAAGAAGATGCATCTGAATGGTTAGCATGGTAGTAGGAAAGTGTTTCTCAAACATGCACACAAATTCCGCAGCATTTAGTTTGGCGAATGGTATGGAGTCTACATTGATCTCCTTTTGTGAGATCCATTGCACCAACTTCACAAGTTTGTAGATTGTATTACGAACATCAGGAGACAAACATCCCTCAATGTCCACCGGTAAAATAAATTGCAAAATACGTTGTCAGGAGTTTTTTGGAGCAAGGGATTGCGCATATGTACATACCCATGCATGGTGCATCGAATAAAGGATTGCCCATTTTGCAGAGCCAGGTGGTTACCTGGGGCCCACATGTGTACAGGTAGGACAACATGTACATAGTGCAGCGATTTTCACTATTATCAATACTAGTGTGTTTTTTCTACAATAAGGAGGAGTTGGTAGTGCGTAAAACTTCTCGAGGAAGCTATCCGCGGGCCAACGACGTGAGGTCAGCAAGTGCGTCAGATGGCATCTAGTGGCGTCAGGAGGGCGAACGAGGTCAATATTTGCACGCGGATGAGGACGAACACAACGTGGGTGTTTTCTTGTGAGAGTTATGCAGAAAGGTCATCATTAGGACCACTTTTTGGGGCCACTTCACGTGGTTGCGAGATGCATTATTGAAAAGAAATGAGTGCCAGGTGTGCGGATGATGCAAAAAAGGTGACAACTATGCACTGCGAGGTCAGTTTTTGGCCTGTTCGGGGTCCGTTTGAGGTCATCTAAAAGGCCAAGGGTGCCCAACTAATAAATCTAAGTGTGGGAACTGAAAAAACTGAGAGAAAACCAAAAACAACGTGGACAAGAGAGGAGGAACAGCCGCAGGTGTGTTTTTGGTGTTTTTGGAGCCTGTTTTGGCCGTAAGCTGCTCATCCGAGGTCGGATTTGAGCACTTTGACATTGTAGACTGGGGTTTTGGGCCATTCCGGACGCGATGGCATTGTCTATTTTTCGAAATTCCTCACTCTTTTCTTGCTGTTTTTCTGTGTAAGTTTCTCCTATGAGCGAAGTTTCTGCTCAAGTTTGTGATTGTATCTTGTATCTTTTACCCATATTGTGTGAGCTGTTTGCCCCATTGGTGTTGGCCCAAGCTCATTTGTATCTAAACATCAGAAATTCTCCTCTTTTGAGCTGAGTTTTTTGGGTGTGTGTGTGTGTGTGTGTGTGTCTGTGTGGAGTGGGCAAGTGGATAGTCTCTCTCCTCTCACTCCAGAGGTGTGTTCCCTGTCTCGGCCAGGTGTGTTGTGTAAGACGAGTGGTGCCCCATAGTGTGTGTGTGTATCATTCCAAGAGTGTGTGTCGGGTCGTTATAGAGGCGCTGTGTGTGTTTTCATGCCGCTCACATTCTTTTGGCGCCCCCACGGAGGATCTTCTTCGAGTACCTTCTGCTTTGAGCTTCAAGATTCGAGCTTCGGGAGTACAGGTTGCAGGTTGCAGATTACAGATTACAGGTTACAGGTTACAGGGACAGGTACAGGTACAGGTGATTCACATAGGTACATGTAGCTGGAGTTCAGTTTTACACTGACAGTGGGAGTCAGTTGCAGTTGCCGTGGGTATGCATCATTTGGCGCCTGTTTGAGCGCATTGTCTGTTGGATTGTACGTTACTTGTGGAAACTGCCATTGTATGCCTTTGTGGAGCCATATATGGTTTTATTTGGCAGTCCCAACCATTTCTGAGACTTGGTCTGGAAGATAGTCATTTCTGAGACTTGACTATATGCGATTTGCTTTAGCCTTCGTGTGAGGGTCGATAGTGTGAGGTTTTTATTGAGCTGGGGGATTCTCAAATGTGGAGATCCTGTCGGTGATACAGGTAGCTGGAGCACCCTTTTTGTGACCTCGCCATAGGCTATGTACTAGTGAGTCCTACTTGATGCTCGGGTTCTATTGTTGACAGTTTATGCATACATAGACAGTCTATATTTTGGGTTCCTACTGCTCTACTTCTGGGGAAACTCTGTCGAAATTTTCCCTAGTTATGATGGCTGGTTTTTTGGGATTTTGAGCCATTTATGCTGTTATGCTGCTGAAATTTTGGCAAAATCAGAGGTTGAGTCAGGTGTGCCTTCTTGGGAGCTTCATGGTTGGCTTTAATGGATGATCAAAATGGTCCTCCGTTCACTCCTTTTCATTTAACTGAAAGAATTCAGATTAATGTTCATGTGTCTAGGAAGATCTTTTTCCAGCAGTGCATAGTCTTTATGTTTGGGCCAAGAAGATTGAGAGAGATCCTGGAATGTCCTTTTCCTGTTGTAATTCCAATGATCAACTATGAAAACTCATTTGATGTGCATGTGTTTGTCCTTATCTAAAGCTGAGCTCCATTGAAGTTTCTAGGGATTGGGTAGTCAAAAGTTTTGGGTTCTTGCACGTGTGTTCAAAGGGGTTCTCAAAGCATTGTAACTTGGGTAGCCATGGCTTTCTCTTATCCGGAGTTTCATGGAAGAAGTGATGAAGATGTGGAAGAATTTTTGGAAAAGATGGAGGTTGCCTGCATTAGCAACCAGTTTCATGACCCTACGCAAATGTTACGCCTTCTCCAAATTTGTTTGAAGAGTGATGCACGAGTTTGGTCCAAGGCATTTGAAGAGGAGTTGCGTGCAACAGATCCACCTATAAGATTGAGTTGGGACAATCTAAGGCATGGATTGGAAGTGGAGTTTGTGAAGATAGAAGATCTTGACAAGGTGTGGCAAGAAGTACAGGCTTTGGTGCAAAATGAAGGTGAGCCAGTAGATGCGTACATACGTAAGTTTTCATTGGCATGGGAGCGAATGTGCAAGGCTTTAGCACCACAGGTACCCCCGCCTGACATGATGAAGAAGGACAGGTTCTTGGCTGGTCTTTGGGAGAATATACGTTGGAGAGTGGAGCTAAAGAAGCCTAGGACATATGAGGATGCACTAGAGGTAGCAAGGAACAAAGAGTGGAAGCTGAGGAAAATGAGCCAGTTAGGGGTGGAGTCTTTGACAATGAGGTCTGAATTTCAGTCTATAGAGTCTTTACAAGGGCGCATGTCAGGGGTTCATCATGAACCAGTAGTTCCTGTTACTACTCAGGTTATGCCAACAGTGGTCACTACAGCAGTGCAAGACGATGGGCTAAGGCAAGACATGAGGCAAATGGTAGATTTGATGAAGAATCTCAGCCTAAACATGCTAGGTCAAGTGGGAAATAATCGAGGTCGAGGGAGGTTTGCAAATCAGCAAGGAGGTGAAGAAAGGCCTAGGAATGGTGTTGGACAAAGCAATGGTAGGTTTTGGAGGCAGACGCCCACATGTTATAATTGTGGAGAGTTGGGTCACATCAGCCCGCAATGTGATAAGCCACCAAGGATGGGGGGAGACATGTATCCATTGCCAAGATAGGTGCTAACTAGGTCAAATGATTATGGCATCGAAATTAAGGGAGATGAAGGAACCAGTGGACTGACCCAAGAGGAAAATGGAAAGACAAAAGTGCTAAGTGTAGTCACCTTGGAAAAGGCATCAAAGCTAGAGGATACATTAGTGATGCCTATTGGGAAGAGGACCACAGAGGAAAAGGAAGGAAGAAGTGCCCCAGGTCCTAGTAAGAAGAAAGGAAAGAGCCATGAAGGCGAGGATGTCAAGGCCAAGAGAAAAAGGAGAGCTCGTCGAAAGTTTCATGTTTCAGATTTTCCACTAGGGGATGGGCAATTAAGCTATGACTTGAGGGAGGATCTGACGAGCAGGAAGGCAGATGTTACTTTTGGGCAGCTTATAGAGATGGTGCCTAAGCTAAAGCGACAATGGAAGAGGATGGTTAACCCAATGGAGAAAGAGCCAGAGAGAGGTTCAGTGAAGGTGTTGGCAATGGACGAGCTACCAGACATTTGTCCAATAGTAGATGTGTGGCATAAAAGGAAAAATTTGGGACAAGGTTATGTGGATGGCGGAGCCCAAATATGCGTCATAACACACTCATGCGTTGAGAAGATGGGTCTCACAGTGGCTGGGGTGTCAGGTTTTCGGATCAGATTGGCAAACCATCAAAAAGTAAAATGCTTGGGTGTTGTAAAGAGCTTAGAAGTGGAGGCATATGATGCAAAGGCAGTGGTTGATTTTCATGTGATGCCAGCAGGGTTGGGAGCATATCCAATTATACTGGGCAGACCATGGTTACGTGCAGTGGGAGCTGTTCAAGATTGGCGACATGGTACGATTAGCCTCTATGGAAAGACAGGTACCAAAAAGCTTTATAATATGGACACAAGGAAACGATTAGAGGAGCTTTATGAAGATGAGGATGAGTCTAGTGAGGAAGACTCTTCCACGGTGATAGATGAGGACAGTGATAGCACTACCAGCAGTGATGAGGATGCTGATGTTGCATTTCTTTTGATGGATAAAGAAATCCAAGAGTGTGGTTTAGTCACATTTGCGAATGAAGTTGAAGATGAAAGTGAAGGGCCTTATGAAGTGATTGAAGGGCTGATGCAAACCAAGGTTGAGTTGTTAAAGAAGCAGGAATTAATGACACAAATGATTAGTGGAGACCTCTCAGCTATGGAGAAGGATATATATTTGCACATGCTGGCTAGTTTTCCTGATTGTTCATTACTTCATATGAAGAGATCAGAGGGTTCAAGGGTGAAGAGATGCATATAGAGCTGAAAGAAGGTGCTAAGCCAGTGCGGCAAAGGCTAAGAAGGATGGGTCAAGAGCAAATGGAAGCCTTGCGGGTAGAGGTGGACAAGTTATTGAAGGCAAGGTTCATAGTTCCAGTGGAGACCACAGAATGGGTGAGTCCAGTTGTAGTCAGTCCAAAGGAGGATGGGAAGTGGAGAATTTGTGTGGATTTTAAACCCTTAAATGCAGCCACTAAGAAGAACCCATATCCTCTTCCATTCATCGATCATATCTTAGATTCAGTGGCAGGTTATGAGAGGTATAGTGTGTGTGCTGGTTTTTCAGGCTATTTTCAATTGAAGATTGCTCTTAAAGACCGCACAAAGACAACTTTTATTATGCCATGGGGCTGCTATTACTACACAGTGTTGCCGTTTGGGTTGTCAAATGGACCATCTTTCTATCAAGAGAGAGCGAATTGGGTGTTGGAACCATTCATTGGTAGTTGTGTTAAAGCTTTTATGGATGACTTCTGTGTTTATAGCAGTAGGGCTGAACACCATGAGAAGCTGCAGATGGTATTGTCTCGATATGATGAATATGGAGGACAACTAAATCCAAAGAAATGTCATCTAGCACAGCCAAGGTTGAAGTTATTGGGCCACATGGTGTCAGAAAATGGCATTGAGGCTGATCCAGACAAGGTTAAGTCTATTATTCTTCTTCCATCACCTACGAGTACGAAGCAATTGGCAACCTTTATACACAAAGTGAAGTACATGGCACGGTTTATTCCATTGTCTTCGCAGCTTCTTTATCCATTACAGTAAGTGGCAAAGCACGATCCATTGCAATGGGATGACAAGTGTGAAGAAGTGTTTCAAGAGGTGAAAGAGGTGTTAGGGGGTTTGTCAGCCATGCAGACTCCTGATTGGGAGAAAGTTTTTTATGTAAATCCATCAGTAGGGGATGATGCCATTGGAGCTATGCTATTGCAAAAGGGGAAGGGCAGCCATTATATGAGGCCAGTGTATTGTGCAAGCCGAGTGAAGTTGGTAGCGGAGAGAAAGTTATCGGAAGTAGAGCTAGTGATGGCCAGTGTAATATTTGCTTGTCGACGATTTCGTCATTACTTGCTACCACGGCCTTTTGTTTTCTTGACGAGTTATGCCTTTTTGCCACAGTTAATTAATGGTACTAACATCTCAAATGTGGTGAAGAAATGGGTAATTGAGCTGTAAGAGTTTGAGTTCTCTTTTCTAGTGGAAGATAGTACAAGGGCTACCCTAGCTGATTTGTTGACCTACAAGGAGAATCCCCTTATTGTTAAGGAAGAGGTGGTGAGAAAGGTAGTTGAAGAAGTTCCACAGATCAGCAATGCACATGTGTTGTTCTTTGATGGTTCATACAGAAAGAGCCACGATGCAGCTTCAGGGGGTATAGCACTTTATGATCCAGAGGGGAAGCTAGTATGCAAGAGAGGGTTCAAATTGGATGCACATAGTAACAATGAGGCTGAGTATGCTACATTGGAAGCCGGATTACACATTTGTTTGAAGCATGGGGTTCGAAGGTTGAGCATAAAAGGTGATGCCTTGTTAGTGGTGAAGCAAGTGCTGGGTGTGTGGAAGAGCAAGAACACCTCATTGAAGGAAATGTGCTTTAGAATTAAAGGCCTGTTAGAAAAGTTTGAAGCATGGAGCATCAGACACATTGAACGTGCTCTAAATGGAGAGGCACATGAAGCAGCTCAAGGCATGATTGGGGAGCTATTCGTGTTGAGGACCAATTTACCTCTTTATCATGGCCGGGAAATTTTGGCTCAAGAAGAGGAGTTTTTGCTAGCAGGAATCATTCCAAAGGAGATTCAGAAGTCTAAGAAGTATGGCTTTGTGCGTAGAGCATACAGGTACAAATTGATTGGTGATGTCTTATACATGAAAGGGGCTGATCTCGTGTTGAGACGTGTACCTTGGCGGGAGGAGCTTTACAGAGTGTTGGAAGAGAATCATGAAGGCGCATGTGGTGGCCATTTTTCTCTAAAGATCACCTTGCATAAGATTTTGCAAGAGGGGTATGTATGGCCTAGTTTGCACAAGGATGTTCACCATTGGTGTAGGTCTTGCAATAGGTGTCAAGCGTTTGGGAAGAGAGTGTTGAAGCCAGAGCTACGAAAAACCATTATGGCGTTTGATGTGTTTGAAAAGTGGGGGATTGATGCAATAGGCCTGTTACCTATCACAAGCAGGGGCAAAAGCTAT
This sequence comes from Adiantum capillus-veneris, assembly GCF_014529385.1. NCBI lineage: Eukaryota > Viridiplantae > Streptophyta > Polypodiopsida > Polypodiales > Pteridaceae > Adiantum > Adiantum capillus-veneris. Next base: position 101,300,401 of record NC_140942.1, read on the forward strand.
ATCTTGACGGCAGTGGACTATCTCTCTAGATGGGCAGAGGCTATAGCAGTAAAACAGATCACTGCAAAGGATGTGGCAAAATTTGTGTATGATGAAATATGTTGCAAGTTTGGGGTGCCATTAGAGCTACTTTCAGATAAGGGGCCAGGATTTAGAGCTAAACTGCTAGACTTCTTATGCACAAAGATGAAGATTAGGCACCAGCATACCACTCCTTATTACCCGCAGTGTAATGGCTTAAATGAAAGATTCAATGGTGAGTTGGTACAAATTCTTTCTAAAGTGACAGAGCACCAAGGAAAGAATTGGGATTTGGAATTGCCTAGTGCATTATGGGCTTACCGTACTTCAGTGAAGACAGGTACAGGGTTTACTCCATTTCATTTGGTGTATGGAAAAGAAGCACTATTGCCTGTGGAGGTAGAGTTGCCTGCGGTCAAGATGTTAGAGAAGTTGCTTGGGTCGCCTAGTGATGCATTCAAAGAGAGGCTCTTGCAGTTACAAGAGGTCCAGTTGGATAGGATGAGTGCATTGGAACATTATGGGCAGATGCAAGACAGGGCTTTGGCAAAGATAAATGAAAAGGTCAAAAGTAAGGGTATCAAGAAACATGACTTGGTTTTGCGCTACAACAGTAAGCTGGACAACACCTTCCAAAAGAAGTTTCAAATTAAGTGGGAAGGCCCTTTCAAGGTAGTGGAGTGTTTTCCAAATGGCACATATCAGTTGGCTAACCTGGATGGTGTTCTACATAAGTCAAGGGTAAATGGGTTGCGTCTTAAATTGTATCATGCTAGATTGATGATGGTGGAGCAAGATGAGCTGTCTGTGGAGCAAGCAATGTTGGTGAAGGATGAGGAGACCTGTGATGCGGCGAGTCTCATATCTCTCTTTGCTGCTGCTGATCATGAATGATCTAGCAGGCTAGGGGATGGGCAAATTATGTCAGGAGTTTTTTGGAGCAAGGGATTGCGCACATGTACATACCCATGCATGGTGCATCGAATAAAGGATTGCCCATTTTGCAGAGCCAGGTGGTTACGTGGGGCCCACATGTGTACAGGTAGGACAACATGTATATAGTGCAACGATTTTCACTATTATCAATACTAGTGTGTTTTTTCTACAATAAGGAGGAGTTGGTAGTGCGTAAAACTTCTCGAGGAAGCTATCCACGGGCTGACGACGTGAGGTCAGCAGGTGCGTCAGATGGCATCTAGTGGCGTCAGGAGGGCGAACGAGGTCAATATTTGCACGCGGATGAGGACGAACACAACGTGGGTGTTTTCTTGTGAGAGTTATGCAGAAAGTTCATCATTAGGACCACTTTTTGGGGCCACTTCACGTGGTTGCGAGACGCATTATTGAAAAGAAATGAGTGCCAGGTGTGCGGATGATGCAAAAAAGGTGACAACTATGCACTGCGAGGTCAGTTTTTGGCCTGTTCGGGGTCCGTTTGAGGTCATCTAAAAGGCCAAGGGTGCCCAACTAATAAAGCTAAGTGTGGGAACTGAAAAAACTGAGAGAAAACCAGAAAAAATGTGGACAAGAGAGGAGGAACAGCCGCAGGTGTGTTTTTGGTGTTTTTGGAGCCTGTTTTGGCCGTAAGCTGCTCATCCGAGGTCGGATTTGAGCACTTTGACATTGTAGACTGGGGTTTTGGGCCGTTTCGGACGTGATGGCGCTGTCCATTTTGCCAAATTCCTCACTCTTTTCTTGCTGTTTTTCTGTGTAAGTTTCTCCTATGAGCGAAGTTTTTGGTATCTGGTATCTGGTATCTTTTACCCATATTGTGTGAGCTGTATCTGGTATCTTTTACCCATATTGTGTGAGCTGTTTTCCCCATTGGTGTTGGCCCAAGCTCATTTGTATCTAAACATCAGAAATTCTCCTCTTTTGAGCTGAGTTTTTTGGGTGTGTGTGTGTGTGTGTGTGTGTGTGTGTGTGTCTGTGTGGAGTGGGCAAGTGGATAGTCTCTCTCCTCTCACTCCAGAGGTGTGTTCCCTGTCTCGGCCAGGTGTGTTGTGTAAGCCGAGTGGTGCCCCATAGTGTGTGTGTGTATCATTCCAAGAGTGTGTGTCGGGTCGTTATAGAGGCACTGTGTGTGTTTTCATCCCGCTAACAACGTCTAGCAATGATATTAAAGTCCACACACAAATTTGATACACAATTCCCACTATGATATATTCCACTTCAAGCATACCTAGCACATTTTATGCCAGTTGTGTGACTTCTAGTTCGGAGCAAGTGCATTACGCCAACGAGGGTCCGCACAGATTCTTGGGCTCATGTGAAAATCCATGGCACTTTAGGGAGTTTCATCGATCCATCGGATGCTGTCTGCGGCCAATGTTGCTCCATACAATCCACATTTCTAAGGTCAACCCTGGCTCCCAGAGTATCTTTCTTACCGATCAGATGGTCCCATAGTAGATTACCCACATTCTTGAATATGTGCATTGGATTGAGCAAGTGATTGATCATGAGTCGGGGCCAATATGGTAACTCGTACCATAGAGAGAGTCTCTTCATCCCTGGGGGAAAACCGTCATCACACATCTCCTTCTGCTCTAACCATGCTTGTCTGGACATCCTCAATGGCTCTCTTCCCAAAAAGCCATCGCGTAACACATGATTCTCTGGAAGATACGCTTGATGACCTTCATAGATTTGCTTCTTCAATGAGGATGCCCGACGTGCATTCAGTCTAGGTCCACATGTGACACATGCTCTGTATCTGCTTGTTTGAAGCCCTGCATGTATACACATGACAATAGATAAGATTGAGAAAAACCAAGATTTACAGTGTTTGAGTTTGAGTGCAAATCACCTGAGCATTCTGTTAGTCTGGGATAGTCATGCATGGTCCACATTAGAATGCCTCTAATCAAAGCATTCCGTCGACCTGTGTGTCGGCTCATATCCACCACTTCTATGCCAATCCAAAATTGTTGTAGCTCTTCCAATAGTGGACGAAGATACACATCCATATTCTTCACTTTATACCGCCCTGACACAATCAAGCTTAGCCACATGTGCCCCTTCTTGGTAGGCAACCACGGGGGAATGTTGTAGTTGATGATGACAACGGGCCATACACTAGAAGATGTTGATCTTTGACCAAATGGATTTACGCCATCCATAGCCAGGTCTAGGTGCAAATTTCAAGCTTCCCAGGAAAAATCTGGATATGTTTCGTCTATATGTTTCTAGGCTGCGCAATATGCAAGAATCCGTAGCACACCATTCGAAGATTTATTCTCCTCATTCCATGATGCTAGGGCGGCCATGGACTCAAATTCAAAGAAATGCTTGATACGAGGAAGCAGAGAAAAATGTCACAAAACCTTTTGTGGAATTTTTGTTCCGTGGAGATCTACTCGATATCTCTCGGAATCACATTTCAAACACTTCTCCATGTCTATGTATTTACCTCTGAAAAGAATGCAGTTGTTAGGACAAGCGTGAATCCAATTGTAATCCATCCCCAAGTTTTGCAAGATCTTTCTTGCTTCCTCTCTGGATTCTGGCATCACATTATCAGCTGATGGTAGTATGTGCTCTTTGAGCAATCTATACAGCGAAAAAAATGCGGTACACTTGTGTAAGTAATCTATCAGATCATTATACATCTAGAGTTGATTATTAAAGTAAACAAATTCTAATAGATCACCTGAAAAGCGTTGTGATGCTAGTGTCACGCCATCCAAACTTTGCCTGCATGTTGAGAAGAACCAGGAGCGCCTTCAATCTAGAGACACATGCTCCATCATACAATGGCGTATCGGATTCACTTTTTATATCATCATAGATAAGCCTTTTTGAATCCATGATCATCTCAATCATTTTATCAATCTCGGGCTCAAACATTGCCTCATTGGGAATGTGGTCTACATGATCATCCTCTGAGCTGTCAGAGGCTACATCTTGTGGCCTCGCGTATGCTGCTTGACCAAAGCGCCTGCGAACACGTCTATTGGGTTGCAAGATTGCTTCCTGTTGGCTAGCGTCAAAGTCCGATGAGTTATAATTGGCAAAAACGCAATCTATAATAGATGGATTGAACTCGCCAAATTTGCGAACGTGTTGCAAAGAAACACATCTTGTCCATCGCATAACATGCTTGCATTGATTACAAGGACATAAGATCCTTGTTGAGAGATAGGTGTTTTGGTTGGACGGCCCCACATCCTCGTCACTACTCATAATGAAGGTAAAAACCTTATAACCCGGACATAAATTTAATCTTCTATTGGCATCCTCCGTCTTTTATCTCTCTTTCTCTCTCTCTCTCTCTCTCTCTCTCTCTCTCTCTCTCTCTCTCTCTCTCTCTCTCTCTCTCTCTCTCTTTGTTCACACTACAAACTACCTCACATTCTCTAGTCATGTCCAATCCCCGCACACCTCGGTCTAGAGGTGCACGAAGATCAGAATCACCGGGTTATAATCTTGTCTTTATTAGTCAATGACTATATTTGTGGGTATGAGAAATCTACACACCCACGTCTACATGATAGTGCAGGTAGTGGACAAAACCCCTTTGCCTCTTCTCTAGCTGTAGCATTTCACAGCATCTTAACATCTCTTCATAGTAGATCTTTGTTCGAGGGATTATTTAGCACATTACATGTTGGCCTCCAATCTGAGTATCATGTCGTTGAAAGATTTTCAACTTAAGGTTGCATCCGTAGAGAGGAAGAGAGGGATCACAGTTTGTCTAACTTTAATTTTTTACCGTAATCCTGAAGGTAGACTCTAATATTAAAACTCAATCCAAAATCTAATCTTAAATCTAACCTAATTGAACATGTGGTGATTCGTGACTAATTGAATATGGTTAGTGTGTGAGTTAATAGGTATCAAATTTTGATGGGAATATACATATTGTTGTGTAAATAGTGTTTGCTCTTTGGGCAAAGCGCGCTTTCATTGACATGCACTAAAATCTAACCTAAATCTAATCTAATCTTAAATGGAACATAATCTAGATCTAATGTAATCTTAAACTCAAAATAAACCTAAATCTAATCTAATCTTAAATCTAACCTAAACCTAAATGTAATCTAGCTTAATTCTAAATTTAATTTAGTTAATTTTAAATCTTGCCTTAATCTTTAATCTAAATCTAATCTAATATTAAACCCAACATAAACCTAAATCTAATCCAATTTTAAATCCTAAACCTAAATATAATCTAACTTAAATCTTACATAGCTAGCTAATCTTTAATACTGCCCTAAATTTAAATCTAACCTAATCTTAATCTAACCTAAATCTAAATCTAACATAATCTCAAACTCAACATAAACGTAAATCTAAATGTAATCTAACCTAATCTAATTTAAATCTTAACTTAATCTCTCTCTGTCTCTTTGTTTTCTCCCCTTACCTCTCTCTTTCTTCTTCTCGCCCTCTCTATCTCTCTTTGGTTTTTTATTCTCTCTCTCTTTCTCCCTCTTTCTCTTTCTCTTTGTTTTCTCCTCTCTCTCTCTCTCTCTCAATGTGTGTGTATGCATTTTTTGTTTATGCATGTGTGTGTATGTGTTTTTTGTTTATGCATGTGCTCTCTCTCTCTCTCTCTCTCTCTCTCTCTCTCTCTTTCTTTCAAAGACACAGTGTGTGTGTGTAAGAGAGAGAGAGAGGGAGAGAGAGAGAAAGAGGGGAAGGAAGCATGAGAGAGAAGAGAGGGAAGGAACATATCTGGCTCTCATTCCTCTCCTTGTATATGTGTGTGTGTGTGAGAGAGAGAGAGAGAGAGAGAGAGAGAGAGAGAGAGGGAGAGCGTTGGTTACCTCTTTGCTTGAGCGCCAAAAAACTCAGATTTGAGATCTGAGTTTTCGGGCACTCGGTTTATTTTTTACGGCGTCGCTATGAGCATCGCTATGGACGTCGCTATGTAAAAAATAAAATAGCGACGCCCATAGCGACGCTCATAGCGACACCGTGGATTTTCACTTTTGAGCGTCGCACTACGAGCGTCGCTAATGTGAAGTACCTCTTGTAGTGTGACTTTTGACCATACATTGTGCCATTTTCGTAAGTGACGTGTGTTTCCTCTCAGTAGAACCGTTTTATTGTGGTGTATAAGGCACTGTACATTGGTGTTTTATCCCAAGACTAGCCATAAATGCATTAAATTCATGAGACATATATTGCCCCCCTCGATCAGAACGGAGGGTTCCCATAGTACATTTTGAGACATTTTCAATCATAGCCAAAAAAATTTTGAAGCACATAAACACTTCAAACTTTTCTTTAAGCGGAAATACCCATGTATGCCTTGAGTAATCATCAATGAAAGTCACAAAGTAAAGGTAATTTCCCAAGGACATAGTTTGCATGGGCCCACAAACATCACCATGCACAAGGTGCAACCTGCATGTGGCCCTAACTGAACCATCCTTTGGAAAATTTGAACGTTGCTCTTTCCAAAAATAAAGCCTTCACAAACATGTTTGACAGGTGCTTCAAGAGGCGGTAAAGAAGCAACCATTTCAACTTTGTGAAAACGCAGCAACTGGCAAAATTCAGATGCCCAAAATGTGAATGCCAAAGTTTTGTATCTGAAATAGCCTTAGAATCCACAATTGCATTTGCAAAATTCTACCCACACTTGCCGTACAAAGTGAGCTTACACTGTCCATGGAATAATATGCCAGATGCAACAATTTTATGACCGGAACTAAAATCATGTACTATACATCTGTCATCCACAAATTTGACTACAAGTCCAAGTTTAGCAAGCGCAGAGACACTACAACAAAAAAAGGTGCCTTCCACGCAGATTTTGACACCACACGTCGAAAAGTGCGTCGAAATACTCGTCCTTGTAAAACCGTCGAAATACGCGTCGATATCAGTGTCGAAAGGCATTGTTTTCGACGCGTATTTCGACGTCCCTATTGATGCGTATTTCGATGACCATATTAGAAAAAAAAATCTTGGGCAGAGGACAGGAAACCTGGCCTGTGCCCAATGAAAAGATGGAAACAGCCACAGTGAGAGTGCCTGTCCTCTGCCCAAGAAAGCGAGCAGCACCAAAATCAACCGTGCTCCTGTAGAAATTTCGATAGAGTTCCCTTTGTTTAACATAAACTTAGAAAAAAAACCATATGTATACGCCTCCTACATGATATCCATGTAGGATCTCACATGAGATTTAAGGAAAATGAAAGAAATGAAATGAACTTTGTGCAAAACCATAACCAAATTAAAACCATAACCATAACAAACTTCATATATAACGAACTTTGTGCAAAACCATAACCATAACCATATTGATCAAAACCATAATGATAACCATAACCATAAACAAAATAATAACCATAACCATAACCATAAAGTTAAACATAACCATAAACAAAACAATAACCATAACCATGTCTATACAAAAAAGAGACACAGAGATGTGTCTGTGTCTCACAAAACATATATAGAAATCCACTGATGACTCCGTGTCACAACCTGCACATAAAAGGACAAGTCACAAAATTAGTATTGATATTACTTCACATATAATTATTTAATTAATTCAACTCACACATATTAACGTCTCACCTATATCGATCAGCGGGACTCTAAAGCCTCCCAGTTTACAGGCTCTCCTACGGCAGCAAGATCATTCACTACTTCATAAATGCCTCTCCGATATCCATCTGTCTCCTCCTGCTGTGTCGGGGCTCGATGCATTGCAAGATTCTGCGTTTATACAAAAACCAAATTAATTAAGAATACATGATTCATCGCGTTAAAAAAAAAACGCCATAGCTAGGATTGGATTGGAAACTCACAAACTCATAGCGAAAGGTGTCGAAGCCTCCGCTGCCAAGATGAGATGTATCCCTGTCATCTGTCGTACCTCCATGGCTTGACGTTGCTGTTTGAACCGCGTGTCTGCTGTCTGCTCATCCTCCCTGATCTGCTGCCACGTCTCGTGTGAGATGCCCGAAGGCTTCGGCGAGTCGGTCCTGAAAGGCCGACGAGCTGCATCTTAACGATGTTTCACGGTGTCCCATGCAACGCCCTTGATCCACCTCCTTGAAAGCTCCACTGAAATCAGAGCAGGTTGATACTCTCTCATGATGGTCTCCACTATATAATTGATTTTGTTGCGATCCTGATCAGGCCAAGGCGTCATAATGCTGGTCGAAAACTGTAGCTCCGCGAGCTGGCGAACTCGCTGTCTCATCTCAGTCCCGACTCTATCCATGTCAACATAACCATCTGCCCGTACAGTATAGACCTTGGAGGCACTAGGATCATGTGCCCCCTAAGGTGTCCGAGGTGTGCTAAGAGGTGTGTCTTGGTAGGACGGGGGTCATGAGCGAGGAGGGGTCGAAGCATCTGTGGACCCTCCTCCACAGCAACCACCACCTCCACCTGAAGATCGTCGAGATTGGCGAGTGCGTCTATGCTGCGGAGATGAGGATGTACCCGTCTATGCCGTACTCCTATGTGTCGAAGCGGTCGTGATGGGAGACCTTGCAAGCGTCGTACCCATAGGCGTCCCCCCCATAGGTGTATCTCCCATAGGCGTCGGACCCTCGGGTGTGAAGCCTGGAGGCGTGGTACCTGTGCCTCTGGCTACCCAATACTGAGACGCATCTGCCATTTGACTGGGCGTCATCCGTGTGATGAAGCCCATAAATGCATCCGCACTCATAGAAGCGAGATCTGGATACTGGTCTGCCATAGTAAAGTCCTGCACAAAGAAAGTAAAAGAAAGCGTCAGAACACGTTTGTTTAAATTAAGAAAGAGCTTAATTTTAAATCAACGTCTTCACACAAACACTTATAGGCCTCGACTAGTAAGGCATCATCGATAAGATCTTGCACCGTATCATCGTCTATCTCTAACTGCAGACATAACTCTGCTCCAACTCGTTCTAGCAGATTGTCTTCATCCATTGCATCTTCATCTACAAGTGTTATATCTGCCTCTTCTGCATCATCCCTTGTATATCTGTCAGCTTCCTCTGCCATACCTTCGTCCATCTCATCTAATGTCACAGTAGTATCTGGGTCGTCTGGCCGAATTTCCTCCAGGAGCTCTTGCCCTTCAAATACTTGTTTATTTTCTGTTGGCATAGGAGATAGGAAAGTCCATGTACCCTCACTTGGTTGAGCTAATATGCATCCAATAGCAATGGAAAACTTTGCTTCATTGTGGAGTCTTCAATATTGGTGCTGATATCAAGGCTTGTTTGAGCTTTTGGAATGATTATTCACATTTGTCCATCCATTCAAAGTGAGTAATAGATCCATAAATGGGTTTTTCATTGATGGAATACATGTAGATGATTCTACAATAATAGACACATTGCCGCATAAATGAATGAACTTCCTTGACAGTAGCTGGTCTCTACATCTCATCAATTAATGCTACTTTCTCCATGTCCGTAGCAATACCATTTTTTGATACAAGATGTCCAAGCATTTTTACTTGTCTAGCCATAAATACACATTTCTATGGATTTAAGCAGATCTTGTATAGACGGCAGGAAGTCTAAGACGCACTACATGTTCTCAAAATGGCTCTCTTGTTTTGTAGAATGCACACAAAGATCATCCATATATAATTCTAAGAAATTCCAGATATATTCCTTAAAAGCATGGATCATTAGGAGCTAGAATGTTGTTGGTGCATTCTTCAATCCTAAAAGCACCTTGTAAGCAAAAATTCTCCATTCCATGGCAAAAGCTATTTTATGTCAATCTTTGGGATCTATGGCTTGTTGATTGTAGCCAGAGAATCCATCCAAAAATCTATAAGCCTCTTTCCCAGCTACTCGTTCTAGGACATGATCCATGATAGGAAGAGGATAGCTATCTCTTATGGTGGCTGCATTCACCTTCTTAAGGTTCACACACACTCTAATTTTTCCATTCTTTTTTGGTACTACCACAATAGGTGGTACGCAATCAGTGTATTGTATCTCAAAGATGAATTCCACTTCCTTGAGATTCTCTATCTTTTGTTGATATTCTTAGCAAATGTCTCATCGTAGGTGTAAGGTCGTTTTCTACTTGGTTTACTCTTTTAACATTTGAATGAGAATTTCCTCTCTCTCTAGAGAAAAAATTGTAGCTATGGATTCTAATTTTGAGTCCTCTCTTGGGTCTGCTAAGTCAGTTTGTTTGGCATTTTTAGGACTCTCATAGGATTTTCTCGGTTGTTTTGGTTGTCACAATGATTGCTCCACAATGATTTGTTCATATTGCAGTGTCTATTTTTTGTAGTGAAAATGAACACTAATTACCCCTAGTTTATCGTCTTTCGATTCCATTTCAATAGTCCAAACCTCCTTCAAAGTCCCTTTTAGCTCCTTCTACTTTGATTTGGACTTCGTTTTAGTCATTGTAGGTTCTTCTACCTTGGTCTCATCAGGATTGCCTAGCTTTTAATTTTGTTCTTGTGCGTTAATCCGTGTTTTTCATGACTAGACATCTTCCTGTTATTTTGTCTTCAATGCAATCCAATGCATCTATCATCACCAAGAATTGAGTTTTTCTTTCCATTGCTAGTTTCAACTGTTTCTTTTTATGTTATTTTCTTGTTTTCTATGATATATTTATTGGCATCTACGATGTTGATTCGAAAACTCAAAAAGATTTTCTTCCCCTCCCACGAGTAGAAGTTTTTCCCGTAGTACGTACATGTTCTTTTTCAAAATCCGTTTTCTTTGTTGTGAGAGTCTCATCCTCCAACTCATCCGTGGCATCATAATATTGATCAGAGAAGACCTACTGCTCCTTGATTAGTTCAATATTCATCATCTAGATAGGAACTACGTTGTATCCCTCTTCATCACAAAACTGTGTGGGGGTGGACTCGTTAATGCATACATTCATAGTAGCCAGAATTTGACTCCACTCAAATGGTTCAAACAGACATTTAAGAAATGGTTCAGCTATGCATTTTTTTATTGTTTACCTCGCGATCTAATATGAAATCTTCTCTCCATAAACTATTAGACTTAGAAGCTCCATGCATCCAAATTGGAATGTCTTTACGTATCCACAATGGTAGTTTAGTTTCCATTGAGGTTTCCAAATCTAGCTCCTGGATTGGTGTCCTTATGACATGTTTGTAATAATATCCTTCAAATACGTTGGAGTTTACCCGAGTAATTGATCCATCAATGGCTTCAAAAGGCTAGCAAATACTCAACAAATACCAGTCAACACATGGGTGGATTCATGTACATCACCAATGCTTCCAAGGATTTGGAAACTTTGACTTTATTTATTTCCATAAATTTGTGAATAGAATCTAAAGTACAAGAAGGTGTAGACCACACAAATTATTTATTATATTTCAAGTTTTCCCCTTGCTCATTTTTTGTTACTCATTCTTCGCTCGTTAAGTGATAGGACCCTATACAATGCATGGGGGAAAAGCCTCCTATTGAGGGAAAAAATGCTCCGGTGGTCCTAAATGTGTTCACACACATCACTACCACATGTATATGGTAGCAGTAGTGTGGTCTATAATTCAAAATTTATAAAAGGAAATCGATGCTCAATATGTCATTTTTCTAAGGAACAAAGTTGAGGGTAGCAAATCCAAGGCGTATCTAGTGTAAGGTACCTCTACTGGGGTGTCCATAATAGCTTCTTCATCGACTTTCTCTAAACTATTTATTTCTTCTATGAGCTGCAGAGAGTGTGTTAGAGTTTAGGAATCTCAAGTGAGCTACCCAATATAGTCCCATTATTTATTTTGGCTTTTAGGTATTTATTTTAATTATTTGTCAAAGTCTGGGTAGGGCACTTTATTGAGGAGGCTATATATGCAACCCCTTGTCTCCATTGGATTCATTGCCAAGTTTGATTGCTTTAGGACTCTCTCTCTCTCTCTCTCTCTCTCTCTCTCTCTCTCTCTCTCTCTCTCTCTCCCCTAGGTCTCTACGCTTCTGCATCCTTGACTTTGACAAAAACTTGGCTACAAGATTATGGCTTGTTTGTGCTAGAGAGAAGTTTGTGAAGAGCAAAAGGTGTAGTTCAAGTTTTTTTGCTCCTAGTTCATGGTAAAGCAAGAAAGTGGTATGATGGGCTACATGAAGTAGAAAAGCTGATTTGGGTGACTTTGGAAGTGGCCTTTTGAAGCAAAATTGTGGAAGGTACACAACTGGATGAGGTAAATGGAGGTTTAAGCAAAGCTTAGATGGCAATTTCCAAGCATTTGAGTGGGAGTTCGAGGCTCTTTGGGGACACCTTAACGAGGTATTTTCTACCAAAAAAGTTGATTTTTTAAAGATGAGCATGTTTATGGATTGCCTACATGAGGATGTTTGAGATAAGGTTGAAGTAGATGGACCAATGTCGTATTCAAAAGCGATGGTTTTTGCAAGAGGACGAACCAAAAATATTTCAAGAAGCATCCAGCTAGGCAGGGTTGGTCAAGTCAAGTTGTTTAAAAGCGAGTTGATGTGGTGGAAAAGAATGTGAAGCCATTGCAAGTGGGTCTACCTTTGTTTGAAGAAGCAAGGGTTCTTTAGCTGTAAAGGGAGGGCATAAAAAAATGTTAAAGAGGTTCTAGCTATTGAAGAGATGCCAAAGATGCCAAAATAGGTGGAGGAGGTATGTTCAAACTCAAGTATGGTTGATTAGGTTCCATCGGTTTCTAGTAGAGATCATCAGAAAGTGAGGTTTGCAGATGAGGTTGAACTAGTAGAGATATAAGAAATCATGGATCCTGAGATATAATTGGAGGTGGAAATAGGATTTAGTAGTTTTCTGCATGTGGATAAAACTTAGGAAACTGATTCTTTCCACTCAAGGTATGAGGAGTTTGGTCTCTTGCATGTTAATAACTTGGTAAATATGCAGTAAATGTGTGTGATGAGCAGGGGAAAGCTCAAGCCCGATATATTGGGCATAGACCAAGTGGAGGCATCCAGACAAATAGACAAGGATATGCAAGTAAATATGGTACCTTGTGTCTGTGATAAAGTGGATACATTTTTTAGTGTGGTAGAAACAGATAATGATGAAGTTGGACACGACAAGCGTACATGCTCTTGTGAAGAGGAAGATTCTGTTGATGCTATGCTCTAGCATAATGCAGCATGGGATGATTTTCTTTTTCTTTATCTAAAGATGTGGTAGTAGAACATGTGCTTGAAGAACATGATGGTGAATTCCGTATGCAAGAGGTGCAGGCTGACCATTATGATCCAATCACTATGGAAGGTCTTTGGCCGACACGGGAAAACCTCAGTGAGGCACACCGCCTTTACCTAACATTCTCCCACTACTAAAGGTTGTGTGGCGATAAGTGGCAAGAAGACTAGCCTGCAACTAGTATATACAAGAGGTGAGAGAAGACGGTTCTCACCCTATGCCCACTGGCTCACTTTGTAACTGCTCTAGTGTAGATGCAACTTGCATACCACTAGGGCTAGAGCTACAATGAAACTCCTGATGCAGGTATCGAGTGACGAACTGCATGGCCCCACAATGCACAATGCCAGTGTTAGTCATTGCACAACTGACAACTCCCATTGCAAATGCACCAACCACATAAGCAAGATCAGGTCTTGAGACCAAAAGGTTAGACATGAGAGATCCAAAAGCCAATGAAACATGCACTATGTTTGCCAACCTATCCCTGCTAGCAACCTCAGTGCCTCGGGGGGTTCATCGCTCAGTACCCCGTCTATAACATGCGTTCATGGGGTATTAAAAAACCCCTCTTTTAACATGTTTGAATGAATAAAATGACCCCCTTATTTTAGAATTTTTTTCAAATTTTAATTTAAAAACCCCTTATTTTAATGTATCTCTGTTAAATTGTATAATTTTTTGCTTTTTAAAACCCCTCCTTTCAAACTCACGTTATACATTAACATGGTTACTTAGTGCACCCCCCGAGGATGCATCACCATGTCAACATCGTCTGGCAAAGGCATATCTACTGAGAATGATTGCAAAACCAAAATATCAGCACCAGTGCAATCACACACAGCTGTCTGAAGGGCACTGTCGCCCACAAACGTATTGGATTCATCATAGAACAATGCATTGGTCTCTAGCTCAATCGATGACTGACCAAGGTGTGCATCCCTACAGATACCACTGTCTACAGGAACGTCACCAGAAGACAAATGCACAACATGCTCTCCATGCAGCACATCCACAAAAGAGACACGCCCCATCTCTCACTCCAAACATGGCTGCAAATACACAGAGACGACACCACCTTGTGTGTCAAAAATATGCAAAGGGTATACCAGACCACTCCTCGCACATCTGGCTATCACCAGTGATCCCCTATGTATCTGAAATGACCGCTCTCCAAGTAGTACACAATGTCCATTACTCTACAACTGACGCACGAAAATGAGACTTTGACTTAGTCCTGGTACATAACGTACATCTTGTAGCGTAAGCAATGCACAGCTAGGTAAAGACATGCATACACCTCCAACACCCTCTATGTCATATGCTGAACCATTAGAAAACTGCACAACCAAGTCTCCCATTAGAGAAAGAGCAAAACAAATCATGACATGGTGTCACGTGAAAAACTACATGCTCGTCTAGTAGAAAACGCATAGACAATGTGCTATCCCAAGACACAAAGTAGTATGAAGGCAAGCTAGACTCAAAAGTGACATGCCCATCACATGCATACTCTGTAGCATTTGTCCTCATAGTAGCACCATGCATCTGCCTCTTCCGCTGCCTCATACACCTGAGGCAACGATGCCTAATATGCCCATCGTGGTTGCAGTGCCAACATGTTAGCCGGATCATGAGCAAGAACCACTGCTAACCTAAAGTGTCTCCATATTGATGCCAAAACTATGGCAAACAATGCTCAAGACCACAAGACTCTCCCACCCGAGAGCAAACCACTGCCTCAAATAAACAAGGTGAGCAAACGGTCAAACTCACTAGCCTCTGAAATAGCCTCTCCTCACTCCTGCAAGAGTGGGTACAAGAACATCAAACCGTGTCCAAATTGACAAAATCTATCAAAGTGAGAGTAAATACCCAATCACTCTCAAAGTGCAAATATATCTTCCACTATACCATCAGAGAGAAAACTGCAAATACGCATAAACCATGGTGAGAAATCTTGGAAAAAATCCAATAGAGTTTTCCCTGAAACTAAGCAAAAACTCAAAAATCTCACCAAATACGCATGACAATAGACACTGTCTCAGTAGCAAAATCACAAATGCTCTACATGCAATGCCAAAAGCCTAGCAAATTGGCTCACTCCTGATCGAGTAGTTCTTTGGACATGCACCTATCCAAAAAACACTGCAAACCTATAAACCTGCTACCTGCAAGCTATGGCTAGCTCAAACTATATCCGCATATTTCATACATAGCATGAAACTGCACAAAACCGTGCCAAAAAAGCTTTCTGAAATACCCTACACAGTCAAACAATGCGCATGAAATCGCATCCAGATGTGTGACGATCCAAAAGTCACATCCCAAAGTATCACTTGCATACACAAAAACAAGGTAAATCCTCTCTCAAATAGCACCAGAGTGTGCCATACATAGCCAATGATGCAAACCGCATCACTCTCTACACTGTAGGAATCAAGCTGCAAAACCTCGATATGTCGAGATTGTTGACATGCTGCTGTAAAAAATTCAGTGCTCAGAACTTCAAAATTTTGATATGACCAGCGCATTTGGAACGTGATAAAACCTCAGGGTACACTCCTAGATCACATGTATCCAAGTCCGGATGTGAGAGATATGCCAAACACCTCCATTTTCAACCCAAAAACGTAGCATAAACTTGTTGCTATTGAACCTTCTATAATTTAGAGAATAATTTTAGAAAATAGACATCACAATCACGTTCAAAATGTGCCAAAACCCCAACCTAAACTCCTGGATCATATCCATCCGACTCCGTGTGACGGAGATATGCAAAAAACACTGTTTTGGGAGCCAAAAACAACAAAAACGAGCTGCAACATTTCTTGTTTCTGCTCTTTCTCTGCAAAATTCAGCAATGGCTTGCTATACAAGCTGAATATACATGCCTAAGCTGAGATCCGACATCATCGAGCCGTATCCACCTCCGTCGAGCTCAAGCTGCTATAGCCGAGCTCTGTTGCTTTCGTCTCGCCGAGAAGTCGTCGCATGCGCGTCGCCAAAGCTCTGATACCAATTGTGAGTCCATAAATGTGGCGCGTGTGTAGAGAGAGAGAGAGAGAGAGAGAGAGAGAGAGAGAGAGAGAGAGAGAGAGAGAGAGAGTACACGAGATGTGGGATGGAGCTCCCAAATCTCACTGTATGAGCACAATGTGAGAATGAGTGAGAGCTCCTTATTCTTTGTATGTATAAAGAATAAGGAGATAAATGTGGGCGGCCGGACACTGGCCTACATACATGGGCAAAGTACGGTGAGGCACACCGCCTTTACCTAACACTATAGGCAAGGAGGGAAGCATGGAGCTGATGATAGTAAATAAGAAAAGGTGAAAAAAGTGTGTTTTATGGTGCATGAAGAGGAGTCCCAGGTTGTGGCCTTGTCCAAGCTTTCTAGAGAGGTAAGAGCTTCATGGTTGAAGGGTATGCTTGTGAGTGTCACTACGCAATGGATTGCCCGTTAGTTCTAGGGTTCTCTTGAGGAGGACTCTAGTTGGGAGGGAGGGTTAGGTATGTATACACAACAGAATGATGGGCACTACAGTGCTTTGTTTGAATATGGTTGGATGTAGGGTGATGCTTGGAGCATTGAAGGTATGCTATGGGCATTTTATATGCATGGTTGGTTCTGTGCTTGGGAGAACCACGATTGGAGGTTGTTACAGATGGATGGATGTTCTCAATGCGAGGGGTTTGATCCAGGTGGTTTGACTAAGCAGGGGGTTGGGTAACATGCTTGGAAAGTAGAAGTAGGAAGTAGGAATAAGCTTTTGTACATATAGTAGCAGTTTTTTAGTTTGCTTGCGGTGTTTTCTAGTTTTGTGATTTTCCAAGGTTCAAGGTGGTAAAGTAAATATGACGTTCAAGGTTAGGCAAATGGTAGCAGATGTGTATACTTTATGTGGTTTTTTGGGCCAAGGTATTTTTCTATAGTGCCTATCAAAGGTGTCTAGTCAAAGGGTTCAAGATGAAATAATTGAAGTGCTAGAGGTGGTCCTAGAAGTGTTCTCTAAGTTGGTCTAGATAGCTCCTCAATCAAAACTATGGGGTGCAAGTTATGGAAGTTTGAAGAAAAAGATGATTAGCAGATCCCCTCGAGGATGGATAGGTGCAGGTGGATGTGAGTGCATGAACCTAACATGCTTGATTTATGGTGCATGTAGTCTTTTTGCATCAGTAATAATCAAAATTCAAATGGTCGAGTTATGAGCCATTGAAGTTTTGCCAATTGCTAGGTCGGTGCTAGTTTAACTACCTCAATAAATGTGTCATCATGGATTTTCTCAAGCTTGCCATGGTTTGCAAGGGTACTATGCATTGTATGAAGCCCACTAGAAGTAATTGTGTATTAGTTGAACCTCTAGGTGTGGAGATATATCCGTCCGGTTGAAGTTGGGAGCAGTTTGCAGGGGAGATGGTAGCATATGAATTTTTTATTTTGGCAACAAAATTTTGTGGCCATGGGGAAGTCAAAAAATAGCAAGGTTCTTGGGGTTTGAAGATAGTAATGTAGAGATTTTCCATGGCCTTAAAGGTTGGGGATCCAATTTTGGAGCAGAGAATAAAGGTGGTTGCAAACCCCGGGGCGGTCACTTATCAAAAGCTACCTATATCACGTTGGTGCACCCAAGGTGTGTCGGACCATGGACAGTGTCAGTAGTAGGTAAAGGGCAGCAGACAATGTGATAGTAAAAGGCTTGGACAAGTACCAGGTGCAACCGAGAATAGGTCCCACAAAGATGTGTATGCCAGATGTGGCAATTAGCGGGTCAAGTGTTGGTTTTTGGTCAGTAATAGTCAAAGTGCTTGCAGATGCATGAACATGATCTTCAACTCCTCAATGGTTCGACCATTGGCTTGTCACTTGAAGGTTTTTGCGGGTACATGTCACGTTAAAGCTAGGACGTAGCCATCCACCATGATTTCACCAAGGGTCAAAGCATCCAATGCTTGTAACGACCAATTGTTATCTTCTTGCGGCCATAAAAGCCAGGTCTGATCTTTATACTCGCAAAAAATTCGATGGTATACTAGGGCTTGAATAACGTCAGCAACATTCGATATGGGACAGGAGCAGCTTATAATGTTTTAGCCAAGCCAAGGATACAGTTATTGTAGGTGACCTTGGGATCACGAATCAGAAATTCATAGAAGCAACTAAGAGCCAGGTCGCCTTCAACTGATGGTAAAAGCTTCCTGGTTTTTGGTGGTGCTCGACATCCGGTGGGAGTGCCCACTAAGTCACAAGGTTAAAAAAAGCTTGAATGCTAAAATAACTCGATGCTTAAAATTAAAAAACAAAGCAAGTTGCAGTTCAGAGAAGGCGGGCTGCATGACAGAGGAAAAAACACCAGCGCCATCTGTTGGGCTGCACGGCAGGGACGAGCACCACGTGGTGGAGCATCATCTGTATGGAGGCATGAGATTCGAAGAGGTGGGATGCTTTTGAAAGTTTTTTCTCCAGGTGCGTAAGCAGCCGGCATGAGGAGCGCCACCACTAGCGAAAGCTAGGGGAATTGAAGCGGCTACCTGATAGCACTAAAGGGTTGGCATGGGAGTCTGGGGGCAGTATAGAAGAAGAGAAGGATGCTGCATGAAGAGGGGGCAACCTGCAGGAGAGTCGGGTGCCAGAACGCAAGGAAGCTAGGAAAGTTTTGGGATCGACAGAGTATGAGATTGGTGAGCTCCTTGGGTTGTGTAGAGCTAGAGCTGCACCATGTTGCAGGGCGCTGAGAGAGACTTTTAGAGGACTGAGGAGCGCTATGGATAGTGTGGAGGGGAGGCTATAGTTGGGAGAGAAGGCCAGTTAGAAGATCAGGTTAAACTGGACCGCCAACAGCTTTGCAAGCAAATAAAGGAGCCAAGAAGTGCGAGAACGAGGGGCTTGGGAGTTGCATAGGAGGTGAACTCCAATCAGCGCCTTTATTGCAGAGAAAGAGAATAGCTAACATTAGCCAGGGTGGCGAGGGCTGCTATAGGGCTGAGAGGTGCCAAGTTGGAGAAGGCTGAGAGGTGGTTGCCGAAAGAAGAGGAGTAAGGTGCGGTGAGGCTACAAATCAGGGCTCCATGGAAGGAAATGCATGGGTGCGACCTATCAATAGCGAAGGACGACATGGGTTGAAGTGGATTGAGAAGAACATGGGTAGAAGTGTCAAAAGCGACGCCATCATTGTAACCGACTTCTTGTTCTTTTGTTATACATAAGTGATTGTATGGTCTGGTTGGGTTAGATTTGCTATCATTCTTCTCGGCTATCTCGTCTCGTGCATAGCACCTGTGGTAGCGGTGGCTCTGGGTCTTTTGTGTGTGTGTGTGTGTGCGCGTGTGCAGAGAGAGAGAGAGAGAGAGATTGATTGTGGTTGCAGTTTGAGAGTGGTTTTGTATGTGGTCGAGGCTTGCGAGGCCTCCCGGTGGGTGTGTTTACAAAGTTGTGTGCATTGGTGTGTGCATCGGTAAAGGTGATTGTCTGTAGCCAAAGTTGCTCGTAAGTGAGGCTGTTCGGTGCAAGTTACAGATAGTGTGCGTATGTGTGTGATTCTGTGTGGCTTGGGGTGTTGGATACCTGCTGGGCTATAGAGAGGCATCATGCTTGTGTCCTGTGTGATCATGCTTGTGTCCTGTGTGTTGTTCCATTTCCCCCATCCCAACGTGCATTCAAGAGGTTATTAATAATACCTCAATATACATACTATATTTACACTACATGCCTATTTAAAAAACCCCCACCCCCCTCTGTATGTATACATTTTGATCTTTTCATAATCCTCTCGGGTTAACTCACGTGATAGCATACACATTCTAAAAAGTGACCGCCCCGGGTTGCAAACGGGCACTAATGGAGAAAAAAATCCCTTCAATTCCATGAACGATTTGAAAGTTTTTGAGGGAGAATTTGTATGGAGATGCCACATGGACAGATGGAAACACCCACATTCAAAGGGAATACCTAAGACCATGGGGTTTATATATAGGATTGAGACTTGGCATATGGCATCAAAGGGGGAGAGAGGGAGCTCATGATCAACAAGCTATGACGGCACCACCTCCCCCTCGCGCTTGGCAGTGTTGGCACTATTCTCGGGCATACACTATGGAAGTGGAATGCCCTTGGATTTTAATGGCTCTGAAACAACACTGGATGGTGCCAGTTGGAAGCAAGTGTGGAGGTTGAACTAAGGGTGTTCCCACGGCACTACAAGAGGTTGTGTGCTCTTGTGACGCGGTTAGCGACGGAAATACACTGGGTTTTTATAACCCCCGACGTCGCTAAAACCGTTGCTAAGAGCGTCGCTACGAGAGCGTCGCTATATAGAGACGCTGATAGCGACGGTTATAGCGACGTTTACACTGAAGACTATAGCGACGCTCATAGCGACGCTACAGAGCCATAAATAGCGACGGTTATAGCGACGCCCGAGAGAATTTTTTTTTGGTGGCAGGGCATTGAATGCCTTGCCACCCATCAATCATATTGTACTTGATTCACTTTTTAAAAAAAGTGCAAGGGTAGATAATAGACCCAAAATAGTCACCCACAAGACGCATTGTTTGCAAAATTGACAATTGTACACATCATAGGCAAAATGAATTGATTGGCAAATGTAATAATGACAATTGTACAACATCATAGGCATAAAGAACTGATTGGCAAAAGGAACTGCGGTGACAAATGTAATAATATACATGGTTCAAAAAGACGTAAGCTATGAGAAACCCTAAACTAATGCTATCTAGCTACGGCTAAACTGACGTCGTCTAGTCAGACGTCTCATCGTGTCCAAGGGGCGTATCTGTCGGATTCTGCAAAAAAAGACAATAAGACAGCTTTCAGTAAGTATAAACATATAACGACATTTATAAAACAATACAAAAAATAAAAAAGAGTAAACCCTAATACTAACCATGCCGCCGCGAGAACTGAGAATGTCCATCAGGGCGTTTAAGCCCTTCCTGCCTGCGTACTCGCGCTCGTACGGTGTGGGATCACGTCCTGTCATCGACCACTGTCAAAACATACAAAGATTTCATTATGTTAGAATTAAAAAACTCATAAACCCTAAACTATCGAACATAAAGAGCAATGTGAAAACACTTACAAAATCGGCCTCAAATGATGCCCATCCACCGCTCCCCAAGTGGTGCGAGCTCCCTGCCTCTACTCGCGCTCTGGCTGCATCCTTTTGTTGCTTCCACTTGTCGGGATTCTCGCGCGCTGCTTTCTTCGCATTCTTCCAATCTTCTTTGGCCAGCCAATCTGGCCTGTTCCACCCATTCTTGATTGCTTTTTGCACTTCGGAACGCTTGTGTTTGTAGTATTCGCGCATTCGAATCTTCATCAGGTCTTCATTGAAGCGCTGATCCCGTGTTGGAACGGGAAACTCATCATGAAGTATGCTGATGACTCTGTTTTTTAAATCACTTGGTACTTCACTCCATTTGTTTAGTATGTAGTGTCTAAACAGCTGAGAGCAAAGACCACGCATGCGCGAGATCACCTTCTTGCCGTCATCATCCATGATGATGCCGCCGCTGAAGTCGATGGAGTAAGACAAGCCCTCTGGCCGGTGACGCGTGAACCTGGGTGTCCCGGCAGGGGTCTGTAGCGGCGTGTCGATGGGGGTACGGACGTCAGGTGTCTCCACCGGCGTCTGGGCCCCGAAGCGAGGAGTGTCGAGAGGGGTGGCTCCTGGCGGAGTAGGTAGAGGTGTGTAGCTTCTAGGAACAGTCAGCCGTGCAAAACCTGGCGTAGATGGCGATGCTGTGGCTGGTGTGGGGGCGGGCAAAGAAGGGGAGGGTAAAGAGCCTCGTCAAACACGAGGCGGTGTCGAGGCATCGGTGGCGGAATCCCCACAACAACCGCCACCGCCACCACTAGAGTGCCGGTGTCTAGACGAGTGTAAAGCTCGTCTCGTCGACGCCGAAGCTTCGGAGCGCGCCGAATGCTCCAAAAGAGAGGGAGATGCGGATGGAGTAGGAACGTGCGATGATGCGCCAGAGCGATGACGCTCCACGTACCACTGTCTCTGCTGCGGTGACAAAGAAGAAAGAAACTCCTCATCATCCATACCTGCATTAAACACACGAATATTTAAACTTAATATTGAATGAATAGAGTAGACAATGACGCAAAGACCATTAAATACAATGACGTAATGACGCATATAAATATAATGACGCAATGAATCGAGTGATAGAAGAGGCAAGTCAAAAACTCAGAATTTTCAATCAAAAGATGTGAGCGCAAGTAGAAAAGAGCGTTATACACCATGGAAGGTACTTAGAGAGCCAGAGCTTTTACAACACGGAGCAAAATTGTTCAAATACAATATTTGTGGCTTTAAGAGATCTCTCTCTCATCCTCGCATAACTCAGCATAACTTCCTATATCTATATAGAGCTCTCCGTTTAAACACATATCCTCTGTTTCATTTTGTAGCTCCTCTGCATGCACCCCATATAGAGTAGTAGCATCTTGATGCTCGTCTGGCACCACCGCAGCGGCTTCTGATTGAGCATCTTCTCTGATCTCCTCCATTGATGCCGTTGTGATTGGCACATGGTAGCCTTCATACGTCCTTGCACTACGAGGGGCTACCTCTATGACGTACCACCAGTTTGATGTAGACTTTGTAGGATGAAATATTACCTGCCAGAGCCACATAACTTACATGAGAGCTTTCAAGCACATAACTTGTAAAAGGGGGATGTTAACTATTTACATACTTACTTGTTCACAATGCTCGGGTAGTACGAAAGTGTCTCTTAGGTCAGTCCATTTCTTAGTAGAATCCACCTCAAGAAAACCAGACTCTCCTCTACGCACAGTAGCGTTGCGACCCTGCATGATTATCTTGAACCATTGCACGTCGAACAAGTCGACAAAAAATCCTCTGTAATCGATCCTCAAAATCTCTTGCAGCGTGCCGAAGTAAGTGAGTTCCGCCACCACAGGATCTGCATCAGAGGAACGTCGTCGACTAGACTGTTCAAATTTTGCCATGATTCCACAATCTTGAGTAAAACGCTTTTTGTCGATTCGTTCCACCCTAAAATGTCGACCTTTACACCATGCTGCTGTGTATGACTTATACTACAACGAAAAAAGATTATGAGTGGCCATTCAAACGTTTAGAAATAAAGTCACTAGCTAGTCGTACATTGCAAACTTACCTTGGTCGCGCAACCCCGAGAGTACTCCCACTCTTCCTTAGTCACTTCGTCACCGCATTGTTGTGCGCTTTTCAATTGGTTGTGCAACCATCTTAAGCTCATTAAGGTTGGTAGGCTCTCCAGAACCGCTGGATAGTGCATTGGTGGTCGTCTTCCCCATCTCCACTCGATTCGTGCCCTTTGTCGCTCTTGCTTTGCATCCTCATATTGTGAAATCCACTTTTGCATCACTGGATTGTGAAGCATGCAAAATCGGTTGATTTTAGCCTCTAGATCTTCCGTCATCTTCTTCTCAACACCGAGATTGCACATGACAATCCCAGATATGCGCTCATCATCTATGGTTCGCCATAGCGTGTCCCGGGATTTATCAAATCCGTCTAGCCACTCTCCAATGTACACTAGGGACTCTGATACCAACCAACCTTCTGCCATGCTACCCTCCGGACGTGCCTTTTGACGCACATATCCCTTAAGCGTTTTCATGAAACGTTCTAAGAAGAACATCCATGTGGAATGAACTGTGCCAGCTATTTCCACCTCATCAACTATGTGAACAAGAAGATGCACCTGAATGGTTAGCATTGTAGTAGGAAAATGTTTCTCAAACATGCACACAAGCTCCGCAGCATTTAGTTTGGCGAATGGTATGGAGTCTACGTTGATCTCCTTTTGTGAGATCCATTGCACCAGCTTTGCAAGTTTGTAGATTGTGTTACGGATGTCGAGAGACAAACATCCCTCAATGGCAACCGGTAAAATAAATTGTAAAGTATGTGCAACAATGATATTAAAGTCCACATTTTATGCAATGATATTAAAACCCACTATGAACGTACCTGACACATTTTATGCCAATCGTGTGACTTCAAACCGGTAAGCTTTCCTTCTTTAGTAAAACACGTTCGGAGTGAGTGCATTACGCCAGTGGGGGTCCGCAAAGATCGAATGGTCTCTTTTACTTTGCGTTCTTGGGCTCCTGTGAAAATCCATGGTGCTTTGGGGAGTTTTATCGATCCATCAGACGCTGTTTGAGGCCAATATTGCTCCATACGATCCACATTTCTAAGGTCAACTCTGGCTCCCAAAGTATCTTTCTTGCCGGTCAGATGGTCCCATAGTAGATTACCCACATTCTTGAATATGTGCATTGGATCGAGCAAGTGATTGATCATGAGTCGGGGCCAGTATGGTAACTCGTACCATAGAGATAGTCTCTTCATCCCTGGAGGCAATCCGTCATCGCACATCTCCTTTTGCTCTAACCATGCTTGTGCAGACATCCTTGGTGGCTCTCTTCCCAAAAAGCCGTCGCGTAACACATGATTCTCTGGAAGATACGCTTGATGACCTTCGTAGATTTGCTTCTTCAGTGAGGGTGCCCTACGTGCATTCAGTTTAGGTCCACATGTGACACATGCTCTGTATCCGCTTGTTTGAAGCCCTGCATGTATACACATGATAATAGATCAACTATGGGAAAAAACAAGATTTACAATGTCTGAGTGAGGAGTGTCAATAGATCACGTGAGCATTCTGTTAGCCCGGGATAGTCATGCATGGTCCACATTAGAATGCCTCTGATCAAAGCATTCCGTCGTCCTGTGTGTCGGCTCATATCCACCACCTCTGTGCCAATCCACAATTGTTGTAGCTCTTCCAATAGTGGATGAAGATACACATCCATATTCCCCACTTTATATCGCCCTGGCACAATCAAGCTTAGCCATAGGTGCCCCTTCTTCGTAGTCAACCACGGGGGAATGTTGTAGTTGACGATGACAACGGGCCATACACTGTAAGATGTTGATCTTTGACCAAATGGATTTACACCATCCATAGCCAGGCCTAAGCGCAAATTTCGAGCTTCCCTGGCAAAATCCGACCATGTTCCATCTATATGTTTCCACGCTACGCAATCTGCAGGAATTCGTAGCACACCATCCGAAGATTTATTCTCCTCATGCCATGATGCTAGGGCGGCCATGGACTTACATTCGAAGAAATGCTTGATGCGAGGAAGCAGAGGGAAATGTCGCAAAACCTTTTGTGGAATTTTTGTCCCGTGGAGATCTACTCGATATCTTTCGGAATCACATTTCGGACACTTCTCCATGTCTATGTATTCCCCTCTGAAAAGAATGCAGTCATTAGGACAAGCGTGGATAGAATTGTAATCCATCCCCAAGTTTCGCAAAATCTTTCTTGCTTCATCTCGGGAATCTGGCATCACATTGTCAGCGGGTAGTATGTGCTCTTTCATCAATCTACACAACATAAAAATATGATACAGTCGTGTAAAAATCTATCAGATCATTATACATTTAGAGTTTTATTAAAGTAAACTAATTGTAATAGATCACCTGAAAAGCGCTGTGACGCTAGTGTCACTCCATCCAAACTTTGCCTGCATGTTGAGAAGAACCAGGAGTGCTTTCAATCTAGACATACGTGCTCCATTATACAATGGCGTATCGGCTTCACTTTTCATATCATCATAGATAAGCCTTTCTGAATCCATGATCGTCTCGATCATTTCATCAATCTCCGGCTCAAACATTTCCTCGTTGGGAATGTGCTCTGCATGATCATCCCCCGAGCTGTCAGAGGCTACATCTTGTGGCCTCACATATGCTGCTTGACGAAAGCGCCTGCGAACACGTCTATTGGGTTGCAAGATTGCTGCTTGTTGGCCATCGTTAGAGTCCGACGAGTTATAATTGGCAACAACTCGATCTATAATAGATGGATCGAACTCGCCAAATTTGCGAACGTGCTGCAAAGAAACACGTCTTGTCCGTCGCACAGCATGCTTGCATTGATTACAAGGACATAAGACCCTCGTTGAGAGATAGGTGTTTCGGTTGGACGGTCCCACATCCTCGTCACTACTGATAATGAGGATAAAAAACTTATAACCTGGACAACAAATTTAATATTCTATTGGCATTCTTCGTCTTATCTCTCTCTCTCTCTCTCTCTCTCTCTCTCTCTCTCTCTCTCTCTCTCTCTCTCTCTTTACCTCACATTCTCTAGTCATGTCCAATCCCCGCACACCTCGGTCTAGAGGTGCACGGAGATCAGAACCACCGGGTTATAATCTCGTCTTTATTGGTCAATACCTATATTTGTGGATACAAGAAATCTACATACCCATGTCTACATGATACTGCATGTAGTGGACAAAACCCCTTTGCCTCTTCTCTAGCTGTAGCACTTCACATCATCTTAACATCTTTTCACAGTAGATCTTTTCACTGTTCGTCTAACCCTAAACCCTAAACCGTAAGTAATTCTTGCGTGGACTCGATCTAACGTAAATAAGCGTAAATGTAAATAAACATAAATCTAACTAAAAATAAACCTAAATCTAATTTAACGTAAGTCTACATCTAACCTAATCTTTAACGTCTTTTGGGATAGTTTCCTACGACGTTAAAACTCTCTTCTTCTTGTGTGTGTGTGTGTGTGTGTGTGTGGGTAAACCTAAATAAACCTAAGTCTAATCTAATATAACATAAATCTAAATCTAACGTAAATTATGTTATATTAAAAACAAAGAACTAAACTAAAAGGGATTATAAGAACCTTAAAACTGATTTAACACATAATTTTTCACATAACTCGGCAAGAGTTGGCATTCTCATCACTAAAGATGTGAGAGTTAACTTCCGGCGGTGACGCTGCCTCATCTCCATCCACATCTGACGACAGCAATTGGCCCTTTAGACCGTTCTTGCTCTTGTTACTAACTTTGAAGTTGCTGTTGAATGACTAGAGGTTGTCTAGATGGTCATTGTGTTGGGGATGTAGTGACTCTTGCCGCCCTGAAGATCCACCTTCTTCCCTATCTTCTGAAGACATTTCACCAGTACTTTTGGATCGACGGAGCCCACCATGAGTGAAGGCAGCAATACCCTATATTCCATTGAGGGCTTTCTTCACCCGCTTCATGCAGGCATCGCAGTCTATGGAGACCTAAATCTAATCTAATATAACGTAAATCTAAATCTAGCGTAAATAAACGTAAATCTAGTTAAAAATAAACCTAAATCTAATTTAATGTAAGTCTACATATAACCTAATCTTTAACGTCTTTTAAGATAGTTTCCTACGATGTTATAACTCTCTTCTTCTTGTGTGTGTGCGCGTGTGTGGATGTGTGTGCCAATAAAAAGAGATAAATGGTATAACCTTTCTATCACCCATGCCAAGTATGATAGATTGATTATGCCATTTCCCTCTTGAATAATAGGTCTTGAGTTCAACTCCTCGTCGGCTAGATCTTTATGTCTTTTAATTTTAATTAGTTTCCTACGACGTTAAATTAGTTTCTCTCTCTTTCTCTCTCAATGTGTGTGCGTTTTTTTGGATCGTATGCATGCTTTCTCTCTCTTTTCCTCTCTCAATGTGTGCGTTTTTTGTTTATGCATGTTCTCTCTCTCTCTTTTCCTCTCTCAATGCGTGCGTTTTTTGTTTATGCATGCTCTCTCTCTCTTTTCCTCTCTCAATGTGTGTGTGCATTCTTTGTTTATGTATGTGTGTGTGCGTTTTTGTTTATGTTTGTACTCTCTCTCTCTCTCTCTCTCTCTCTCTCTCTCTCTCTCTTTCAAAAACACTATGTGTGTGTGTGTATGTGTGTGTGTGTGAGAGAGAGAGAGGGAGAGAGAAAGAGGGGAAGGGAACATGAGAATGAGGAGAGGGAAGGAGCATACCTGGCTCTCCTTCCTCTCCTCGTGTGTGTGTGTGTGTGTGTGTGTGGAGAAGAAAAAGAGAGAGAGAGAGAGAGAGAGAGAGAGAGAGAGAGAGAGGGAGAGCGTTACCTGCTCCTTGCTTGAGGGCGCCGAAAAACTCAGATCTGAGATCTGAGTTTTTGGGCGCGCTCGGTTATTTTTTTAGCCCAGCCGGCGTCGCTATGAGCGTCGCAAATTAACAAAGAAATTTGCGACGCTCATAGCGACGCCTGGAATTTTTCTTTTGAGCGTCGCTGTGTGAGTGTCGCTAATATGAATAGCCTCTTGTAGTGCGGAGGCCCTTGGGGACCACATTTTATATTGGAAGCAACCCTATACTCAAGCTTGGGGCTCACTAGCGCTAGGTTCTACTGCTCAAGGTGGGAAGCCTTCCCATGATGCAAATGAACCTGAAATGTTGGCCTAAAGTGGTGATTCACATGCAAACATGCAAAAGAAAGTCGGCAAACAAGAGTCGAGAGAGTAGAAAAGGTTGCAAAAATAGAAAATCTACCCCTATAGGGACCTCCTTTTTGCCAATTTGAGGGAAAACTACCCAGAGGTTTTAGGAGAACAGAGAAGGACAATTGGGAAGAGGGGAAAACCGAAAAGAAGAAGAAACATGTACTCATATAGATCTCACACCAGAAGAAGAGCAAGTTGTTGTGGAGTGGATTTATAAAAAGAGCAAATCAGGACATGGTGTCACTTTACTTGATGTTAGACTAAAGGTTGCTGAAATTTGCCAGACCAAACATACACTATTCACCAATGGCATTCTTGGAAAAAGTTGGTGGGATGGATTTTCACAAGAGACATCTGAAGCGTATTTAGGGTAACCGGGGGTTAGACCAATCAAGAGCAAGAAGTTTCAGGCAATAAATCATGAAAACCCTTCATGACAATCTTAAAAAGTTATATGAAAAACATGCCTATCCTCCAACTAGCATTTGAAATGCCTATCCTCCAACAAACATTTTTCTAGACCAATTAAGAGCAAGAAGATTCAGGTGCGAAATTGTGAAAACCCTTCATGACAGTCTTAAAACGTTATATGCAAAACATGCCTATCCTCCAATTAACATTTGAAATGCAAATGAAACAGGTTTTCAAGGGTCAAGAGACAAAGGAATGAAAGTACTCGCAAGAAAGGAAATGAAAGCAATCTATAGAGTAGCCTGTGGCTCACGAGAATGGATGAGGGTATTATGTTGTGTGAATGCAGTCGGACAAAATATTTCCTCTTTATATATCTTCAAGGATATTCACATAAAAAGAAACTATCATTAGGGAAAATTTGAACTCTCAAAGGGTCTCTATAAGGAGGTTTGACTTTGCCTCTCTTGTCCAAAGTGGACAACCAAATGAAGTACATAAACGCTTTGTCAAAACCTATCAACCAGCATATCATCGGAAAGATCTTAGAAAGTAGATTCTAAATCCCAAAGTCCGACAAATTTGGAGTTAGTTTGTAGAAGTTATGGCCTCCCCATTGAATTTGAAATGTGGGAGAGATTCCATTTATAAGATGGAGTTGTCACATAAAAAAATGGAATCTTCTAGAATACAAGGAATTGGATGGCATGCTATATATTTATGGATAGATCTTGATGAGTACATTCTAAATCCAAAAGATCCAACAAGTTTTGAGTTCATTTGTAAAATTTTACCATGCGCCCATTTTGACAGGAGGGAGAAAGTCAAAGTCCTTATAGGGCCCATTTGAGAGTTCAAAATTTCCCTAATGATTCACAATTTTGAACAAGGAGCGGCAATGGCAATGCAAAAAAAATCTTGGATGACAATGGAGCTTTTCCAAGCATGGTTGAAACATTTTGACAAAGAAATTACAAGTATGATAGGCAAAGAGAAGAGACACCTTTTGATTCTTGATGGGCACGGAAGCCACGTATCTCTAGATGTGGTCGCAAAGGCCCAAGAAAAAGGCATAGATATAATAACCCTCCCTACATATAAGGAAATTGCAAAGGTATTTTGGAGAGCCTTAGTATCTGGTAACATGGGATGCATTGATGCAACAAAGGTAGCCTAGCCTCTTGGTCCATATATGTTTTCTTGTAGACTAGGGGGGTAGTTTCAAAGTCATCACTAGTAAAAATTAGGCATAGGACATTGATACAATGCTCCACCACATTTGCAACTTATCTTCTTTAGTAGCATGGGTGTTTGAATCTCAAATTTCACTACATCTTCAATATATACTCTATTATAGTGTAAATATTTTGGTTTGTAGTTCCACCACTTGTCCAAACTTGGCTTGTTGATGTATGGAGATTATGAAAGGTCCACCAGTTCTCCAAGCTAGACTTACATTAGGAGGAGAATGGGGTCTAGGAGGGTCTCTTTATTTCGTAGTTTAAGGAAGTCAAAACCTTGAGTATTAAGAAAGTAATCAAAGGACATATTTTGAAATCAAACAAGCAGAATGGCTAGTTTATTTGAATTCAAATTTTCTCCTCAAATTGGAATTTAAAACAGTAAAACCATATCATGTAGCATATCTATGGAAAGAGCTCGATGCGTAGATTTCATATCTATGATCTCCACTCAAATCGGAGATCATATGTGGGAGTTATGGAAGACCAAAAATCATAAAATTTTCCACCTCCTTTTTGGGGGAGAAAGTACATCCTATGACCACTCTTACACATCTCTTACACACCCATCATTCTTGCACACATGGCGTACACCTATTTGTCAAAATGTTAATCACCTCCATAAGCTCATGGCAGATAAAGAGGCCCTCCTACACCCCATCCTCTTCCTAATGATAGCACAATCTCAAGGTCCACCACATCCACAACATATGAGGGGCTATAACATGCAAGGTCTTACTTCAAGGTCTACCATCTCCTCTCCAATGCGAAGGTTCCATTGAAGCATGGAGAGAAGCAAGGTCGACCAACCAAGCTAGTACTTCTTTCCACCACATCAAAAATCCATGATATATTGTCCATGGGATTCACCACTTGTCCAAGGTAGGTTCTCCATTGAAACATGGAAAGAAACAAATATCCGCCACTTGTATAGCCTTGGCCCCATTGAAACATGGAGAGAGCGAGCTCTACCACTTGTCTGAGATAGGCTCCATTGAAACATGAAAAATCCATAGATGTTGTACATGGGTGGTTTTGTTTCAAGGTGCACCACTTGATTAATCTAGGATACTTTGCATCATTTAGAGAGATCCAGCTCTATCACTTGTCCTAGTTAGGCTCCTCTAAAACATGGAGAGAAGAACGCTTCAGCACTTGTCCGAGTTAGGCTCCATCAAACAATGGAGAGAAGCAAGCTTCACCAACCTTAGCTTGATGTATGGAGATAATCAAGGTTTCATCATTTCTCCAAGATAGGTATATAAAATAATTGCAAGGTCCACAATGATATGTTGTACATGGAGAGTTTTTCTCCAAGGTCCACCACTTGACCAAGCTAACTATATTGAAACATGGGGATAGAAGCAAGCTCCACCATGTGTCCAAGTTAGGCTCCATTGAAACATAGGAAACCACTTGTCTAAGCTAGGAAACCTTGCAACATGAGCATAAGAAAAACCCCACCACTTTTCCAAGCTTTAGACAACCATGAATGATATTGTTTGTCACCAATTGCAAAACCCTTGATGTGTTTGTACATGGAGAATTTTTTTACAAGGCCCACCACTTGTCTGAGCTACCTCCAAGCTACAATATTATTTCTCACCATTTGGAAAATTTATGATATATTGTACATGGGGGGTTTTTCTCCGAGCTCCACCACTTGTCCAAGATATTTCTACTGAAACATAAGTTAGAGGCAAGCTCCACCATGTGTCCAATCTAGGATCGATTGGAACTTCAAAAACCACTTATCCAATTGAGGCTCCCTTGAAACATGGAGGGAAGCTAAGGTTCACCGCTTGTCCAAGATAGGCTACATAAATAATGTGTGGGTAAATCCAAGGGGCCACCACTTTTCCAACCTTTAGAGATGAAAGGTGCACCAAATGCATAAACTAGGCATGAGAAAATACTAGAAGATCATTTGTGTAGCCTATTATCTTTAGTAGCAATCTCCACCATGTGTCCAAGCGAGGTTTTATTGAAACAACCCTAAACTAGATATATGTTGTACATGAGGAGTTATGTGTCAAGGTCCAAGATAGGATCTATTGAAACAACCCTAAACCAGAACACTTTCCTAACCTCTAGAGAGAGGTAGTGAGGCGGTCCGGGGCGGGCAACAAGAAGAGCGGCCTCTAAACACCCTTCAAGGCTCCCGTGCTGCTCAATTGGGACTGGGGCAAGCACAATCAGAAACAACAACAACACACATCCAGAAACCAAACAAGAAAAGGGGCACCACCTAGTTGTAGATGCGAACTAGGACGCACGTGATATCTCCTTGTACTCAAATGCACAAAGAGAGGGGAATGCAAGATAGCCACACACACCAAACACAAACATTCACCACGCCAGAGAGAGGTAAAGCGCACAAATCAACTTGAGCAACTCAGTCTTAGCTTTAAATACTAGCTGCACACAAAGCTTGATGAGAAATAGAGAGACAACACAAAACTTGACCTTATTGCCAATACACAAATTGTCTTAGGGTCACAGGAGCCCTCTCACCGAGCACCCTCTTACAATTGAAAGTTTTGGCAAACAATTCAACAAGCCCTCAAACCACCAAGCATGAAATGGCACAACAAACTTCAAGGACAATATACCTTCAACCACCTGATGAGCCAACTTATCAAGTCAATTTGGAGAGAAGAGTCGTAGTTGCAACATACAATTGCACCCAAAACTATGAATCTTAGTTATGGACAAGAGTAGGCTACAAGTGTGATTGCAAAGTATAGTATCACTCCACTCCTCTAGATGACATAACTAACTTCAAGCTTCTCCATGCACCTATGTGTAATGATGGAATAGAGCACTCACGATGCACACACTCTATACAACTAGGCTTGAAGAGTGGTGTGTTATGTGTTGAGAATGGTGTGGTGTAGTGTGATCATGTGATAATTTACAAGGGAGAGAAGGGATCTATTTATAGGTTTTAGAAGCCCCGATTAGGATTAGGCCTAATCAAGTTTATTTGAAGGAATAAAAGATTATGCATATTTTTATTGATTTTTAATGAGGGTGGGTCTCTCTTGTCCTTTGAGTCACATGGATGTGGACTCAAGGGAAGAGAATTATTGAGGATGAAAGGAGAGAGGATTGAGTGAATAATTTGGGAGTGCTTACTCTAGTAGAGGGCGCATTTTACAATAAGGTTAGTGGTTAGTAGTTAGTAATTATCACTAAAAAATTATTTACAAAATCATTCACCAAATGGTGAGATATATGATGAGAAAATTTGGAGAAGGGATGGGCTTGTAAAGAGAGGTTGAAGCTTTGGAGAAGTTGACATTCACCTCTTTACAGCACCGGAAGAAGAAGCAGTTAGCATGGCGAAGCAGCACGTGTCGATGAAGCTATGTTATTTCAAACCTTGGAAAATTCATGATAAAAAGCCTTCATTTGCAGAGGTTATCCTTGGATTTTTGCTAATTTTTTGAAGTTCTTTACAAAGCTGAAGAGAGTATGGTAATATGGATATATATGTAGAGAGAAAGGGGGACACATAGGGTGTAGAAATGGAGGATGAAGGCTATGGAGGTATGAGAGATGTGGCAATGGTGGAGAGGGTGAATTAGAACATGGGAGTTGCAGTTTTGGGAGTTGGAAGGAGAGGGAGGAGTGTGTGTGAAAGAGGAAAATGATAAAGTGGAAGAGGGAGTGTGGCTGCATAGCATGGGAAAACTGGGGTCCACCAATAAAATCATAGCTCATAGCTCGTAGCTCAAAAAAAAATGAAAAAATTTGAGGTGAAACTTCAGCTCACGAGCTACAACTTTTGTTTGTATCACCTTTTCAAATTCAGGGAGCATGTGATCTTTAAAAATTCAGCAAAACCGACTGTTTTTTTCACTGCACAAGGTCCTTGTGAGATCCTTCTTTGGATGATTCTTTTGAATACCTCCAAGAGTGAGCTCCCCATGGTGCGTGCATGCATGCCACATACCCTTGATCTTATTTGGTAGGTCTATAATTGAAGATATTGTTGAGATCATGATATAAGTGAATATTACAACTAATAAAATCAAATATTGAGGGGTCTAAAAAAATATGTACATGTCAAATATAAATAATATAGGTGGAAAAAATATAAAGGGGTCAAAATAAATCTCTCTCATTATAAGTCTACCATAAAAAGATGAATATTTTTTGTGGTCTAATTTATGAGAGTAATAGAGAATAGATGTAGGAGGGAAAAAATCACAATAGTGAAAAAATATACACATAAATAGAACTAGTTTTTTTGGATTTTTGTTGGGATGGAGTTACACCAAAAATAAGAGAAGCTTGCATGAAATTATTTTTATATGGAATAAAGAGTATGTAAATGGTAAGAAAAAATATGGTGATGGTGAGTCAATGTACATAGCATAAATAACACACGCCTAAGTATAAATATTTAAATAAATACCAAAATAATTATGAAAAATCCTTATTTTTAGGCCCTATATACAATTAAATATTTACACACAAATGGGCCATAATATACTTATATTTTTTATATTTTTGGCTCAACTAGCCCAGTGACTAGCTAATTGAGGATTTTTAAGAAGATATGGGAAAAGTCCCCTAACTCACACACGCCTATGTTCAGTGAAATGGTAGGGATAACCAAAATGTTTGAGTTATTTGATAGGGTGAGGTAGCTTACTATGGCAATTATGGAAAGCCAAAAAACGGCTATCATTAACCCCCCCCCCTTAGATAATGGTACATTCATGTACCATTTATCCGATCATACAACATGTAGATTGTGTAACGTCTGTCTTTGTCTGCTCTCATCTTTGAAGAACCTTTGTTGTATGATTAAGAAACCTTGTGTGATATGGAAGGTTCTCAGAGCCAATAGCAGGATGTAATGAAGTGACGGAGTAAACCTCCTCCATTGAGAAAGTTTCCATAAGCACCCCCCAAGATCAAAGATCTTGAAATATCTTTCCCAAAGAGAGATGTATGGTATGGAATCACTTACTGATTTCGGTTGAAGAAACTTGTAGATTTTATTGTTTTCCATCATTGCATCTATCACTATGAATGTGATATAAAATACTGGTTGCTCTTTCTCTTGTGTAAAGTTGATGTATCTGCTACGATCTTCAAGAGCTTGTATGAGAAAATTCCTGAACTGTAGCTCATAAATTTCATTCAACCTGGGTAGGCTCATCAAGTCAAAATTTCTATGATCTTCATGATTTAGGAAATCTTGATCCATGCTTCCAACTGCTATTGGAAGATATTGCAAATGGTTTACCACATAAGTCGATAATAGACGAAGGTTTCTATTGCTTCCAACACATTGGAAGAGAATAGATTTTGGTACTGATTGATGAAATATCCACATGTAGCAATCAACAAGTTTTTCATCTATGATGAAGACCAGAAGCATCACAATGTGCGACCTCCATACACCAAAGAACCAAATGAAGAAGGTTTGGAAACATCCGTTCATCACCAAGTCTTCATGTTCTCTTCCACTTAAGAAGCTATGGTGCCCCTGATGAAAGGTATATGTGAAGAGAGGAGAATTTGACTTTGAAGAGGTGAAACCCAATGTGAAGATGATTGGGGCTTCAAAAGTTTGGACTTTCTTGCTAAGAGATTGTCCCATGAATAAAGAGCCACCCACTAAAACACCATTGGAGAGAATGATACCCTTCTGACAGTTTCCTTTTATGATTTTATTTTTTACTACTCTCCCATGTTCTTCATCCCCTTCTAAGCCCCCCCTTTGGCAAGGTTGTAACTCCTCACATTGTACCACCTCAAAGGTTGATGGATTACTGTCTGATTTTGTGAAAACTTTGGCTTCTTGCATGATAGGTTCCTCCATGCTTAACATACATGGGTCATACCAATGCTTTTCAACATCCTCAAATACTTCTTGAAGATTATCCTCACATGGATTCAACTCACACTCTTCTACTTTGTTTTGGAGTTGACATTCCATGTACACAATCATCTCTTTATGATCAATGTGGTCTATGATCTTGCCACCTATGATTTCATCTTCTTCTTCACTCTCTTCTTTTAGACAAGATACACTCTCAGAACATTCCATAAGATCAAGGTTACCTTCAAGGTCTTCATTCTCCATAGAGTCATGTTGCACAAAAGCTTCGTCTGCTCGGACTAGAAATTGATCCTCTGCCAAAAGGTTGGATGTATCCATTATTGAATCGTCAATGCCATTTGAGATATCTTGTGTCAATTTTTGCATGCTTGTGATAAAGGTAGAAGAAAGAGATTCCACATTTGAATCTTGGCCACACATTTTAGCACTCGAATAATCAGTTGGGATGTAAGTAACTTCTTCAACATTTGTCGGAGTAGAAGGAGAGAAGTATGGCAAAGGAGATGACTCCTTGATAGAAACACTTTCATGATGGTTGGTTCTTCCAGCATGATGGAAACCATTTTTGATGTATAAGTACTTGTGAAACTTCCTTCAGGCAATAGTGACCGCTTCTTCAAAGGAAGAGGGTCTACTACAAGTAACCTTAGTCTTTAGGAAAGGAGACAAACCCGAAATAAATTGCTCCATTTTTACATAATCTGGAAATGTAGAACTAAACCCATATCCTCCCCATTGACGAGAAAACATATCCTCATAAGCATAGTAGTCTTCACCATGTTGTTGAAGTCTCCCTAATGAAGCCCATGCTTTCTCCGTTGTTGGAAATTTAGAGAATCTGGTCTTCAAAGCTTTGAAAATTTGGGTATACCCGTCTTCAATCTGAGAATACATACTCCAAAACCATTGCTCAGCGTTGCCTCTAAGGCATAGCAATAGAAAATCCCCTTTTTCAATGTCATCCCTTTTACCAAGGATAGGACAAACCATTCTAAAATCAGCAAGAAAATCATCAACATCTTCTTCTAGATTTCCGAAGAAGATTGGGATATCATCAAAGGTATAGCATGTCATAGTCTCTCAATGCCAGAACCACACAAAGATTAGTTCCAAACAATCATTTTCTCTCATGACATTGAGGGCGAGCTTTTTGAAATGGGGCCTCTAAACCCAAACCAATGGGCCTACCCTCACAAAATGTTCGTAAAGAGGTACGCACACTACTTGGGGCACCACCTTCTTTTGGGAGTGGAGAAGGAAACCAATCAAAAAAAAATAACACTTGCACTCACCCACCCAAGCAACACACTTTGAAAACCCCCTTACTCTATATACACTTTGGACACTTGAATACCATCAACGATTATGCAACCCAATGCCGTGCATCAAAATGAAATATGCAATTTGTGGAATAGCATTCACCTTCTCCCCATAAGAATACCCATAATACATCCAAACTCTTCCTCTCTCAAGCACTCATCAAAAAAATCATGCGCGCAAAACTTGCCTCTCAAATACACAAGAGAATCACTTACATCAAAACTAACACACTTTGCATAGAGAGCTCATCTCCATCTATGCAATGCCGTGACACAAATAATATCACCATGAGAGGTAGCCACATGCATATGTAATGAAGCAAAAGAGAGTTGGAGTGAGAAATTTATTTAGACCAATTGAATAAGTGTGGAGAAACAAACCAATGGTAAATTGAGAATAGAACACTTACTTGATTTCTCGCACACCTTTTAAGGGGAGGACTGACGCTGGCTAACCATCACGAATTGCGACACTTGAAAGTTTTTGAAGATGATTTCATGATCATTAACATAACCATGAGAGAGATCATGATGTATTTACAAGTTATTGAGGTGCTACAAATGATTTATTGGGTTGATGGAGTAAGAGATTGTAGAATGGAGAGAGTGGAGAATAGAGTTGCACTTCCTCCAAAGAGGAGGGTTAGGAGGGAGGATGTGAAAGAGGGAGAGTTGGGGTTTTCTCTACTATTGATCAAGAAACAACATGAAGTTGAAAATATAGGTGTGTGTGTCCTTGAGTCTCTCCAAGGGGGGCTATTTATAGTTGTGTAGGAGTGGGATTATGCTACACTTAATTAGAGTAAGTGATTAGACCTAATTAAGTGTCCTTTGACCACTCATTGAATATTGGACATAAAAGGGACTATTTATTCACCAAAAATATCATTTTAGACCGTGAAGGCTCCATAGGGGTGCATAATGTAGGTGGGCCCCACCATGAGGCCCTACGGGTGGCTCCTGCGGGGTATCTCAACTTGTTTGTCTTGGCATTTAGAAAGCATCTTTAGGTTGGTCCCATCACATGCAAGTGACCTTGAACACTCATTGCTCTTCTAGAAGATGAGTAGGGGAAAAATAAGATCTCACTCTCTTGATTTACTTGATTTACAGTTCCCTTTTGCTGCGAATCTGACAGATTTACACTATTTTGACCATAACTTTTACCTGTAGCTCGGAATGACATGCTTCAAAAGGAAAAATTGACCTTCTCAACATGTTTGATATGAATTTTGACTCTTCTTCACGCCCATGCACCAAGGATTTCGGTTTGGAAGGTCCACACTAGGCTAGGGAACCTTTTGCTTCAAAGTCTTTTTATATGGGCCCTTTGCTTGTATGCATCCAAGGGGAATCATGCTTTTTCAAAAGGCTATGATGCTTAAACAAATAGAGGAGGGCCCAATATTATTTGCTTGTGAAAAGAATATACAATTGGAGTCTTTTTGAAAGGAGAGAAACTATATGTATATTCTTAAGAGATATTGGGCCACCTATGTAGGGGGCATAGAAGACTTGTAGAGAGGGACCATAATCTTTGGTAAAGACAAGTGGAGAGTTGATTTCCATGGGAATTTATCTATAAGGGGTGGAAGATGGATATATTATTTTTCTACTACTAATTCACAAGAGGTAAGAAAGTTTGGGGGTATATAGTTGGTTATTGTATGCTTATTCTATTTACAAAGCAAAAAAGAAAAGGGTGGTAATATAAATATATGACTAAGGTGACATTTTTGGGAAGAGTATAATGTATGTGTCGCCACAAAGGTTAAACAAAGAGGGAGAATTTACTCTAGATAACTTAATAGCATAGAAAAATATATACACATATGAGGAAGAGGACGTTGAGTAGGCTGACAAATGTTGCAAAAAGATGGTTACCATTTTATGCCACTCATATTAGCCCTCCCCCAAGCCTAGAGATATTCATATCTTTAGGAGGACGGTGTTGCTTCTTTTCTTCTTTTTTTTTTTTGTCATTTTTTCTTTTCCACTTTTTTTTTTTTTTTTTTTCAATAGGAGGGATGTCATGCACTCTTTTACTCCATTAGACCTGCTTTTCATTACCTCAATCCCATAAATCAGAGATGGGAGGGTTGCCTTGGGTATGTTCAGATTCCAAGTCTGGTTCTTCTTTGCACATCAAAGCTTTAAAAATAGGTGGAGCATTTGCCAAGCCGAAGGGAGCCATGCCAATTTGGAGCTTAGACGATGTAGGCAGATGACTGCCTATCAACGGATTGATACGTTGAAAGTACGGCTTTAATCTCCATCCATTGACTCTGGTCTTGTGGAGTTTTCTTGATAAATATGCTAATCTGTAACTACCATTCCCAAACTTTGTTTTTATCATGAAAGGTCCCTCCCATCTTTGCAAAAACTTTTTGTCAAGTCGAGTATCAAGTTGGTTATCATAGCGAAGAACCAACATACCTTCCTTCAATCCTTTCCCCTTGAGCTTCTTGTTGATTTTATCCCTTTGGCTTGTCGCTTTGGTGATGTAGTGATCAATGGACTCCTCTCTATCTAGCTCAAGTCGTTGGAGATCTAAGATCCTTTCATGTAGAACCTCCTTTGGTTTTTTTGCCACTCTTGCAAGAACGCGCAAGCTTGAGAGATCTACCTCAATGGGGAGAAGTGCTTCCTGTCCATAAACTAGCTGAAAAGGGGTGAATTGGGTAGATACCTTGAAAGATGTCCTATACGCCCAAAGAGCAGCCGTCAAATGGCGATCCCAATCATTAGGCCGGTCCACAACCTGTTTAGAAATGATCTTACATATCATTCCATTCACTTTTTCCACCAATCCATTGCATTGAGGATAGTAGGGTGTGGAATGCAGGTGTTTCACTTTTAACCTCCTCAAGAG
The DNA here is from genome assembly GCF_014529385.1 of Adiantum capillus-veneris. Classification (NCBI taxonomy): domain Eukaryota; kingdom Viridiplantae; phylum Streptophyta; class Polypodiopsida; order Polypodiales; family Pteridaceae; genus Adiantum; species Adiantum capillus-veneris. The sequence goes on from NC_140942.1 coordinate 101,340,603, forward strand.
ATCATTCAGAAGGTCAGCCCTAAAACCCGGGCCTCGATCTGATAACATTTCTAGGGGTGTTCCAAACCTACTACAAATATGATCAAAAATAAACTTTGATACCTCTTCAGCTGTGATTCGGGTTGTGCTTGTTGCTTCCGCCCATCGTGTCATGTAGTCAACACCCATGATGATGAAAACCTTCCCTGTAGAAGTACGAGGTAGGGGACCTATTGCATCCACACCCCACTTTTCAAAAGGGCCATAAGATATTATTGGGACTCGAGGCTCATATGTTAGTCGTCTATCCACAGCAATTTGGCATGGCTTACATGCTTTACACCAATATTGGACATCACGATGTAAGCTCGGCCAAATAAACTCTGCTTGTAAAATCTTCCTACTTGTAATATGTTGAGAAAAGTGACCACCACAGACATCATCATGACATGAAAGAGGAATTTTCTCTATCTGTTGCACACCTGGTACTCTCCTCAAGACCAAATCTTTCCCTTTGTGATATAAATCATCCCCGATCAACTGGTAAGGTGTGGCCTTCTTAACCAGTCTATGTCTTTGCACCTTGTCTAAGTGTTTGGGACACTCACCTGCTTGTAGAAAGAAGATAATGTCTTTTAGCTCCTCTTGACCTTGATATTTGGGTTCATATAGTTTCACACCTCCTACCGCCATTTGAAGCTTTTCATTTGCGAGTAAGTCTGCTTCTTTGTTATGAGTTCTCACAATGTGTTGTACCTGTGTTGCTTTAAAACCCTTCATCAAAGCTCTTACACTACTAAGCCACTCAAACAATGTACGATTCTTGCACCTCCAAGTCCCTTGGATTTGCCTGACCACTAGCAAAGAATCACCTTTTATAATAAGTCTTTGTATGCCTAATTCTTTGCATTCTTCTAACCCAAGGGTTAGAGCAGCATTGTTAGAGTGAACATTGGGTAGAGTGATACCTTTTCTAACCATTACCTCCTTTTGTGGGTTTAAAATGAGGATCCCCCCTGCTGCTTTGTCTTGTTGGCATTGATAGGCTCCGTCAAAGCATAAAGTATGGGCATTATCAATCTCCTTCACTTTGAACTGTTTTGAGCCTTCCTCTCTTTGTAGTCGTGATCCTTCCCTTTCTCTCACTTTGTAGGTGAGAATGTCTGCAAGTCCTGCTCTTGTGCTATCTTCTACAAGGAAAGTGTATTCAAATTCTTGGAGTTCAAGCACCCACTTTGCTATTCTAGATGAGAGGCTCATGTGTTGTACTACATATGGTAGATTGTGCTCTAAGGTGAGAAAAACAAATGGCACAGGGAGAAGATACGATCAAAACTTCCTTACCGCAAACAAGATTGCAAAGACCACTTTCTCCATTTCAGTGTATCCCTTCTCGGCTGGAGTCATCACCTTGCTTGCAAAATAGATCGGCCTCATGTATGATGTTTTAGGATCTTTTTGCATCAAAACAACACCAATTGCTTCGAAACCTACACTTGGAGTGACATAGTAAGTCTCCTTTGGATCTGGTGGCATTAGGATTGGGAGAGAGCTAAGAATGCCCTTCACTTCCTCAAAAAATCTTGCATGTTCCCTCCCCCATTCAAATGTAGATTGGCTTGCCAACCTATGCAAAGGGGCGATGGCTTCTGCTAGGAGATGGATGAAGTGAGACATGTACCTCACTTTGTGGTTGAAGGTCATTAGCTCCTTTGTTGTTGTTGGTGGAGATAATGACAAAAGGGCCTCTACTTTAGAGGGATCCACTAGAATTCCTTGTGAAGAAACCACATGGCCTAGCAAAACCACCTGAGATTCACCGATATGACACTTCTCTGGGTTGAGTTGTCCCCCAAATTGATGGAGCCTCTTAAGCCCCTCTTCAACCTTTTGGCAATGAAGTGATCTACAACTATAAATACAGAAATCATCCATAAAGACTCTTATAGATTTTCCAAAGAATGGCTGAAATACAAATATTGTGAATCTCATGAAGGTGCTAGGAGCATTGGTGAGCCCAAAAGGCATTACTCTGAATGCAAAACATCCCCAAGGTGTGATGAAGGTGGTTTTTGGTTGGTCCTCTTCTGCTATTCTAATTTGAAAATATCCTGAATACCCATCACACACAGTGTAGCATTCGTGACCTGCTACTTCATTCAAAATTTCATCTTGGAAAGGGAGAGGGAAGTGGTCCCTCTTTGTCGTAGCGTTGAGGGGTTTGTAATCCACGCAGACCCTCCACTTACCATTCTTCTTGGGAGTGACTACAATAGGTGATACCCATTCGGAGTTGGATACTAGATAGATGAAGCCAGCCTTCAAGAGTCGATTCACTTCCTCTAGGAGAGCCTTTTGTTGCACAGATCCTAGTCGCCTTAACTTTTGAGCCACGGGTTTGGTCCCTGGTTTCAATTCAATTCGATGCTCTATTACATCTACACCTCTTATTTGTGAGTAGTCAGTGATAAACAAATTGGGATACCTCCTTAACATATTGATGTAGGACCTCTTCTCCTCACAAGTAAGATCTTTTGCAAGCATCTTCTCAAATCCTTCTTCAAGGTGGTGGCATCTTTCATCCCCTCGTGTGTGATTGTCTGTTGGCTTTTCTTCTACTGGAACATCTTGAGTGTTGGCGTTGAATACAATTCCCATTACCTCCAAAAAAGACTCCTCTTCACTGGTTGATGCACTGGTTGATGCTTCCTCATCACTTGAGTAGGGACTCTCCTCCTCGCTCTCTTCATCTGCCGTGGTTTCATAGTTGATATCTAGTTGCTTTCCTTCTCTCCAATCATACACCACCGGTTGACCCTTCTTAAGAATCAAACGACCACTTCCCCATTTTTGATCTGCATTCACAGCAATGAGCCAAGGCCTCCCTAGGATGATGGGATAGACCTCCCCCTTAGCTGGCATGACATACATATCCACTCGTGCATCTATGTTACATACAGAGACTTTTACATTTTCAATGATCCCCAAACACTTCACACTTGAGTTGTTGGCTAGCCTAGCTTGACAATTAGAGGACTTTGTAATTTCAAGCCCTAACTTGTTCATTGATTTTTCCGTGATCACACACATTTGAGCTCCACCATCAACATATACATTAGACACCTTTTTACCCCTTATGTAAGCATCCACAATGGGTTCCACATCTTTTTGTAGCTTTGAGGCCACAACCTTAATGGAAAGATTTGCTTTCTTTTTTGGAATTCTTGTACTTACCAACTTTGGCCATTGCCTTCTTACTTTGGCTGATAGGTGTAGAAGTTGAGGCCATGAAATGTTTGGCTTTTGGGTTTGTAAATCCTCCAAGATGTTGTAGGGCTCTAGCTCCTTTCCCAATGGGAAGTCGTTGATACCAATTTTCCTTCGCCTTGATCTTTTCTTCCTGCTACTTTCAACTTCTTCCATCTTTGACTTCTTCTTCTTGTCCCTTCTGGCTGAATTTGTTCCTTCACTTCTCATGTCTTCATCCTTATCATGTGCTCTTGTGCGTTTTTCTGCCGGCATAACATCAAAGTGTAGAGTATGCTCATCCTTTCTTATGTTATGCTAATCTAAACCATATTCTAAATCAATTTTTGTTGCATTGAAATTAAACTCAGTCATACATGTTTTCATGAAATTTCCTATAATCTTCTTGATTATGCTAAAATTCAAGCATTCATGCAATACAACAACAATAAGCACAAACTCAGTCCTCAGTGGGGGCACCAATTTGAGGCGGTCCGGGGCGGGCAACAAGAAGAGCAGCCTCTAAACACCCTTCAAGGCTCCCGTGCTGCTCAATTGGGGCTGGGGCAAGCACAATCAGAGACAACAACAACCCACAGCCAGAAAACAAACAAGAAAAGGGGCACCACCTAGTTGTAGATGCGAACTAGGACGCACGTGATATCTCCTTGTACTCAAACGCACAAAGAAAGGGGAATGCAAGATAGCCACACACACCAAACACAAACATTCACCATGCCAGAGAGAGGTAAAGCGCACAAATCAACTTGAGCAACTCAGTCCTAGCCTTAAAGACTAGATGCACACAAAGCTTGATGAGAAATAGAGAGACAACACAAAAATTGACCTTGTTGCCAATACACAAATTGTATTAGGGTCACGGGAGCCCTCTCACCGAGCACCCTCTTACAATTGAAAGTTTTGGCAAACAATTCAACAAGCCCTCAAACCACCAAGCATGAAATGGAACAACAAACTTCAAGGACAATATACCTTCAACCACCTGATGAGCCAACTTATCAAGTCAATTTGGAGAAAAGAGTCGTAGTTGAAGCATACAATTGCACCCAAAACTATGAATCTTATTTATGGATAAGAGTATGCTACAAGTGTGATTGCAGAGTATAGTATCACTCCACTCCTCTAGATGGCATAACTAACTTCAAGCTTCTCCATGCACCTATGTGTAATGATGGAATAGAGCACTCACGATGCACACACTCTATACAACTAGGCTTGAAGAGTGGTGTGTTATGTGTTGAGAATGGTGTGGTGTAGTGTGATCATGTGATAATTTACAAGGGAGAGAAGGGCTCTATTTATAGGTTTTAGAAGCCCCGATTAGGATTAGGCCTAATCAAGTTTATTTGAAGGAATAAAAGATTATGCATATTTTTTTTTTTTTTAATGAGGGTGAATCTCTCTTGTCCTTTGAGTCACATGGATGTGGGCTCAAGGGAAGAGAATTATTGATGATGAAAGGAGAGAGGATTGAGTGAATAATTTGGGAGTGCCTACTCTAGTAGAGGGCGCATTTTACAATAAGGTTAGTGGTTAGTAGTTAGTAATTATCACTAAAAATATATTTACAAAATCATTCACCAAATGGTGAGATATATGATGAGAAAATTTGGAGAAGGGATGAGCTTGTAAAGAGAGGTTGAAGCTTTGGAGAAGTTGACATTCACCTCTTTATAGCAGCGGAAGAAGAAGCAGTCAGCATGGCGAAGCAGCGCGTGTCGATGAAGCTATGTTATTTCAAACCTTGGAAAATTCATGATAAAAAGCCTTCATTTGCAGAGAGTATGGTGAATCCTTGGATTTTTGATAATTTTTTGAAGTTCTTTACAAAGCTGAAGAGAGTATGGTAATATGGACATATATGTAGAGAGAAATTGGGACACATAGGGTGTAGAAATGGAGGATGAAGGCTATGGAGGTGTGAGAGATGTGGCAATGGTGAAGAGGGTGAATTAGGACATGGGAGTTGCAGGTTTGGGAGTGGAAAGGAGAGGGAGGAGTGTGTGTGAAAGAGGAAAATGATAAAGTGGAAGAGGGCGTGTGGCTGCATAGCATGGGAAAACTGGGGTCCACCAATAAAATCATAGCTCACAGCTCGTAGCTCAAAATAATATTAAAACATTTGAGGTAAAATTTCAGCTCACGAGCTACAACTTTTGCTTGTATCACCTTTTCAAATTCGGGGAGCATGTGATCTTTAAAAATTCAGCAAAACCGACTGTTTTTTCCAATGCACAAGGTCCTTCTTTGGATGATTCTTTTGAATACCTCCAAGAGTGAGCTCCCCATGGTGCATACATGCATGCCACATACCCTTGAGCTTATTTGGTAGGTCTATAATTGAAGATATTGTTGAGATCATGATATAAGTGAATAGTACAACTAAGAAAATCAAATATTGAGGGGTCTAAAAAAATATGTACATGTCAAATATAAATAATATAGGTGGAAAAAATATAAAGGGGTCAAAATAAATCTCTCTCATTATAAGTCTACCATAAAAAGATGAATATTATTTGTGGTCTAATTTATGAGAGTAATAGAGAATAGATGTAGGAAGGAAAAAATCACAATAGTGAAAAAATATACGCATAAATAGAACTAGTTTTTTTGGATTTTTGTTGGGATGGAGTTACACCAAAAATAAGAGAAGCTTGCATGAAATTATTTTTATATGGAATAAAGAGTATGAAAAATGGTAAGAAAAAATATGGTAATGGTGAGTCAATGTACATAGCATAAATAACACACGCCTAAGTATAAATATTTAAATAAATACCAAAATAATTATGAAAAATCCTTTTATTTAGGCCCTATATACAATGAAATATTTACACACAAATGGGCCATAATAGACTTATTTTTTTTTTTTTAATTATTTTGGCTCAACTAGCCCAGTGACTAGCTAATTGAGGATTTTTAAGAAGATATGGGAAAAGTCCCCTAACTCACACACGTCTATGTACAGTGAAATGGTAGGGATAACCAAAATGTTTGAGTGATTTGATAGAGTGAGGTAGATTACTATGGCAATTATGAAAAGCCAAAAAGCGGCTATCAGTAGAAGTAAAGTGAGCTATCTAATCTATGAATGAATATTTTTGGTCTCAAGAATCATTGAGACATGAAAAGAATATAATTTCCACCACTTGTCCAGGATTGGATCAACTGAAACATGGAGAGAAGGAAGATCCACCGGTTGTCCAAACTGGGTCTTTTTCAAGGTCCACCACTTGTCCAAGCTAGCCCAATTTCAATTGAATCATGGAAGCATCTAAAGACCACCACTTGTCCAAGATAGGATCCATTGAGATATGGAGAGATGAAAGACGCACCATTTTTTCAAGCTAATCTCAATTGAATCATGAAAACCCATATATATGTTGTACAAGGGAAGTTTTGTTTCAAGGTCCACCGCTTATCCTAGCTAGGCTCTATTCAATCTGGGAAACTAGGAACTGGGAAAAGTGATGCAATGCACCAGTTGTCCAAGTTAACCCTATTGACAAAGGATAGAAGCAAGCTCCACCATGTTTCCAAGATAGGGTCCATTAGGACATGGAAAATACTTTTCCAAGATAGGCTCCCTTGAAACATGGGTAGAAGCAGAGATCCACCACTTGTCCAAGATACGGACAACCTTGAACAATGTTGCTTCTCACCAATAGGAAAATCATGGTGTGTTTTATATGAAAAAAATTGTTACAAGGCCTGTTACTACTTGTCAAATCTTTCTCGAAGCTACGATATTGTTTCTCATCATTGGCAAAACCCATGATATATTTTACATGGAGAGTTATGCTCCAAGATCCACCACTTGTCAAGCTAACTTATTGAAACATGGTATAGAAGAAAGCTCCACCATGTGTCCGAGGTAGGCATCATTGAAACATGGGAAGCCACTTTTCTAAGCTAGGATCCCTTGAAACATTAGAATAAGAAAAACTCCACCACTTGTTGAAGCTAGGGACGACCATAAATGATATTGTTTCTCAATGATTGGGAAACCCTTGATGTGTTTGTAAATGGAGAATTTTATTACAAGGCCCACCACTTGTCCAAGCTACAATAATATATCTCACCATTTGAAAAATCCATGGTTTCAACATTTGTGTAGCCTATTGTCTTTAGTAGCAAGCTCCACCATGTGTCCAAGCTAGACTCCATTCGTACATGGAAAGTCACTTGTCCAAGCTAGCTCCCTTTAAACATGGAGAGAAACAAAGCTCCACTACTTATCTAAGCTAGGGATGACATGTTCAACCTGTAAGTCTATATCTTGAACAATATTGTTTCTTACCAATTGGAAAATCCATACTATGTTGTACATGAATAATTTTTTAACAATGCCCATCTCCTCTTCAAGATTCCCCCAAGATACCATATTTATTTTTCACAATGTGAAAGTCCATGATGTGTTGTATATGGGGAATTTATATCCAAGCTCCACCACTTGTCCAAGCTAACTCTATTGAAATGTGATAGAAGCAAGCTTCACCATGTGTCCAAGCAAGGATCCATTAGAACATGACAAACCAGTTAGTCCAAGATAGGCTCCCTTGAAGCATAATCATAAGCAAATATCCACCACTTTTCCAAGCTTATAACAGCCTTGAACAATATTTCTTCTCACCAATTGCAAAATTGTGGTGTGTTTTACATGGAAAATTTTGTTTTATACTTGTCCAAGCTACAATATTGTTTCTCACCATTTGAAAATCCATGATATGTTGTACATGGAGAGTTTTTCTCCAATGTCCACCACTTGTACAAGATAACTCTATTGAAACATGGGGATAGAAGCAAGCTCCACCATATGTCCAAGTTAGTCTCCATTCAAACATATATAGGAAACCACTTGTCTAAGCTAGGATCCCTTGCAACATGAGCATAAGAAAAACCCCACCACTTGTACAAGCTTTAGACAACCATGAACGATATTTTTTCTCACCAATTGTGAAACCCTTGATGTGTTTGTACATGGAGAATTTTGTTACAAGGCCCACCACTTGTCTGAGCTACCTCCAAGCTACAATACTATTTCTCACCATTTGGAGAATCCATGATATATTGTACATGGGGGGTTTTTCTCCAAGCTCCACCACTTGTCCAAGTTATTTCTATTGAAACATAAGGTAGAAGCAAGCTCCACCATGTGTCCAAGCTAGGATCGATTGGAACTTTGAAAACCGCTTATCTAGTTGAGGCTCCCTTGAAACATGGAGGGAAGCTAAGGTTCACCGCTTGTCCAAGCTAGGCTACATAAATAATGTGTGGCTAAATCCAAAGGGACACCACTTCTCCAGCATTTAGAGATGCAAGGTGTACCAAATGCATAAACTAGGCATGAGAAAATACTAGAAGATCATTTTTATAGCCTATTATCTTTAGTAGCAAGATCCACCATGTGTCCAAGTTGGCCATGTGTATTTCTAATGTAAGAAGTACCTAAGATTTACAATCTATGATGGTTGTAACAAGAGAGGTTTCATTTTCAAGGTTGTGAACACTTATCCACCTCCACTTGTCTAGCCTCAGTTCCATTGAAGCATGGAGAAAAGCAAGGTCCACTACCAATCTAAGCTAGGATCCTTTTAGGATAAGAAACACTAGCTTTCCTACATATGAATCGGGAACCTCCACAAAGCCCATTATTTGTCAACATATACAAAAAAAAATACTTACATAAAGAGTTTTTCCATTGAGAAAGTAATAATTTTCATACATAAGGGCTAGTTTTTTACAAGAATTCATACATAAGCAATACATATGATACTTGAAAATATACAGGTAAGGGATTATTTAAATACCTCTTGTTTGCATGTGATGTATGCAATTTTTACATAGTGGACTCCCTAGGAGTAAGATATACCTTAGTCCAAAATAGGATCCATTGAAACATGAGAGAAGAAAGGTTCACCACTTGTCTAAGCTTTACGTGGGTAGTTTGGCTTAAAGGTACTTCACTTGTCTAAGGCGCACTTCATTGAATCATGGAGATAAAGAAGGTCTACCACATGGCCAAGATATGCTCCATCGAGACACAAATAGAAGCAAGGTCCACCACTTGTCCAAGCTAATGTAACAAATTGGTGTTGTTTTAAAGTCTTCCACAATTGTTTGAATTAGACTCCATGGTAGGTCCACCACTTGTCCAAGCTAGGCTCCAATGTAGCATATGAAGGGAATTTTAACACGAGGTCTAAAACTTACAAAAATCAAGCTCTTAAGCCATTAAGTTTAGGTTGAGTCTTATATTTTTAAATTAAGGATTCACCATACAAACATTAAATACTTGATATGAAAAAGATAGACTCAAGCAATACTTTATAAAACAAAATCTAACACTAAGATTATCAAATTGCCAAAAATAAAACATTAACATTTAGAAGAAGTTCAAAATGTACGTTTCTCCATTTCCAAATAGTCCTCCAATGATAAATGACGCTCTTCTTCTTCTTCTTCTTCTTGTGGAGAAATCTCACTTTCACTAGGCACATTTTCACCAGGTTGCAATGTGGATTGCTGGGTTTGAAGACCATCCCACTCTTCTATATCATCATGGGCCTTAGCAAAGTCTAGAGGTTTGATTGCTAAGGTTGTTTGCTCCTCCACTCTCTCAACCAAGCATAGGACTTGTTTATTTTGTTGTAGTCCTTGTGCAACCATGGAGCTATCACCAAAGAGATCAACAAGCTTGTGATCTTCGAAAAAATATGTATGGATGTAGTGCTTGACCAAAGAGCTTTTTTTGGCTTCCAAATATTGTAAATCTAAAATGCCTTCACTTGATACTTGAAGCAATGAACAATCAATCGGCATGGGATTCTCCTCTGATCTTATTATTAATTCTTCAAAAGCATTACCTTATCCCTATAAGGCAACAATTGCTAGTATATGAATCGATCCTTTACAATGGTAGCTGAGATTATCTCCCAATCTTTGGAATGCACATTGCAAATTTGTGAATTTAGTGAAATCCACAAATGCAAGAAAGACAAACCCAAGATTTGTTGACCCTCCAGCAATAGCCAATATCAATCCAAAGCATTGCTAAATTTCTCCTTGCTCCACTGCAAACTACCCCCATAGTGTTTTGCCAAGTCTAAAACACATAAGCCGATAGCCATTTTCTTGTTGAAGTGGTGCTTCAAGTAGATATTTCCTTCCATCAGTAAGCTTACCACATATGTAGACCATGGAAAATCTTCAGACTCAATTTTTTGCTTTTGAAGTTGAATTTTCCACTGCATATATTTTATTGCTTCGTCTAGAAAAGACGTTTTCTTTATTCCACGCTTCAAGCTAGATTCGAGCCATTTCTCACATAGCATCAAATTTGTTTTATAAATTGCATCATTGATGTTATACATGTTGGAAACTTTTTCCCAATTTGTACATGGTGATGCCACATTCAAAGCATTCAAGCCCTCAAGAAGTGCATCTTGAATCGATTTTTCTTACTTGAATTGCTTGATTTGATCATACATATCAGTGACATCACCACCTTTTGCACTCTTTGACAATAGAATCTTCTCATCTTTGATTTCTTGCTGAATAGTCTTTACCTCTGATTCATCAAAACTGCAAAGGAATCTAAATGCAATTGTTGGGGGTTTCTTGTTCTCCTCCTCTAGTCTTTCAATGATTACCGAGAATCATAAACTTCATCAAAATATGTCACCATGTGTGCTTGTTTAGCAATCCAACTTGCTCCTGCACTCATTTTTGCCAATCAAAGAAAAGCCTAAAAAGAAATATAGCCATAATTAAAAGATTGAACATCATTTAAAATATAAAGACTACAAGAAAGGAAAAAGTGACTTACATCCCATCCAGCACGAGATACATATCCCTCTGCAACTCCACTTGCTGCCCTTGGTGGTTTTCCTAAGAAGATCCATTGACTTTGCAAGTGTCTCAATATTTGACTATACGGCTGCTTGACATACAATTCTTTGGCCTTGTCGTTTGCAATGGCAGGTATAGCAGCTGCAACAAATGGAGGAGAATTCACAACAATGCGAGCCTTTCTAAATGTATACACGTCAATCAATCTTTGAAATATCTCTTTATTTTTTTGTTGATTGTGGAGCAATACTTTTGCAACATAGATTGAATGTTGCTCATCAAGAATCCAATAATAATCTTGTAACTTGCTCTCTTCTACCTCTTCCACTGCCAAACGAGTACCATCCTTTGTCATTGCATTCCGAACGGGCATCAAGTATGCACAATCTACAAGCTTAGTTGCACTACGTGACAATCCAAATAACATACTTTCAACATGTTTTTTATCCAGAATACGTACGTTATATTGATCTGGAGCAAGCTAGAAACTTTGAACAGGGACATCAAACTCCCTATAGTGGAAACGAAAATAGTTTATGTAATTTTTGATTCCACCTGAGTCTTTTTACTGTCCTTTTATGGCCTCAACTTCTAAAACATTTGGATCCACAATGTTCATCTTTGATGTTGAACCCTAATTTGAGGATGTCAAAGATGCATTGTCTACATCCAAAATGGAACTGGTTCCCTTAGGTGTCACTTTTTGCACTTTTGCTTGCTTTTTGGCAAGTGTTTGTGAATCTTTCACCTTTTTTCCTTGTAGTGTGGCAATGATGGAGCTTTGAAGTTGATCTTCTGTGAGATCTATAGTTGATTCTTCTATCTTCCATCCTCGAGAATACATGGTCTCTTATTTATATTGAGACATGCAAATGCATATGCTCTTGGAGATAGTTGAAATTCTTGATTCATTGGAACTACAATGTCAATGCACTCCACCTATGGATGACTATCAACTGCAGAGCCAGATGCTTCCACTACTTGTCCAACATTTTGAAACAGACTATCATTCTCCTTTTTTGCAATAAAAGGACGCACCTTATGAAATTGTGCACCCTCTAGACCATGTATATCCAAATACCAATTCCTAATATCATTGCAAGTATAGTCAATTGAGACAACAATGATTGTAACATTTCTTTTTGGAGCCATCTCTTCCTGAAACAAAAATAAAATAAAATCAATTCTTATTATAACACATATTCCACAACTAGTTCAAGCTAGATTATTTAATCAAGTATATATAGTAAGTCTTGTAAACTAGTTAACTAAGGGGGAAGAGAGAAGCAAGGTCCACCACTTGTCCATGCTCAACTCTAAACAACATAGAGAGTTGGGAGGACATTGGTTGTCTAATGTAGGCATGTGGAAATCATAGAAGATTGACCACTTCTCCAACCTATCTATTTAAGGAAAACAAAATGGTTGGCCTTACAATTAGCCATGTGTCTAACCTATACATCATTGTATGATAAAAATTCACTTGTCCAGACTAGGATTGAAACATGAAGAGAAGCAATATCCACCACTTGTTATCTAAGCTAGGAATGGGTATTTTTTGTCTCAAGAATTCTTGGGACATGGAGAGAAGATAAGTTCCACCACTTGTTCAAGCTTGGATCAATTGAGATATGGAGAGAAGCAAGCTCCACCAATTGTCCAAGCTATGATCCATTAAACCATGCAAAACCCCAATTGTTTTCAGCATCAAGGATTATTTTTTTTTCAGCTTAGCTCCATTGGAACTTGGGGAAAAACAAAGCTCCACCAGTTGTCCAATCTAGGTTCCATTGAAGCATGGAGAGTAGCTAAGATCCACCACTCATCCAAGCTAGGATCCATTGAAACAATGACAAAAAAAAGCTCTACCACTTCTCAAAGTTAAGCTCTATTGAGACATGGAAAAACCATATATATGTTGTACATGGGAAGTTTTGTTTCAAGGTCCACCACAAGGATCTATTGAAACATGGAAAAATCAGATATATGTTTTACAAGGGTAATTTTGTGGCAAGGTCCACCACTTGTTCAAGATAGGATCTATTGAAACATGGAAAAAGTAGATATATGTTTACATGGGAATTTTGTTTAAAGATCCACCACTTGTCTAAGCTAATCTGTATGGAAACATGGTGTGAAGAAAATATCCACCGCCTGTCCAACTTAAGCATCATAGATAGTAGTTTGTTTAGTTCAAAGATCCGACACTTGTCTAGCCTCTAGAGAGAGGTGGAAGGGAAGCTGACATTTACTAACTGGTGCGTCAAGTGACCGACACAGAGGATCTCTGCCAGTGATTCTACAGCTGGACTACACTTATAATGCCAGCCTAGTACGCTTCTAGCATGCTCACACTTAGTGACCGCATGTACATATGTGCTACTTTTCAGCTTTAGCATTTATTCATTTGTACTCTCTTTTCTAGGAGAAGAAGAAGAAGCTTTCCATCTCTGTGTGCTTTGTGCTTATCTTGTGTAGCTCTCTTGCATCCTCATTCTTTACATGGTATCAGAGCCTGGTGCAAGCAAGAGAGGCTAAGAGAGAAAGAGCATCACAATCCCTTCGTTCGCAAAGTGCAGTACACAGAGATTTACTGTACAAGTACAGTGGTTGTATGTACGCTTGATTGTGGACACTTGTTGAGTGTAGAAAGCGTTACAGGTACCACAATACCAGGTTCAATAGATTTGGAGGTTTTTGCAAATTGCAACTATTTTGTCTTAGTGCTTCAAGATGTCTGACGGTTTCAGTCAGACTGTCACTGAGAAGCTTGAGAAAAATAACTACCCTGCATAGAAGTTCATAATAACTAATTTCCTAAAAGGAAAAGGTTATTGGGACTATATAGAAGGAGACAATGAAAAGGAACCAGAGATTCCCAAGGCAAATGCTACATCAGAACAAAGGAAAGCTTTGAGGGACTGGCAATAAGGCCAAAGCAAAGTGATGTATTGGCTTTCTATGAGCATCACAGATGGCATGATGGGCTATCTATAGGATGCAGAAACCCCCGCCATTGCATGGAAAAACTTAGGCAGAGTGTTCGAGGTGAACACCAAGGCCAGGAAGCTTCAACTAAAGTCGGAGCTAAATCAGGTTAAGAGGAACAACCTCTCCATCAATGATTATGCTTTGAAGACCAAGAGTATCATTGAGGCTCTTGGATCTATTAAAGTCTCAGTGGAAGATGATGACATTGTCCGTGCATGCTTGGATGGTGTAGGAGATGAGTATGTACATTTCAGGTCTTCCATGAATATAAGAGACGACATCCCGTGTTCCAAGATTTGATTTCTATGCTTATTCTTGAGGAGAAGAACCTTGACACATCTTCTTCTCATGGCAGAAATAATTCTGAAAAGGGCTTCTATTCTAACTCCAACAGAGGTAGAGGTAGAGGTCGTGGTCGAGGCCCAAGGGGTTGCAGGGGCCAATTTCTGGAAGGTCAATCAAATCAAAACAATACAGGTGGCAGGGGAAACCAGTCTCAAGGCAGGGGGAGTCAAAGAGGTCGTGGTGCAGGATCAAGCAGGCAGCAACATACTCCAGATAGCAGAGAATGTTGGACTTGTGGTGAAAGAGGTCACATGTCACGTGACTGTCCAAAGGGAAAAGAAAGTGGAAAGAGAGAACATGGCAACTATGCATCTACTAGCAGAGATGCAGATGACAGCAAAAACGAGCGCATGTTTGTTATGCAGCATGTAATGAATACAATGACTGTAGAGAATTCCACCCAAGATGATGTTTGGTATGTGGATTCAGGTGCCTCTAATCACATGACGTCTCGTGGAGAGTGGTTTAGAGATATGCGCAAACCAGATGTGTCAGGCTATGTGCAGACAGGAGATGACACAGCTCACCCCATTGCTCATGTAGGGGACATACCTCTAAATACGAAGAGTGGGAAATCAAAGTACTTAGCAGATGTATTTCATGTCCCAAACATTACAAAGAATCTTGTTTCTGTTAGACAAATGGTTGAGCAGGGTTTGCAGGTTCGCTTCAATCCAAATGGCTGTTATGTAGAAGATTTCCAGAATGGTTGTAAGCTGATCACAGAGGGCAAATGTGTGGGCAAAATGTTTACGCTGAATGTAGACATGCATGAGGTAAAAGCTGCATTATTTTCACAGGGCACAGGTGTTGTGGCTGATGTTGACATTTGGCACAAACGCATTGGCCATGTCAATGAGCAGAGATTGCACAGCATGCAATCAAAACAGATTGTAAAAGGTTTGCCCAAATTCAAGGTGGATGGTATGCATAAAGTGTGTGCAGCATGCCAGTTTGGAAAACAGTCAAAGGGCTCATTTCCACATGAGCGCAATGTATGTAAAAATCCACTTGAGGTGGTGCACACAGATGTTTGGGGTCCAACCGATACTGCAAGTATACATGGTTGCAAGTATTATGTCTCTTTCATTGATGACCATACAAGGAAAGTATGGGTCTACTTCATGCATAGCAAAAGTGAAGTGTTTGGTCACTTTCAAGACTTCAAAGTCATGATTGAGAAGGAGACAGATATACTCCACAGCAGAATGGGATTGCAGAAAGAAAAAACAGGCACATTGCAGAGGTTGCACGTGCATTGATGAATGAGAAGAACATGCCTCATCATTTCTGGGATGAAGCTGTAAATACAGCTGTGTACATTATGAACAGGACATCTACAGCTGCGGTGCATGATGTAACACCTGAGGAAAAGTTTACAAGTACAAAGCCTGATTTGGCACACTTGAAAGTGTTTGGCTGCATAGCTTACGTGCATGTACCAGATGAGTTGCGTAGGAAATTGGATCCTAAAGTAGAGAAATGTATTCTTGTGCAATATTCCCTTGAACAAAAGGGGTACAGGTGCTACAATCCTACTACACGAGAATTACGAGTGAGCAGAGATGTAGTCTTTGATGAGATGAGCAGCTGGTACAGTAATGCACATGGCACTATTGGGGCTGATATGGGTATCTAGTGCATCACCAAGCCTACATGGCTAAGGTGATACAGGATGTGGAGCCCACATGTTTTGAGGATGCAGTTGGAAATGTGCATTGGGATGATGCAATGAATGAAGAGATGGATGCATTGGAAGCAAATGACACATGGGAGTTGGTGCCATTGCCAAGTGGCAAGAAAGCTATTGGCTGTAAATGGGTGTATAAAACCAAGCATAAGGCTGATGGTAACATTGAGCGTCACAAGGCAAGGCTGGTCGCAAAGGGTTATGCACAGACGTTGTGAGCGGGATGAAAACACACACAGCGCCTCTATAACGACCCGACACACACTCTTGGGAAGATACACACACACACTATGGGGCACCACTCGGCTTACACAACACACCTTGCCGAGACAGGGAACACACCTCTCGAGTGAGAGGAAAGAGACTATTCACTTGCCCACTCCACACAGACACACACACACACACACACACACCCAAAAAACTCAGCTCAAAAGAGGAGAATTTCTGATGTTTAGATACAAATGAGCTTGGGCCAACACCAATGGGGCAAACAGCTCACACAATATGGGTAAAAGATACCAGATACAATCACAAACTAGAGCAGAAACTTCGCTCATAGGAGAAACTTACACAGAAAAACAGCAGGAAAAGAGTGAGGAATTTGGCAAAATGGACAGCGCCATCGCGTCCGGAACGGCCCAAAACCCCAGTCTACAATGTCAAAGTGCTCAAATCCGACCTCGGATGAGCAGTTTACGGCCAAAACAGGCTCCAAAATGAGCAAAAACACACCTGCGGCTGTTCCTCCTCTCTTCTCCACGTTTTTTCTGGTCTGCTCTCTATTTTTTCAGTTCCCACACTTAGCTTTTTTATTTGGGCACCCTTGGCCTTTTAGATGACCTCAAACGGACCCCGAACAGGCCAAAAACTGACCTCGCAGTGCATAGTTGTCACCTTTTTGCATCATCCGCACACCTGGCACTCAGCTTTTTTCCAATAATGCATCTCGTCACCACGTGAAGTGGCCCCAAAAAGTGGTCCTAATGATGACCTTTCTGCATAACTCTCACCAGAAAACACCCACGTTGTGTCCGTCCTCATCCACGTGCAAATATTGACCTCGTTCGCCCTCCTGACGCCACTAGATGCCATCTGATGCACCTGCTGACCTCACGTCGTCGGCCCGTGGATAGCTTCCTCGAGAATTTTTACGCGCTACCAACTCCTCCTTATTGTAGAAAAAACACACTAGTATTGATAATAGTGAAAATCGTTGCACTATGTACATGCTGTCCTACCTGTACACATGTGGGGCCCACATAACCACCTGGCTAAGGAAAATGGGCAATCCTTTATTTGATGCACCATGCATGTATATGTACATATGCGCAGTCCCTTGCTCCAAAAAACTCCTGAAATAATTTGCCCATTCCCTAGCCTGCTAGATCATTCATGATCAGCAGTAGCAAAGAGAGATATGAGACTCGCCGCATCATAGGTCTCCTCATCCCTCACCAACACTGCTTGATCCACAGACAACTCATCTTGCTCCACCATCATCAATCTAGCATGATACAATTTAAGACGCAACCCATTTACCCTTGACATATGTAGAACACCATCTAGGTTAGCCAGCTGATATGTGCCATTTGGAAAACACTCCACTACCTTGAAAGGTCCTTCCCACTTAATTTGAAACTTCTTTTGGAAGGTGTTGTCCAGCTTACTATTGTAGCGCAAAACCAAGTCATGTTTCTTGATACCCTTACTTTTAACCTTTTCATTTATCTTTGCCAAAGCCTTATCTTGCATCTGCCCATAATGCTCCAATGCGCTCATCCTATCCAACTGGACCTCTTGTAACTGCAAGAGCCTCTCTTTGAATGCATCACTAGGCGACCCAAGCAACTTCTCTAACATCTTGACCGCAGGCAACTCTACCTCCACAGGCAATAGTGCTTCCTTTCCATACACCAAATGAAATGGAGTAAACCCTGTACCTGTCTTCACTGAAGTACGGTAAGCCCATAATGCACTAGGCAATTCCAAATCCCAATTCTTTCCTTGGTGCTCTGTCACTTTAGAAAGAATTTGTACCAACTCACCATTGAATCTTTCATTTAAGCCATTACACTGCGCGTAATAAGGAGTGGTATGCTGGTGCCTAATCTTCATCTTTGTGCATAAGAAGTCTAGCAGTTTAGCTCTAAATCCTGGCCCCTTATCTGAAAGTAGCTCTAATGGCACCCCAAACTTGCAACATATTTCATCATACACAAATTTTGCCACATCCTTTGCAGTGATCTGTTTTACTGCTATAGCCTCTGCCCATCTAGAGAGATAGTCCACTGCCGTCAAGATATAGCTTTTGCCCCTGCTTGTGATAGGTAACGGGCCTATTGCATCAATCCCCCACTTTTCAAACACATCAAACGCCATAATGGTTTTTCGTAGCTCTGGCTCCAACACTCTCTTCCCAAATGCTTGACATCTATTGCAAGACCTACACCAATGGTGAACATCCTTGTGCAAACTAGGCCATACATACCCCTCTTGCAAAATCTTATGCAAGGTGATCTTTAGAGCAAAATGGCCACCACATGCGCCTTCATGATTCTCTTCCAACACTCTGTAAAGCTCCTCCCGCCAAGGTACACGTCTCAACACGAGATCAGCCCCTTTCATGTATAAGACATCACCAATCAATTTGTACCTGTATGCTCTACGCACAAAGCCATACTTCTTAGACTTCTGAATCTCCTTTGGAATGATTCTTGTTAGCAAAAACTCCTCTTCTTGAGCCAAACTTTCCCGGCCATGATAAAGAGGTAAAGTGGTCCTCAACACAAATAGCTCCCCAATCATGCCTTGAGCTGCTTCATGTGCCTCTCCATTTAGAGCACGTTCAATGTGTCTGATGATCCATGCTTCGAAATTTTTTAACAGGCCTTTAATTCTGAAGCACATTTCCTTCAATGAGGTGTTCTTGCTCTTCCACACACCCAACACTTGCTTCACCACTAACAAGGCATCACCTTTTATGCTCAACCTTCGAACCCCATGCTTCAAACAAATGTGTAATCCGGCTTCCAATGTAGCATATTCAGCCTCATTGTTACTATGCGCATCCAATTTGAACCCTCTCTTGCATACTAGCTTCCCCTCTGGATCATAAAGTGCTATACCCCCTGAAGCTGCATCGTGGCTCTTTCTGTATGAACCATCAAAGAACAACACATGTGCATTGCTGATCTGTGGCACTTCTTCAACTACCTTTCTCACCACCTCTTCCTTAACAATAAGGGGATTCTCCTTGTAGGTCAACAAATCAGCTAGGGTAGCCCTTGTACTATCTTCCACTAGAAAAGAGAACTCAAACTCTTGCAGCTCAATTACCCATTTCTTCACCACATTTGACATGTTAGTACCATTAATTAACTGTGGCAAAAAGGCATAACTCGTCAAGAAAACAAAAGGCCGTGGTAGCAAGTAATGACGAAATCGTCGATAAGCAAATATTACACTGGCCATCACTAGCTCTACTTCCGATAACTTTCTCTCCGCTACCAACTTCACTCGGCTTGCACAATACACTGGCCTCATATAATGGCTGCCCTTCCCCTTTTGCAATAGCATAGCTCCAATGGCATCATCCCCTACTGATGGATTTACATAAAAAACTTTCTCCCAATCAGGAGCCTGCATGGCTGACAAACCCCCTAACACCTCTTTCACCTCTTGAAACACTTCTTCACACTTGTCATCCCATTGCAATGGATCATGCTTTGCCACTTGCTGTAATGGATAAAGAAGCTGCAAAGACAATGGAATAAACCGTGCCATGTACTTCACTTTGTGTATAAAGGTTGCCAATTGCTTCGTACTCATAGGTGATGGAAGAAGAATAATAGACTTCACCTTATCTGGATCAGCCTCAATGCCATTTTCTGACACCATATGGCCCAATAACTTCACCCTTGGCTGTGCTAGATGACATTTCTTTGGATTTAGTTGTCCTCCACATTCATCATATCGAGCCAATACCATCTGCAGCTTCTCATGGTGATCAGCCCTACTGCTATAGACGCAGAAGTCATCCATAAAAGCTTTAACACAACTACCAATGAATGGTTCCAACACCCAATTTGCTCTCTCTTGATAGAAGGAAGGTCCATTTGACAACCCAAATGGCAATACTGTGTAGCAATAGCAGCCCCATGGCGTAATGAAAGTTGTCTTTGTGCGGTCTTTAAGAGAAATCTTCAATTGAAAATAGCCTGAAAAACCATCACACACACTGTACCTCTCATAACCTGCCACTGAATCCAAGATCTGATCAATGAACGGAAGAGGATATGGGTTCTTCTTAGTGGCTGCATTTAAGGGTTTAAAATCTACACAAATCCTCCACTTCCCATCCTTGTTTGGACTGACTACTACTAGACTCACCCATTCTGTGGTCTCCACAGGGACTATGAACCCTGCCTTCAATAACTTGTCCACCTCTACCCGCAAGGCTTCCATTTGCTCTTGACCCATCCTTCTTAGCCTTTGCCGCACTAGTTTAGCACCTTCTTTCAGCTCTATATGCATCTCTTCACCCTTGAACCCTCTGATCTCTTCATATGAAGTAATGAACAAATCAGGAAAACTAGCCAGCATATGCAAAAATACATCCTTCTCCATAGCTGAGAGGTCTCCACTAATCATTTGCGTCATTAATTCCTGCTTCTTTGACAACTCAACCTTGGTTTGCATCAGCCCTTCAATCACTTCATAAGGCCCTTCACTTTCATCTTCAACCTCATTCGCAAATGCAACTAAACCAAACTCCTGGATTTCTTTGTCCATCAAAAGAAATGCAACATCAGCATCCTCATCACTGCTGGTAGTGCTATCACTGTCCTCATCTGTCACCGTGGAAGAGTCTTCATCACTAGACTCATCCTCATCTTCATAAAGCTCCTCTAATCGTTTCCTTGTGTCCATATTATAAAGCTTCTTGGTACCTGTCTTTCCATAGAGGCTAATCATACCATGTCGCCAATCTTGAACAGCTCCCACTGCACGTAACCATGGTCTGCCCAGTATAATAGGATATGCTCCCAACCCTGCTGGCATCACATGAAAATCAACCACTGCCTTTGCATCATATGCCTCCACTTCTAAGCTCTTTACAACACCTAAGCATTTCACTTTTTGATGGTTTGCCAATCTGATCCGAAAACCTGACACCCCAGCCACTGTGAGACCCATCTTCTCAACGCATGAGTGTGTTATGACGCATATTTGGGCTCCGCCATCCACATAACCTTGTCCCAAATTTTTCCTTTTATGCCACACATCTACTATTGGACAAATGTCTGGTAGCTCGTCCATTGCCAACACCTTCACTGAACCTCTCTCTGGCTCTTTCTCCATTGGGTTAACCATCCTCTTCCACTGTCGCTTTAGCTTAGGCACCATCTCTATAAGCTGCCCAAAAGTAACATCTGCCTTCCTGCTCGTCAGATCCTCCTTCAAGTCATAGCTTAATTGCCCATCCCCTAGTGGAAAATCTGAAACATGAAACTTTCGACGAGCTCTCCTTTTCCTCTTGGCCTTGACATCCTCGCCTTCATGGATCTTTCATTTCTTCTTACTAGGACCTGGGGCACTTCTTCCTTCCTTTTCCTCTGTGGTCCTCTTCCCAATAGGCATCACTAATGTATCCTCTAGCTTTGATGCCTTCTCCAAGGTGACTACACTTAGCACTTTTGTCTTTCCCTTTTCCTCCTGGGTCAGTCCACTGGTTCCTTCGTCTCCCTTAATTTCGATGCCATAATCATTTGACCTAGTTAGCACCTGTCTTGGCAATGGATACATGTCTCCCCCCATCCTTGGTGGCTTATCACATTGTGGGCTGATGTGACCCAACTCTCCACAATTGTAACATGTGGGCGTCTGCCTCCAAAACCTACCATTGCTTTGTCCAACACCATTCCTAGGCCTTTCTTCACCTCCTGGTTGATTTGCAAACCTCCCTCGACCTCGATTATTTCCCACTTGACCTAGCATGTTTAGGCTGAGATTCTTCATCAAATCTACCATTTGCCTCATGTCTTGCCTTAGCCGATCATCTTGCACTGCTGTAGTGACCACTGCTGGCATAACCTGAGTAGTAACAAGAACCACTGGTTCGTGATGAACCCCTGACATGCGACCTTGTAAAGACTCTATAGGCTGAAATTCAGACCTCATGGGCAAAGAATCCACCCCTAACTGGCTCATTTTCCTCAACTTCCACTCTTTGTTCCTTGCTACCTCTAGTGCATCTTCATATGTCCTAGGCTTCTTTAGCTCCACTCTCCAACGTATATTCTCCCAAAGACCAGCTAAGAACCTGTCCTTCTTCATCATGTAAGGCGGGGGTACCTATGGTGCTAAGGCCTTGCACATTCGCTCCCATGCCAATGAAAACTTACGTATGTACGCATCTACTGGCTCACCTTCCTTTTGCACCAAAGCCTGTCACTTCTTGCCACACTTTGTCAGGATCTTCTATCTTCACAAACTCCACTTCCAACCCATGTCGTAGATTGTCCCAACTCAACCTTACAGGTGGATCAGCCACACACAACTCCTCTTCAAATGCTTTAGACCAAACTCGTGCATCACTCTTCAAACAAATTTGGAGAAGGCGTAACATTTGCGTAGGGTCATGAATCTGGTTGCTAATGCAAGCAACCTCCATCTTTTCCAAAAATTCTTCCACATCTTCATCACTTCTTCCATGAAACTCCGGATAAGAGAAATCCATGGCTACCCAAATTATGATGCTTTGAGAACCCCTTTGAGCACACGTGCAAGAACCCAAAACTTTTCACTACCCAATCCCCAGAAACTTCAATGGAGCTTAGCTTTAGATAAGGACAAACACATGCACATCAAATGAGTTTTCATAGTTAATCATCGGAATGACAACAGGCAAAGGACATTCCAGGATCTCTCTCAATCTTCTTGGCCCAAACATAAAGACTATGCGCTGCTGGAAAAAGATCTTCCCGGACACATGAACATTAATCTGAATTCTTTGAGTTAAATGAAAAGGAGTGAACTGAGGGTCATTTTGATCATCCATTAAAGCCAACCATGAAGCTCCCAAGAAGGCACACCTGACTCAACCTCTGATTTTGCCAAAATTTTAGCAGCATAACAACATAAAATGGCTCAAAAGACCAAAAGACCAGCCATCATAACTTGGGAAAATTTCGACAGAGTTTCCCCTGAAGTAGAGCAGTAGGAACCCAAAATATAGACTGTCTATGTATGCATAAACTGTCAACAATAGAACCCGAGCATCAAGTAGGACTCACTAGTACATAGCCTATGGCGAGGTCACAAAAAGGGTGCTCCAGCTACCTGTATCACCGAAAGGATCTCCACATTTGAGAATCCCCCAGCTCAATAAAAACCTCACGCTATCGACCCTCACACGAAGGCTAATGCAAATCGCATATAGTCAAGTCTCAGAAATGACTATCTTCCAGACCAAGTCTCAGAAATGGCTGGGACTGCCAAATACAACCAAGTATGGCTCCACAAATGCGTACAATGGCAGTTTCCACAAGTAACGTACAATCCAGCAGACAATGCGCTCAAATAGGCGCCAAGTGATGCATTCCCACAACAACTGCAAGTGACACCACTGCTAGTATATCACTGTACTCCAGCTACCTGTACCTGTGTGAATCACCTGTACCTGTAACCTGTAACCTGGAACCTGTAATCTACAACCTGCAACCTGTAATCCCGAATCTCGAAGCTTGAAGCTCGAAGCAGAAGGTACTCGAAGAAGATCCTCCGTGGGGGTGCCAAAAGAATGTGAGCGGGATGAAAACACACACAGCGCCTCTATAACGACCCGACACACACTCTTGGGAAGATACACACACACACTATGGGGCACCACTCGGCTTACACAACACACCTGGCCGAGACATGGAACACACCTCTGGAGTGAGAGGAAAGAGACTATCCACTTGCCCACTCCACACAGACACACACACACACACAC
This sequence comes from Adiantum capillus-veneris, assembly GCF_014529385.1. Taxonomy (NCBI): domain Eukaryota; kingdom Viridiplantae; phylum Streptophyta; class Polypodiopsida; order Polypodiales; family Pteridaceae; genus Adiantum; species Adiantum capillus-veneris. The sequence continues at coordinate 101,364,722 of NC_140942.1, forward strand.
ACACCCAAAAAACTCATCTCAAAAGAGGAGAATTTATGATGTTTAGATACAAATGAGCTTGGGCCAACACCAATGGGGCAAACAGCTCACACAATATGGGTAAAAGATACCAGATACAATCACAAACTAGAGCAGAAACTTCGCTCATAGGAGAAACTTACACAGAAAAACAGCAAGAAAAGAGTGAGGAATTTGGCAAAATGGACAGCGCCATCGCGTCCGAAACGGCCCAAAACCCCAGTCTACAATGTCAAAGTGCTCAAATCCGACCTCGGATGAGCAGTTTACGGCCAAAACAGGCTCCAAAATGAGCAAAAACACACCTGCGGCTGTTCCTTCTCTCTTCTCCACGTTTTTTCTGGTCTGCTCTCTGTTTTTTCAGTTCCCACACTTAGCTTTTTTAGTTGGGCACCCTTGGCCTTTTAGATGACCTCAAACGGACCCCGAACAAGCCAAAAACTGACCTCGCAGTGCATAGTTGTCACCTTTTTGCATCATCCGCACACCTGGCACTCAGCTTTTTTCCAATAATGCATCTCGCCACCATGTGAAGTGGCCCCAAAAAGTGGTCCTAATGATGACCTTTCTGCATAACTCTCACCAGAAAACACCCACGTTGTGTCCGTCCTCATCCGCGTGCAAATATTGACCTCGTTCGCCCTCCTGACGCCACTAGATGCCATCTGACGCACCTGCTGACCTCACGTCGTCGGCCCGCAGATAGCTTCCTCGAGAAGTTTTACGCGCTACCAACTCCTCCTTATTGTAGAAAAAACACACTAGTATTGATAATAGTGAAAATCGTTGCACTATGTACATGCTGTCCTACCTGTACACATGTGGGCCCCACATAACCACCTGGCTAAGGAAAATGGGGAATCCTTTATTTGATGCACCATGCATGTATATGTACATATGCGCAATCCCTTGCTCCAAAAAACTCCTGACAACGTATGGCATAGACTATGAGGAGACCTTTGCTCCAGTGGCAAAGATGACGACTGTGAGAGCTGTCATAGCAGTGGCTACATCTAGAGGATGGATTATGCATCAAATGGATGTAAAGAATGGCTTCTTGAATGGTGAGTTGCAAGAGGAAGTGTATATGGATCAGCCACCTGGTTATGTCGATCGAGGTTACCCAGATAATGTATGCAAACTTCTCAAAGCTTTGTATGGTTTGAAGCAGGGCTCTAGAGCATGGTATGATAGGATTGCCAAGTATCTTGTCAATATTGGGTTTAGGAGAGCTCATGCTGATCATTCACTCTATGAGAGTGATGTGGGGATTGTGGTCATTACCATATATGTAGATGACCTTATTATTGTGGGTGACAATGCTATGGAGATTGACCATGTGAAGGGTCTTCTCAAACAAGAGTTTGAAATGAAAGATTTGGGCGAGTTGCGCTACTTTCTTGGCATTGAGGTGATCAGGACTCCAGAGGGTGTATGACTATCACAGAGACAATATGCTTTGGACATGTTGTTAAAGTATGGTATGGCTGATTGTAAGCCAATTTCTATTCCCTTGGATGTGAATGCAAAGATGAGTGCAGAGAAGGGTGATGTTGTTGAGGATGTCAATATGTACAGGAAAATTGTGGGTAGTCTAATCTACTTGACTATCACGAGGCTAGACTTGAGCTACACAGTAGGCTTGGAGAGTCAGTTCATGCAGCTTCCGAGGAAGCCACATTTGGATGGAGTACGACACACACTTCGATATGTGCAAGGGACTCTTGACTACGCATTGTTCTATGCAGCAGATGCGCCATTAGCATTGTATGGGTATACAGATGCAGATTGGGCAAGTAGCATTGTTGATAGGAGATCTACGAGTGGCTTCATGTTCTCTTTTGGGAGTGCTGCTGTTACTTGGAGCAACAAAAATCAGCCTACGGTTGCTTTATCGAGCACAGAGGCCGAGTACAGAGGTGCAGCAGTTGCAGTGTGCGAGGTAGCTTAGCTACGCACATTACTTGAGGACTTGGGAGTGCAGGTGGACCAGCAGATTGTCATCCATTGTGACAACCTCAGCAGCATGCAGTTGACTAGGAACCCGATGTTCCATGCCAGGACCAAGCACATAGAGGTCCATTACCACTACGTTCGAGAGCGAGTGTTGGCGGGCGACATCGACTTGGTCTACGTCAGCACAGAGAAGCAGATAGCGGATATCTTTACCAAGGCCCTCGGAGCTGAGAAGCTTCAACGTTTTTGGACTATGCTTGGACTCTGCGACATGCAGAGCTCGAGGGGGAGTGTTGAGATGTCGAGCTCTAAATCTTGAGCTGGCATCCACTACGGGTCTTGGCCGCTTACGACATTTACTCACTGGCGCGTTAAGTGACCGACACAGAGGATCTCTGCCAGTGATTCTACAGCTGGACTACACTTATAGTGCCAGCCTAGTACGCTTCTAGTGTGTTCACACTTAGTGACCACATGTACATATGTGCTACTTTTCATCTTTAGCACTTAGTCATTTGTACTCTCTTTTCTAGGAGAAGAAGAAGAAGCTTTCCATCTCTGTGTGCTTTGTGCTTGTCTTGTGTAGCTCTCTTGCATCCTCATTCTTTACAAAAAACCCATGATGGTTTTATTCCACATGGGATTTTGGTTCCAAGCTCCAGCAGTTGTCCAAGATAGGCTCCATTAAAGCAAGAAGAACAGCTAAAATCCACCACTCATCTAAGCTAGGATCCATTGAAACAATAAAAGCAAAAAGCTGTACCACATCTCAAAGTTAAGCTCTATTGAGACATGGAGAAACCATATATCTGTTGTACATGGGGAGTTTTGTTTCAAGGTCCACCACTTGTCCAAGCTGCACTCTACTGAAACAACCCTAAACCAGATATATGTTGTACATGAGGAGTTTTGTGTCAAGGTCCACTACTTGTCCAAGCTAGGATCTATTGAATCAACCCTAAACTAGATGTATGTTGTACATGGGGATTTTTGTTTAAAGATCTACCACTTGTCTAAGATAAGCTCTATTGACACATAGTGTGAAGAAAAGCTCCACCACATGTCCAACCTAAGACCCATAAATATTAGTTCATTTAGTTCGAAGATCTAACACTTGCCTAACCTCTAGAGAGAGGTATAAGAAAAGCTAGTTATCTAATCTAGGAATAAAGATTTTTTGTCTCAAGAATAATTGAGCCATGAAAAGAAGATAAGTTCCACCACTTGTCCAAGCTTGGATCAACTAAAACATAGAGAGAAGGAAACTCCAATATTTTTCCAAACTCGAGTCTTTTTCGAGGTCGACCACTTGTCCAAGATAGCCCAATTTTAATTGAATCATGGAAGCATATAAGGATCACCACTTGTCCAAGCTAGGCTCCATTGAGAAATGGAGAGAAGAAAGATGCACCATTTTTTCAAGCTAAGCTTCATTGAAACATGAAAACCCATATATATGTTATACAAGGGTAGTTTTGTTTTTCAAGGTTCACCACTTGTCCTAGCTAGGCTCTATTGAACCTAAGAAAATGGGAACTGGGAAAAGTGATGCAATGCACCACTTGTCCAAGCTAACCCTATTGATAAGGGATAGCAGCAAGCTCCACCATGTGTCCAAGCTATAGGCTCCATTAGGACATGAGAAACCACTTGTCCAAGCTAGGCTCCTTGGAAACATGGGTAGAAGCAGAGATCCACCACTTGTCCAAGCTACGGAAAACCTTGAAAAATCTTGCTTCTTACCAATTGGAAAATCATGGTGTGTTTTACATGAAAATTTTGATTACAAGGCCCGCTACTACTTGTCAAAGCTTTTCCAAGCTACGATATTGTTTCTCATCATTGGTTAAACCCATGATATGTTGCCACATGGAGAGTTATGCTCCAAGCTCCACCACTTGTCCAAACTAACTCTATTGAAACATGGTATGGAAAAATCTCCACCATGTGTCCAAGGTAGGCAACATTGAAACATGGGAAACCACTTGTCTAAGCTAGGATACATTAAAACTTTAGCATAAGACAAACTCCACCACTTGTTGAAGGTAGAGACAACCATAAATAATATTGTTTCTCATCAATTGGGAATTCCTTGATGTGTTTGTACATGGGTAATTTTATTACAAGACCCACCACTTGTCCAAGCTACCTCCAAGCTACAATAATATTTCACCAGTTGGAAAATCCAAGGTATGTTGTACATGGGGGTTTTGTTCAAAGCTCCACCACTTATCCAAGTTGGTTCTATTGAAATATAAGGTAGAAGCAAGCTCCACCAAGTGCCCAAGCTAGGCTCCATTGGAACTTTGAAAATGTAATGGTAATGGCCTATAAACTTTAAGAGTAGCACAATTAGGAGAATTAAAGATAGCATTTTTGTGGGACTACTTTGAGAACATAGAGGGTGAACTTAGTTTAGAGGTAGCAACATAACCATTATACTAAATTAACTTGGCATGAACAATCCTTTTGCGAGAGAGAGAGAGAGAGAGAGAGAGAGAGAGAGAGAGAGAATTAGAGAAGTTGACAAAAATTGAGGACTGGATTTATGTGGAGTCGTGGTCCCCCCCCCCCCCCCCCCACAAAAAAGGATTCTATATTATAGATTCTCCCATCAAGAGAGACTTGGTATAATACAATCTTTGTGTTCATAGTGACCTTGGTGATGCTATGAATATCGAAAGCCTTATGCATCATGAGCATAACATAGATTTTGTAAAAAGAATTAACCATCCCCGGACTCAGTCCCAAGGCCTCAAACACCTTCAAATGTGGAGAGAGATAGCGGGGAATGAGGGTAGGGAAGAGGAAAAGGAAACATTCATAGGAGAAAGAAATAGTTTCTTAATTATCATTACTCTTATTGCTTAGCATAGCATAATAGCATAGTAATGAAGATGGAGAAGATAGCAAGATTAAGCATTGAAGCATAGCACTTGGTTGGATTCACATTCCATATCCAAGAGTGTTGGTGTAGGCTCTCAACTTCTCAACAATCTTGGAGAAGGAGATGGAGTTCCTCCGCTTTCACCAAGTGAGAATGCGTAAAAAATGAGTGTTTGAGAGAGTATATACCCCCAAGCATAACCCTTGCTTGCTTTGGTCAACCCCTCCTTGTAGCTCAAAATTGAAGCTCATTGGACCCCTCTAAGGCTAGCCAATCACATGCATAATGCATTTGAAGCAACATGCGTAGCCTTAGGAAAAATGTCCTCCTAACCTTTTTGAGAGAGAGAACTTGAAAATATCTAGAAATTTGTTGAATTGAACTAGAAGCTCATTGGACCCCTCTTTGGGACAAGCCAATAGGATTTAAGTACACCATGTGGCTAAGCATAGGGAGAGCTTGACATGTGTCCATGTGCCCCTTGAAAAGGGGGTGCCCTTTGGGTGAGTGGAGGTTAAGTCAAAGATTCCCCTAACTTTGGGGCTTTCCCCTCCTTTGTAGGGTCTTGTTTTGACTCAAGCACCTTATGCCCCATGCACGGGAAGCTTCTCTATCACCTTCCTCATAAAGCATGACAAGAACCTCAAGCACCTTAGTCAGCAAACACCTCAAGCACCTTACTCATCAAGCATGACAATCACCTCAAGAACCTTAGTCACCAAGCATGACAAGCACCTCAAGTTTGGGCGGGGTTCCCACCTCAAGAACAGCCCTAGCTTGCCTAAGGCCTAAGGACTTTTAACACTAACCTTTTGAGGTCTGTAATGAAGCTAACCCTAAGGTCTTTTAAGCTGCATTAAATTCACGTTGCTCTTTGATATACTATCTCCTTTTGGAACCCTATTGAGATGTAACCGTATCTCCTCTTGGTCCCCTGCCGAGATAAGTCTAGAAGCACTTATTACACATTGCTGCTTGGTAGACAATCTCCTTTTGGACCCTTATTGAGATGTAACCGTCTTTTCTCTTGGTCCTCTATTGAGATAAGTATAGAAGAACTTATTACACATTTCTCTTTGGTAGAAAATCTTATTTTGGACCCCTATTGATATGTAGCCATCTCTCCTTTTGGTCCCTTATTGTTGAGATAAGTCTAGAAGCACTTATTACACGTTGCTCTTTGACAGAAAATCTCCCTTTGGACCCCTATTGAGATATAGTCATCTCTCCTCTTGGTCTCCTACTGAGATAAGTCTAGAAGGACTTATTACACATTGCTCTTTGGTAGAAAAACTCCTTTTGGACCCCTATTGAGATGCAATCAACTCTCCTTTTGGTCCCTACTGAGGTAGGCCTAAAAGCACATGTATCTATTCTAGCTCTTGTTCCCATTTATTCTCCCACATTAAATGATCAGTTTAATATGAGAAAATCATTTGGGTTAGCTAGATATTAGATTTTATGACATTACCTCTCTCTTGAAATCATGTTCATCCTCGACTATGAGGTACAGAAGATAAAGCCTAGTCATTAGTCGATGTTTCTTAGCGCGGGTAGAGGATCCCTTTTTACCCTATGACATCATTCCAAGATGGATGAGTAATCCATTTGGTTCTTGGGAGAATAAGCATGTCTTCTCTTTAGTCCATATCATAGTTCCAAAGTAGAGTGACAAGTTCTACTTGGTGTTTGGGAGACATCGTCACCACAAACATGATCATAAGCATGCATACTATTTAAATTTGTGCACAATAAAAAGAGAACTAGTCTTCTAATTAAGACAAAAACATCGTTCATTTAAAATGCATTTTCATTTGCTTACTCTAATGTAACATTGTAAGCATTGACAAGGTTCATATTATTCTTAAGCTAGGTTCCTTGCATCCATTTAGCATCTTTAAAAGGATAATTCTTAAACTTAATAAGATATCATCCGGATAATCTTATTGTTTCTTAATATCTTGTCTTCATATGTCGTAGGCATTAGGAAGAGGTTGAGGTCTAGGAGGGCCTCTTTATTTGGTAGTTTAAGGGAGCCAAAGCTCTAGTATGAAGAAAGCAATCAAAGGATAGCTTTTGAATTCGAACAGGCAAAACGGTTAGTTTATTTGAATTCAAATTTCCCCCCAAAATAAAATTTAAAATCTAGCGGGCAAAACCATATCATGTAACATATCTATGGAAAGAGCTCAATGTGTAGATTACACATCTATAATCTCCACTCAAATCAAAGATCACATGCAGAAGTTATGAAGGACCGAAAATCATAAAATTGTCCACCCCATTTTTGGGAGGGAAAAATGCATCCTTTGACAACTCTTACACCTCTCTTACACACCCACCATTCTTGCACACATGGAATGCACCTATTCGTCACAATGTTAATCACCTCCATAATCTCATGGAAAATAAAGAGGCCCTCCTAGAACCCATCCTCTTCCTAATGGATGGCGTTAGGTTGAAGTACTTCTTCTTGATCTTCGATTTTTGGAGGGTCTACATCTATTGCTTCTTTTGGTGTCTCTCCTTTGTAAGGCTTATGTAGCCTCTCATGGGAAAAATTGTGCATGGGCCAATGGTTGGGAAACTTTAATTTATAAGACATCTCACTAATTTCCTTAAGAATTTAAAAAGGACAATAGGATCTTTTTGCTAGTTTAGCATAATACTCTTGGTGCCCCGTAAGATCTTTTTTCTAGTTTAGCATAATAGTCTTGGTGGCCCATAGGATCTTTTTGCTAGTTTAGCATAATATTCTTGGTGGGCCATAGGATTATTGCCTATAGTATGCCTTAGATGAGCCTTGAGAAACTTTAGCAAGACCCAATTATTTTCCTTAAAGGCTAAGGCTCTTCTGTGCTTATTAGCAACAGCCCTTTTTGCCTTTGCTTTGAGATGGATATAACCTCTTTAATATTTGGAAAAGATTCTTGTGAGTCTCGGCTATATTCATCAGTAGCGAAGATCTCGCATGTACTTTAAGTAGTAAGGGACTTTTGGATCTTCCCTCTTTAACCTTGAAAGGTGCTTTCCCCATAGATGTATGTACAATTTCATTGTACGCATCCTCTACAAGAGGTAGGTATTTCTATAATTGAGAACATTGATCTACTTCCATGACATAGGCTTTTAGTAGATTCAAGAATCATTAGATTAGTTATTTCACCATCCGTTTGTGGATGATAGGCTGAAAGAGAAATTTAATCTACTTCCTAGATTCTCAAAGAGATCCTTCTAGAAATTTTTGGTCATTCTAGGATCTTTATCCGACACTATGGACCTTGGCAAGCCATGATACTTGAAAACTTGAGATTTGAAGAGGATTGCCATTTGATATGCCTTAATAAGTCTTTTTGACAGGCATAGAGTGTGTTTTCTTGTTAAGCATGTCAACTGAAACAATCCAAGATGCTTCCCTCATTCAAATTTGACTTTTGGCATACCACACATTTTGAAACATACTCTTCATGGTATGTTTACTTTTCATGGTAGGCCAACATAAATGCATTTCTACTCCTCAAAGAGTAGATTATGGAATCCCTCTTTGCCCCACATAATGAGAAGCATGGGATTCATACATAGTTTCTTATTGTACGGGTGAGTAATACATAGCCTATTTCCGTTTGGAAGATAACCATCCTCCAAGGTGAATGGTTCTTTTTTCTTCCCTAATGTAAAGGCTATAATTACATACTTAAAGTCTTGGTCAGTAGAATACTCATCTATCATAAAAGATACATCATTGTGAGTTGCTATAGACACCACATTTACCCTTGGTCATCGTGAAAGTGCATCGACCACTTGTTTGTGCTTGCCAGCAATGTGAGCAATATAAAATTTAAATTGAGAAAGAAAAATTTCCCACCTCATTTGTTTGTCAAAGAGCTTGGTTTGCGTCATGAAGTTCTTGAGGATTTGTGATCCATTCGTACGATGAATGGAGTCCCCAAGACATAGCATTTCCAAGTTTCTAGGGCATATAAAACAACTAGTAGCTTTTTTCTGTATTTGCCCAATACTTGCTTATTAGAGTTGATTCTTTGACTCTCATATGCTATGGCATGCCCTTCTTGAAGCAAAACTGCTCCAAGGCAGTAACCACAAGCATCACATTGGACCTCAAATGGCTTTGAGAGATCTAGTAGTGTGAGTAGAAGTTAAGAGATAACCTTCTCAAAAGCTTCTTGCATTTTTGCAGTCCATGAATAATTAAAGTCACGTAATGGGCTTGCTATTAGTGAGAATTTTTCTATGAAGCATCTATATATGCACACATACCTATAAAGCTTCGTACCTCCTGTAGATTCCTTGGATTAGGTCATCCTTTTATTACCTCTAACTTTGTTGGATCCATACGGGTGCCACCTTAAGAGATAATGTGACCTAAATATTGAATCTGTTGTACAAAAAATTCACTTTTCTTTTGATTAATAAAAAGCTTATTCTCTCTCACAACTTGAAAGATTACCTGGAGGTGTCGCTTGTACTCCTCAAGAGAATTTGAGTGGCCAGAAGATTTTTGTCCATCATGAATTTGAATGTGGCTAGAGCATTTGTCAGGCCAAAACTTCTAACTTATCAAATATATCTTCTACTCGCGGCATGGAAAATCTCTTTTTTTTTAATAGTGATCTTATTTAGTGCTCTATAGTTGACACACATGATATATGCCATCTTTCTTTTGCACTAAAAGTACTGGTGAATAGAATGGAGAGGAGCTAGGCCTCACCATCCCTTTTTCCACCAATTCATGCACTTGTCTCATGATCTCCTCTTGTCAAGCTTGTGAAACTCAATAAGGAGGTTTATTAGGCGGCGAGCTTCCTGGTAGGATCTCTATTGCATGGTCATCATCCCTCATTTTGGAGGTAAATCACTAGGGATGTCATCAATGAAAACATCTTGGAATCCATTTAGGAGATTAGACAACTCTAATTCCTTATTGCTTCTTGTGAAACCATTGGAATCATTTACAAATTCTCCAACAAAAATCATATACGCAGAAGTAGAGATTTTCATGGACTTATCAACAAAAGCAAGCATTTTTACCAGGGATATGGTGTTTCCGGACTCATTAGCATCTATGTACATGCTCTTTTCCTTGTAGGTAAAGTATATTCTCCTTTTAGGGAACTTTATGTTGGAAGCCATGCGGTTAAACCATGGTACCCCAATGATAACATCCTCATGTTTGAGAGGGGAGATGAAGAAATCATCTTTGTCCACCTAGCTTTGGACGTGAAGCCTCAATTTTCCAATTACGGAAGCAACTGAGACATCTTGTCCTTTGATAGCTCCATTGGCTTTCAATGCATCTTCCACCTTGTGGGCTTGTATGCCTAGCTTGGTGGGGCCAGATCCGTGGATATGAAGTTGTGAGTTGCCAGGGTCAAACAAAATAAAGGAGTCATGCTCTTGCATTTTTTCCCAAGCATAGGAAAGGAGAAATCCTTGGCAATGAGCATCCTCTTTTGGAGCTTCAACCATAGAGGCTCTAGGCGGTTCATTCTACACATTTCTTTGGGGGTAGGCACTATAGGCATGTCCTTGGTCCCCGCACTTGAAGCGCCGATTATCTTTGCGATAGTAATCTAGCTCCTCGGGAAAAAGTTGATTCTTGCCTTTGTAGACTCCTTTCTCCTTAGATTTATTGTTGTTGATAGAGTTGCCTTGGGAAGAATTTTGAGCATTGTTCTTCCCCTTTGCTTCATTTTGATCTTTTTTTTTTTCATGGTCTTGGCATTCCTTTTAGTCCCTTGTTGGAAATTGATGCACAAAGAAACCGTAGAGTGGTGGATCACTTTTGTGATAGAACCAGGCCATTGGGAGTTGACATACTTGGTCATTCTTCAGGTAATCCCACACAAAATTATTGATTTTTCTTGGCAAAGTCTATCTTTTGAAGACAGTAGCCTTAAGATATAAATCCCAAAACTTTTCCACACATTTGTGGATAGACTTGTTAGAGAGCAGCTTCAAACTTCACCATTTGGTAAGCACTTCGTCCTTTGCATCTCTTTGCAAGGAATTGCTTCATGATGGAACCTCATAGAGTTTTCCATGTCTTTGGGGCTTTTCCATTTCTACGAAGGCTAGCCCACCATTGACAAGAAGATTTTTGGAAGTTCATAGCTACATGATGTATCTTGGAGCACTATGAAGCTCTCATCTCCAAAGTCCACATCAAATTGTTGGATGAAGGCCAATACTTTGTTAGTAGCACCAAAGGTTCCATCATAGGTGAGAAAAGAGATACTCTTCCCTCCCTCTTTGAACTTCTTGAGATTTTGGGACCTTCGCCATGTAGGGTAAGATTTGTGATGTCCTCCCCTCTTGTATTCTGTAGGAGAATATCTATTGCTTTCATTGGAAGAGGAGGAAGGTGAAGAAGAGGGTGACCTCTTTCTTACCCTTTTCTTCCTTTGCTTTCTCTCTTCCCTTTTGGAGTGATGAGGAGAAGGACTCTAGGTTGACCGTTTCCTCTTGGGAGGAGTTGGCGATTGTCTAGACCGCCGTCTTTGTGGAGCCACATCTTCAGAGGAATTAGGGATTCATTACTTTCTTGTTCTTTGGATTCCTCCTCTTGTATGGTAGAGAGTCTTTTCTTGGGGGTCTCATCAAGAGGCCTCCTAAGCTCTATCTCCTCTTGGAGAGGAAGGGAAATCCCAGAAGCACGAAGTTGTTGAGGAACTTTGGATTGCAAAGCAGGGTTTCCCATAACTTGTTGCAACCTAGTAACAAGATAATTAATAAACAAGGGGGCATCATCATTAGCACCCTCATGTGCAAGATCAAAGTCATCAATGTTTATTCTAATCTCTTGGTTATTGTCAACCATGCTAATTATACTTATGTAGAGAATTACTTTGTGCTTTGGTACCCTCAAAAACCTTAGTCTCTACTCTTTTTTACCTTTGAAAATTAGTTCTCATGCAGCCACATGTGGGACGCATGTCTAACCTTACCATCCTATCTTATTGCAGTATTTGCGAGAACCACTATTAATTTGTCAATCCATGGGAGCAAGCTGACTCGACCAGTGCATAGAGGCTACAAGAGGGTGTCAATCTCTCAAAAAACAACTAACAACTCGCATCTAACTCATGCTACACTCAAGTGACTAAAATCACCAAAAGCCAATCGCTTAGCTGCAAACAAATCACATCCGTTACGGCATCAAATGGCATCCAAACGTAACGAAACTTCTAGGACATGTTTATAAGACCTAAACACACATGCTTATGGTCTCAAACCCCACTTTAGGTCAAGTTCCAAAATCGCGATTATTAACAGCATTGGATTTTTGACCTAGTCGTTTTCAACCTAGAATGCATCTAAATGCTTAGCAATGATGCCCGAATACCCCGCCTATGCTTAGTTTTTGATTTGAAAGTGTAAATTCCTTGTTATGATGAAATTAGGCCGCGGGTCAGCGACGCTAAAAGCTACAAAATACTGTGAATTGCTTACGTCAATGCGTAGAGCTCTTACCTGCGGTTGCAATGCACCAAACACGACTGCAATGTGACAATCGGGGAGGGAGTAGGAAGCAAGAGAAGGAGAGGAGTGAGTGCTGTTAGCTCACAATGTGTATTTCTTATCCAAAAACTTATAAAAAAGTTACAAAAATTGGCTTTTATACCTTAGCCAAGGTTTTTGGGTGGTCAAAACTAATAATCTAGAGTTCTACCAAAGCTGGGTAATGACAGGTTGATACAATATGGAAGCTTGGCTCATAAATTACAGAGTTTATCCAAGAAAATAGGAGTTATAATATTCCTGATTGATCAAAATAATAAGTGTTTTACAAAGAGAACTCCAAAAAATGGTATCTGTGTTAGCTTGCTGGTAACATTCCCCCCCACCTCGCCTGTGTCATCCCTTGACACAGCTTTATGGGCTGAAATAGTCTTCGGGCTGGTGGTTGGCGAGGCGGTCTTTAAGCGTATTCAGTGCCTTTTGGTATCTGATCTTTATTTCTTTATCTGGCACTTGTAGAAATTGCATGGTCACTCTGTTATTCAGCTCCACCGGTTGAGTAGCTTACAAATCTTGAGGTGAGGTTGCTGATCACTGGTGCAAATATCTTTGTTTGCCAAGTGAAGAATCCCGTGTAGAAAGCTTCCTCAATCGCCAACATATTATGTGATGGTAAGAACATACACTGGGCATAGAAGCCATAGAGGACTTCTTCGGAAGGCTAACCACTGCGATCATCGCATAACCCTTTATTTACCTCGAGGAATGACATCCACGAGGCACCTCCCTGCTCTGGCTCATGAAATACTTCAATACAAGTGAGCAGCATTCGGCATATCTAATATAACATTGTGTAGGAGAGATCATGTAGACTCTTGAAGAAAGACATGGCACCCGTTAGGGTTTTCACCATGTATTCCTCTGTGGCTTTTCCTTTCTCTGGAGCTGGCAGTCTTGGGTAGTCCAACCAGGTTGGCCTCTTCTTTGTCAGTGCCTCATGCTCTTGCCAAGTCCTTACTCTGGGTACATGACAAAAAGTGGGATCTCTTTGCAGGGCTGCAGGTGCTCTTGTGAACAGAATCAAATACCTCAGATTCTTGTTCAACCAGCTCAACCTCCACTTTTGGTGGTCTTTATCTGCGTCATCTATTTGCATGTCTACGTACAACCTTTCTTTTACTTGGAGTAACTCCACCTTTATCAAGGGGTATGGCAGGGATTGCTAATGCCATTGCCCATTGATCTGATTGGGAGTGAGTTGAGTGACGTTGAAAGAGTGAGGAAATCTCAACTCATCCACCTCTTGTGTGATCTTTTCTTTCAGTGTGTCCTCTTTAGCTTTTGATAGCTGGACCATAGGCACTCTGTCTGCATCTGTAATGTTCATTTGAAAATCATCTTCACCACACAACTCTGTTGTGGACTGTGTCTCCAATTCAGCAAATGAGACCAAGGGTATATCTATTTGTGGCTTCTTTGAAGGGCCTGCCTCTTCCTGCGTATACGACTTTCCTTCTCTCAGGAGATGGTTAACTCTTTTGAGCTCAGCTATTTCTTTTAGGAGCTCTTCTTATGCTTGGACCCGCATCAAGGCCAGGTCCCTGCGCTGAGATTGATCCAGCTTTAATTCCAACACGAGGTCCTTGTTCTTCTTCTCCAATTATTTATAGACCTCGTCTGTTCCTTTGATCGTAGCTACGGCTGGATTTTCTCTTATTTGCCATAAGAAGATTGATTGATCATTTATTCTTTGTTCAGAGTATTGTAAAGAGGCATTGGCAACATCCAATTGCACTTGAATTTTCTAAGTTGACATGGTTGTTGTAAGAAGTTTATTTGTAACTTTTGTCAGATGTTCATCTTTCGCTTTGCAAGAATCTGATAACTTGGTGAGCAGATCACCTAACTCTTCCATTTCCTTTCGATGTCTATCTCTGGCTAGCGAATGTTGTTCAGCTTTGGCTTTCCTCTCCTTCACTTGCCTCTGAAGATCGGTGATGACATTCATTCTGTCTTCTAACTCTCCTTGGAGAGCGTCAATAACCATCTCGAGTTCTTTAGCCTTTGTGTTGTGGCTTAGTGCTGTTGATCGGAGTCTCTCCGTCATATCCTGCATCTGCCTTGAATATTCATTTACTTGTAGTATTACCTCGTCATTAGACTAACAATACTCATGTCTTTCCAGATTAGTTGATGTGCCTACAGCCTCTTGTATGTCTTTCTGCTGCATTGTGGTTGATGTTTCTGCTTAGGTGGAGGTAGAAGGTTCGTCTTCTCCTTCTTTGTCATCCTGAGGCTTTGTGGATGCCTTGGTTGTTTCTTGCTGAGTGAAAGTAGAGGGTGTTTTGGCCTTCTCTTGTTGTGCTGTAGTAGAGGGAGATGGCTCAGATTTTGTTGTCTCTTCTAGTGCAGGGCTCACTTCCTTTCCTATCTCAAGTTCTTTCTCTTTTTGTTTCTCTTGCTGGTCAGCCTCTTGTGAAGATTCTGTCTCTTTGGTGGACTTAGATTCTGTGGCTTTCCCTTTCTCATGCTGAGCTTCTTTACTTGGCTCTTTTGCGGTGTCTTTACCTATAGATAATAATGGTGGGCTTGGCATAGGATGGTCCTGCTGTTCCGTAGGTGGTGAAGTGGGTCTAGGAGACTCATAGCCTTGTTCTTGCGCTTCTTATCTAGCCGTTTCCTCGGCTTGTCTCTGTTCCTCTGCCTCTTTGACTTTTCTAGCCGCTTCTTCGGCTTCTTTCAGCTTGAGGGCCTATGATTCTTGGTACATGTTTCCCAAAGTCTCTGTCGGATCTTCAGCCTCTTTTCTCATGTGATGCATTGTCCTTGGGCCTTTAAGTCCACTAGGCACCCATTTCTCTGGGTCCTTCCCTTGTGCTTGTTGGCTGTGCTCGTAGGCATTTTTTTCTCTTTCAAAGCGAGCTTGTTTTTGCACTGGCTCTTCTTTGTGGGTGGCCACAACTTTTCTCTTCATCTCTTCTCTTCGTGCTCTCTTCTCCTCATTATCAGAGCTCTCGCTGCTGCTGTGCCTTTCCAATGAGCTTTTAGCCAGCTCTTCATCTGATTTATAAGATCTCTTTCCTGACCTTGTAGCTTGAGGAGATGGTTGTGCTACCAATATCCATGTATTTTGGTCAAGGGTAGGTGGTAGATTGTCGGCCATGCCCATGGCATGGTACACTATCCTTGTCAAGACTTCTGGCGCACCCAAGTAAGTGATTTTCCCTTATTTCTTTGTGCCCTTCAGAGGGGTCATGACCTACTGGGCATGGTCCATTGGTTGCCTGGTTGTTCTTTAGAACTTGTGTGAAAGTGGTGGCTACCGTGCGATTTGGCATGGTGTACCTTGGTGGACTTTTTTCCAAGAAGTGGAAGTGCTGGTGGTATAACCGGGCTGGCTCTTCCACTTTTTTGTGAATCAAATCTGCAAAAGTAGCTGTGGCGGTCTCTTTGGTAAAAGTTCCTGCTGTTTTCCTATCTCTTGCCCTCATGGTCATTCCTTATGTGGGCAGTTTGAGTGCTTCTGACACTAAATTTTTAGTTATGACCACTTGGACCTTATTTCCCTGTGTGTTAGATATATGTGCGGTTCCATCTTCTTTAATTGTGGATAAAATCTCGTAAGCTTTCTAAAAATCCACTCTGCAAGGCTCTTGTTCATAAAAGTCTCTGAGTCCTAGCCTGTGTTGGCTTCTTTGGTCTCAGGCTTCACAGCAACATCATATACTTCCTTCAGTGAGAGTTGCAACTCCACCTGATGTCCCTCTCCACTTTTGAATCTGCCAGTGAAGACTGTGGTATGATACTCTTCTAGCTGTTCTTTGGAGAGGTAAGCCACCTTGGCTGCTTTGACTAAATCGGGGTCTAATTGATAAGCGGGTAGTTCGTGCAACTTTTCCTTTTTGTTGAGCTTTTTCTTGGCCCTCTGTTGCTTGCATGGCTCCTGTTCAGTGAATAGAGTGCAAAGTTAGCAGATTTGTCAAAATTTTCTTTGAAATGTGCTTTAGTCTGAAATGCTGAAAATTTTGGTCCAATTTGCTTCAAATCAATTTCTGAACAAGCATAGATGCATAAAAACATGCAAGGAACAAAACTGTTAAGTCAAAACAAATTTTTGCAACCAAAGTAATTGCGATTATTTATAACTGAGTATTTTTTTCAGCTTTTTGCAAACTTGGCTTCATATGCGTGAAGTATATACCAAATACATACTCTGAATGAAATATGGGCTCATTTGGATGCATAGGGTGGAAATGGTACCGGAGTTTGGCTTTAGGTCTCTGAAACAATAAATATAAAGGAAATTTGAGATTTTGAGCTCCAAATTGGTTCAAATTTTGCTAGTGGGCTTAACACATCATGTACTTTGGATGTATGATGGCAAAATATCAAAACTCCCCAATTTTGGCTAGAAAGTAAATAATCGCGATTATTAGCTTTTCTGACAAAATTAATATTTTTTGGTACAATTTGGTTCTAGGCATTGTATAAACCATGTGTATGAGATATGAGGTGATTTGGATCAAGAAATGTTGTCCATAACCCAAAACATGGCTTGCAAAGACTTTTTTGTGTTTTCTGCTAATTTTTCAAGTTATAGGTGCTCATTTTGGCTCCTACTTGATTTTTGGCATGTAATAGGTGTGTACACATGATAGGTGAGGTGATGTGACAATTTCCAAGAAAAAGTGATGCAAAAGTAAATAATCGCAATTATTTACAACAGTGACAAATTCTTTGCAAACCTTACAACTTTTGACCTAGACATATTCTATTCACCTCAACCAAGTTAAATTTGGTCAAGTTTGGTCATGCTGGCATCACTTTGTGCTTTGTCGACTCTGAAATCACTCTTTTTTGTGACTACACTGCCTCTTGGGTTGGTCAATCAACTTTGAGGCTTTGGACTTGTCCGCAACATAGTCGTGAAGCAACTTGTCCAATTTTGGCTCATTTAGAGTCAGTTTGACCCCGTATGTCGAATTTGACGCTTTGTAGCCTTCGAGCCTTTTTCTGCTTTTTGAGGGATTTTCTTGATTGATTTCACTAAACCAATCATATACATTGTATATGAACCTCGTAGGCAGCTATCTCTGGAGTCAGATCGAAATTCTGACATTTGCCAAAAACCTAAGTTTTCTACTAGGGACCCCCTCGATCCCTGCCGAATGTTCAACTGATGATATAGAAAGGTTCTATTATGTTAGGTCATGCTATGGTTCAAATCCCATCTGATTTGGTCGAGCTGACAGGCCGCTATGGTCAGTTTTTTATCGTAGGTCTTCGTGCACTGCTCAATTTCTAGGGTTTTTTCTAGGGGTTTAGACTTGCTACTAGCTGTACAAAATGGATCATTGATGAGTAAAGAACTTATCCCTGATGTCTCGTGTGAGACGGCGCTGAAAACCGTCAACTGTGGACTCTGGAAAAGACGCACGAAAGAGGTCGAAAGCTCTCTCTACAAAGGTTGCAAGTGGAAATGAAGTGGTTTTAGCCTACCTTGGATATCTATACCCGGACTTCCCGAACCAATTTTTCCCAGATTTCCCCGTTAGTCCTATTAGGCCGTGAAATCTATGTTACACTCAAAAATTTCCCTGATCGGATTCTTGTAGCTCATTCTGCAAGAATTTTGCAAAAGTAGACCTGACCACCTAATTTAAGCTTCCCTCTTCCATCTTGCGATTTCATTGAAAATTTTTGTGCTTGTCTGCCTTGACTTTCTGATCACCATCGTGTCTTCCATTTTTCCATCTAAGCTTCCTTGCTATTTATTATTAATTTTTGACCTGTTTATTTTAAAAAATCAAAGAAAATAGCAAAATGCTCTAAAATAATAAAGTGAAAATCCAATAATTTAAAAAATCCATCGAAACACATAGCTTTATTGTTTTTTGTTGGATTTTTCTATATTTAAGCCTCATTATCAATAAAAATGATGAAAATACCCAAAAAGGACTATTTTTTGATGATTTTCTAATAGTATATACACTATTTAATATCCTTCCCGATGATGAATTATAAGGGCATTATTAGGTAATTTTGCAAAAAATCACACATTAACATCGAACTTTTTTCTCCCCCTTCAAACATTGCTCTTAATTGCTTAGTACTTAGTGCCCTTCCACCCCTCCTAGATGGCGTACTCCGGGACGACTATGTGCATGGGTTGAACAATCGTGTCTGTGCATAGCCTTTGGTTCTACCATGCTATGAAGATCAATGCAATTCAAACCACTATGTTGTGCAAGAGCTAGGTTTTGAGTAATTAACTCAAGGGTTTCTGATGTGGAGGTTTGCTGCTGATGTCTTCCAAAGAGCAAATCTTGTAGCTTGTGTGCTCTTTGCTTGATTATACCATTAGGATGCTTCAGCACGCTGATTGCTTGAGCTGCTAATAGCACTTTTGTTTGTTGTCAAGCTTTTTCTCGCCATCCCAGTAGCTTGGTTTGCTTGGTGCTGTATGGTGTGAGGGAGTCTTTTGAGACTTAACTCGCCATAGCTTGATTGGTGTTACGGTTTGTGGAGAAGATAAGTGCTCCTTTTTCTTCCAAACCAGTTTCATGCTAGGTTCTTGCTTGGAAATGCTTGTCTCTGTGTTTTTATCCTTGGAACCTTCTTTCCTTTTGTCGTTGAAGTTTTAAGCACCCACATCTGAATTGGTTTATCCTTATGCTGTGCTTTTGGTACCCAAATTTTCCTGACTCCTTGTATGCTACTTGTAGCATTTTCTTGTCTAGGGGATAGAGAAGATTGACTACTTCATGCTTTGGTCTGCTGATTGCTTCTTTTCCATTCCTCCTTGCTTGGTGCAATTGGAACAATGAGTTGCCCGCCTTTAGGTGATAGGTTTAGCTCATTTGTATCCCAATCTAGTACTACTTTGTGTGTTCGCATCCAGGGAATTCCAAGAATCATCGTCTCATTCATGTGTTCATTTGGTAAGCATACAAATTGATGAGGACATGAACATCCAGGTACTATCACGTTCAAGTTGACTACTCCCAATATAGGGGTTGGGTTCTTGTTGCATCCTTTGATTGTCGCTATTCCTATTGTCAATGCTTGACTTGTTTCCTTCTTGTACATGGAATAACCGACTGTATTTACTCTAGCTCCTGTGTCGACCAAAGCATTGGTGCTATGATTGTTGAGTTGTACTTTGATGCGCAGATCCATTCCGTCTAACATGTCATCATCTGTTGAAACTGCATCTTTAGGTAATTTCCATTGTCGGTCATCTATTTCCAAAGTGTTGATGGGGATCGATATCTGTTGATTCTTGAGAGCAGCTTTCCGCTTGATTACCCGAAGCCAAGCTTCCTCTTGGGCTTCATCAATAACCTGTTGTCATTTAATCTTTCTTTGCTTAGCTGCATGCATTCTTTCTAGCAATTCATTGGTTAGCGGAAAATTGTATTTCTTTAAACAACATCCACTAATCCAATTAGCCATTGGTTCCATATAGGATGGACAATTTTACTGCTCCACTTGGAGATACATATTCAATGATAAATGGTCCGTTCCCCTTTTTCTTAATTTTGGGAATGTGTTGCTTAAGGGAATTGATTAAAACTAAGTCCCCTTTCTTGAAGATTTTTGTGATTAAGTGGGAATCAAAAATTTGTTTTTGTTTCCGCTTTTGTGCATAGATGTGAGCTACAACAGCTAGCCTTTGCTCGTCTAGCTTTTCCAAATCTTCAAGTCTTTCTGACAATTCATGTCCAGCCCACTCAAGATTTTGTGTTACCCTTAATGTTGGCAACAGAAATTCTATTGGAAGTATGGCATCAAGACCATAAACAAGGTTAAAGGGTGTAGCATTTAAAGCTATTTTAAATGAAACTCGATAAGCCCGTAGAGCAGCATGGAGATTCATTTCTTAGTCTGTCCTTCCTGAAATAACCACTTTAGTCAGCACCGAGCTAAGAATTTTATTCGTGTGCTTAGCTTGACCGGTTGCTTGTGGGTGATAGGAGTTGATCTGTTATGGATGACCATAAACTCGTTAAGCAAATACTCGATTACCTCATTGAGTAAATAAGTTCCCCAGTCACTGACAATTTCTATTAGCAATCCATATCTCATGAATACATACTCATATAAGAATGCATCAGTGGTTCTGGCATCATTCTTTTGAGTTTCTTTAGCCTCGGCCCACTTGGTCAAATAGTCCGTAGCTACAATGATATATTGAGCTTGAGTTCTATAAGCAGGTGGCTATATTGGCCCAACAAAATCTATACCCCATTTTGTGAAAGCTCTAGCCCCCAACATTGGTCTCAAGGACATGCTATCTACTCGTGTTGGCATTTTTGCTCGTTGACAAGCATCACATCTTCGAATATATTCTTTAGAATTTGCAAAAAGTGATGGCCACCATATGCCTGTCATCAAGATTTCTCTTGTGATGGTCTCACTAGAAAAGTGACCTCCAGCTAATCCAACATGTGCTTGTTCTATAATTGGAATATACTCGTCTTCATTTGCACAAAGACGAAAATGTTGATCCTTACCTCTTCGATACAATTGGTCCCCAATAAGAGTATAGTTTCTTGCTTCAATTTCAACTGCTCTTTGATGACGTTTACTCATATCTTGAGGAAATGTTCGGCTTGATAAGTAAATAACCAGATAGTTTTATCAAGTAAGTAACTAGATAGTTACTCCACATAGGAACATGTGACATTTGAAACAATGTTACATGAGGTATGGGTGTTTGTTTTTGACATTGAGGGCAATCCTTTACAAAAGATCGAGCATCTCTCCTCATAGTCGGCCAAAATACTCCAAGTCTCAAGATTTTTTGCATAGTTTGGTCTTCTGTAAAGTGAAGTCCTACTATGGTAAAATGTGCTTGACTTAGGTACTGTTCTTTTTCTTTAGGATTAATGCATAAGAGAAATATTCCATCTCGATTTCTTTTGTATAGCCTACCAGCTAGTAATTGATACATAGCCAATTGCTTGATTAATCTAATTGTGATAGGAAGTGGTATTTGTGAATCCACTTGGGATATTGTCATCATGAAGAACAAATAGGCATCTGGTACATCATCGTCTACCCCTTTAGATGATTCTCCTGAAACACTCCTTGACAAATGATCTACTCGTTGATGTGTAGTGCCCTTTTTCACAACCATAGTGAAATCAAATTCCAGAAGAATGATGAACCATCTCACTACTCTTCCTGTGCTGCATGGCTTGTTGACCAAATACAACGAAGCTTGGTGGTCCACAAAGAACACAAACTTGTTGGCTAATAGGTAATGTCTAGGCTTTTTAATGGTATAGATCATTCCTAATCCTTCCCTTTTGGTGGTGGTGTAATTCTTTTCCGCCATGTTCAACTATTGACTAGCATAAGAAATAGGAAAGTCAATTTTCCCATCTCCTGGTTGAGCTAGTAAACAACCGATAGCAAATTCGGAAGCATCTACATGTACGTGGAACATCTTATTCCAATCTAGTGCTTTCAATATTGGAGCTGAGGTGAGAGCTTTCTTAAGCTTCACAAAGGATTCTTCACATGCCTTGGTCCATTCAAAGTGTATAATCAAGCTATACATGGGTTTTGCAATTATAGCGTACATGTAAATGAATCCATCGGTTGTTGTTGGTCTAGGCAAATTAGCAATGAAATGAATCTTCTCAATCTCATTAGCTATTCAATTTTTAGACACTGGATATGTCCAAGAAGTTTTCCTTGTCTACCCATGAATGTGCACTTTTCAGGATTTAAGCAAATCCTATAAAGTCTACATTTTATGAATACCTTTTTGAGGTATTCAAAATGATCAACCCGGATTGATGAATGTACGCATAGATCATCCATATATACTTCTAAGAACTTCCTAAGAAATTATTTAAAAGCATGGATCATCAACCTTTGAAATGTGGCTGGAGCATTAGTTAACCCAAAGGGCATAACCTGATAGGCAAATATACCCCATTCTGTTGCAAAAGCAGTTTTATGCCGATCTTTTGGGTCAACCAAAATTTGATTGTATCCCAAAAACCCGTCTAAGAAGTTGTAAGCTTCTTTTCCCTCAACTCGTTCTAAAACATGCGCAGTGATTGGAAGAGGAAAGTTGTCTCTAATGGTA
This sequence comes from Adiantum capillus-veneris, assembly GCF_014529385.1. Lineage (NCBI taxonomy): Eukaryota > Viridiplantae > Streptophyta > Polypodiopsida > Polypodiales > Pteridaceae > Adiantum > Adiantum capillus-veneris. The sequence continues at coordinate 101,387,167 of NC_140942.1, forward strand.
GCTGCATTCACCTTTTTGAGATTAACACACACTCATAATTTTCCATTCTTTTTGGGTACTACCACAATTGGAGACACCCAATCTGTGTGTTCAATTTCGTAAATGAATTCGTCTTCCTTTAGTTTTTCAATCTCTTCCTTTATCTTCCTGGCAAATGTTTTATTATTCGTGTATGGCCTTTGTCTACTGATGTCGCATCATCTCTCATGGGTATGGTATGTTGACAGATTTTTGGATCAACACCTTTGAGATCCTTGTAAGACCAAGCAAAGATATCTCGGTATTCCTTTAACAAGCTCAGCAAGAGCTCTTCTTCTTCTTCTGTTAGGTCATTTGCAATGTAAGCAAGTCTAGGCTCTTCTCTCGATTCAGCCAAGTCTATCTTTTTAGCGTTTTTAGGCCCTTTATAAGACTCGCCCTATTTCCGACTATGATTTTTTTGATCTTGGAGAGTATACTTTTTGTAATGGGAAGGAACGCTCATACATCCTTACCATCCTCTTACGTGGTTTCCATTTTGGTCGTGTATATCTCCTTTAGAGCTTTTTTCAACTCTTGATATTTCTTTTTTCGCTCGACTTGGGTCATGAGTGGTTTTTTATCTTGTGGGTTTACTTGAGTACCCTTCCTTGTTTTTCTTGATGTTTGAGACATTTCCGAATTTTGGTTTGAAGGATATCTGTCAGTGATTTTGTCCTTGACACAATCATTTGCATCTATCTGCATCAGGAATTGTGTTCTACTAGAGACTGATGGCATAGGTCGTGTTTTCACATTTCTGGTGTCTCTTTTTCGTCTATACCATTTTTGTCTTCTCGATTTCTGGTTTGGAAAGTCAAAATTTTTTTCTTCTCCTCCTTTTAAGGGTAGCTTAGCTCTCATATGTTCTATTTCTGACCCCGAATCTTCTAAGGTAGCTGAGTGTTCATCTAACTCATCAAGTGCATCGTAATAGAGGTTCGAAAAGACTTATTGAGCTTCCATTACGTCCTTGGGTTCCTCATCGTCATCTTCATTGTTGAGGATTGAAATCATTTGGATGGGAATTATGTCACAGAAAATCATTGCAAAACTGAGTAGGCATAGACGTATTTACATATACATCCATGGTCGCTAAAATTTGAGTCCATTCGAATGGCTCAAACAAATGCTCTGGAAAGGGTTCAGGCACATAGGCTTTGTCTGTGCAGTCCCTTTCTAGGATACATTCTTCTCGTCTTAAGCTTCCATTTTCTGAGGCTCCACACATCCAAATAGGAGTGTCTTTGTTTAACCAAGATGGAAGCTTAGTTTCAACCAATTAGTTTCAGCCAAAGAGAGTGAATCAAACTCTCGTATGGGTGTTTTCAAGACATCTCTATAAGTGTGATCTTTTAGATTTACTCTTGTTATAGATCCCACTTGCTTCAAGTACAAATAATTGTTTTCTCAATCTTGGATAAGTTGTACCTATCGCATGAAAGGTCCTCCCAATATGATTTCATAGTTGAGTTTTTCCCAAAGTCTACTATGGCAAAAGTGTGTCGATATTCAATTACACAGGAATTGACTATCACTTTTTCAAGCAGCCCTAAACGTCGCTCAATGTGTCCGTCAGCCAATTGAAATTTCATTCAAGTTTGTCTAATGGTTGGCTGTCCCTAGGATTCCCATACTGCTTTAGTGGCTATGGCTATGCCAACTCCACTATCCAGTATTGCCATGGTTTCAATGTCATTATATTTCACTAGGAGGGTGGTGTTTCCTTCTTCTCCTTCGTAATACTCTTCGAATTTGTTCATGGGAATAGATCGAATCTCTTTGTTGTCCATTTCATTTTTCAAAATTTCCAAATTTTTTGAGATTAACCCCGTTATCCCACCTTCTCTAGGGATCATTCCATAAGTATGGTCTGAGTTTTAATAGTTCTCCCAAGGTAAGAGTGCATTGGATCGGTGTATACATGATTGAATGAATGTTGTCTACTTCTAGGGTCTGTTCAGATCTTTTTACTTAAGTGGTCTTGCATACTATGGATTCATCTTCGTTATCTCCTAAGTAAAAGGGCAATGTTTTCAAGGTCAATGGTTTCGACATTCCTAAAGTTTCAGATCCCCAATCCCCGTACAAGGATTGTACATCCATGTCCACATCACGAGGTAGGTTATCCAACCAGACTTCCTCTATAGGAGTTGACTTCAGAGTTAGGCTCCCATCATTGATCTCTCTAACTTTTTCCCATAAGTGTCCTAGTCAGTCTTCCTCTACAAATGGAATTCTGTCTAAGGCATCTTTGCTATCAGACACTATAAGCTGTGGTTCCTTTGTTTCAAGGTGGGGTTCTGCCATCACATTGGATTTTTCTTTAGTGTATTTTACCACAAGCTTCTCGGGTTTTGCAATACTTTCAAGCTTTGGTTTTTGTTTTTCCAGCATTTCTTGCGTGATTCTCACCAAATGTTGATAAGATTCCAGCTAAGCTTCCAGCTTAGCTGCTTCCATGTCTGGAGAAGGATAGTTTTTCCATTTGTTTTCCATGTTTTGCATGCTTTAAGTCCTGCTTGGTAGGCTTCCAACGCTTCATTAATAGGCTCAAAAATTATATCAAACCAGAATGGATCCTCCAGATTTCACGGTTGTTTCCTTGATTTCACTTCCAGTTTCTTTCAACTTTTCCCTAGAATAGCTTTTTTGCTTTCTCCTCGATTTCAACCCGTTGTTTTTGCTTTCTCATCTCATATCTTTTGCTTCTGCTCCTTTTGATTCTTTGAGAGGAAACTTTCGTATTTTCCGAATCATCAAAGGAGTTGTGTTTCTTTTTCTTGGCTTGGGCTCTAGTGATTACCTTGATTGGAAAAATCGGTTCACTCTCTGATGAGCTACTAGGTATAACTTGGACTATGTTTATTACTGTTTTACCCTTGTTTAAAGGATTTTTAGGAAAATCTTCCAGAAAGTGTCCTCCCTTTTTGCAACATTATATGCAATAGGCTTCAACTGGTTTGAGGTTTTTGTCAGGCTCTCGAAATTCATTTTTCCAATGATCATCAGTACCACAGTTATGATAGTTTCCTATTCTTGGCTTAATCATGGGTCTTACCATGGGAGGTCTGACACCTTGATTAGCTACATAATACATTGGTGCAAACTCTGGTGGAGCATAAGTCACGGTTTCTTCCATTGGTGGTGGATGTGAATTATACCAATCTCCTTCTACCATTACTGCAGATGGACTAGGCTCTGCATAGGGTGTAATAGGCACTAATGCTTGTTCCTCTATGACTCCTTCAAAGTGCATGTACTTTACAGACACTGCATTATGTCATGGGTATGGAGGTTGTTGTCCCAACACAGGTTGAGGTCTTTCCATATCCATTGGTGGTCTTTAAGCTTGGGCCATATTAGGCTGACATCTGTACATAGGTTGTCCTGGTGGTCTCATGGGCACATACTGAACATTCCCATCATACTTTGGTCTGAAGTAGCACTCGTGGGTCTCATGGTTGGTCCATTTACCCTCAATTGCACACCTTTTTTGTGACCTAATTGGTTGTCTCTGTTAAGGTATCCCTTGTCCTGGTCCCCTCATAGGTGCTTTTTGCATGTTGTTCATCATGTCATTCATCCTTTTAAGCGTATCTTCTATGACTGAGAGTGGTGTTGCAGCAGCCATTCCCACTTGTGCTGGTTTAGTAGATGTTGTTTTCTTGCTTTGGTTATCCTTAGGGACATCCTCTTTGTTAAAAATATTGCAATTGTCTGCTAAGTTGATAGCATCTGACACACACTCTTCTAGGGTTGTATGCGTTTTAATATAGAGTATAGCATGCAGTTCTTTGTTTAATAGTCCCTCTAGAAACAAGGATACAAGTCATTCTTTTACACGTATCTCTAGCTCTGGGCATCTGGCAATGTATTGTGTCATTCGAGTCGCACAATCCCTAATAGACTCACTATGTTTCTGTTTAAAGCTGTAGATTTGAGCTACCGTATTATGTTTGATCCCCATTTTGGAACAAGCAGCTACAAATCCTTGAGATAATGTATTCAAGTCCACGATTGACCTTGGTGGAATGTTTTGGAACCATGTCAATGCTTTTCCTTCTAATGTCATTCCAAACCCCTCGAATTGAGTATGGAAATCGAATATACGTTCTGCTCTTAGCACTTGCTTAGAGCTTGCTAAGTGGTCGTATGGATCTCCTGATCCACTATATTTTCTGACCTATTTCTAAAAATCAGATGGTCTAACGCGTTTGTTTGGTTCAACTCTCGGTCTCCTGGCAGTTGGTCATGTTTCGAGTCCTTCAAACCAGTCTGTTGGAAATAGTCACTTATGTAGCCCTGGACTGCTGGCCTTATTGTCACCCGGTTTTCTACATGATGATGTGGTGTTTGGTTTCTTTACATTACTCTCAGATGATCTCTCACGGTGTTCATCTCTTGGAATTTTTTCTGGTCCTTGTCCCAATATCCAATCCTGTATGGAATACCCTTGGTATTTGGTTTGTTATACCTCCTCAGGAGTCATCATAACAAAGTTGTTGTTATAACAATCCCTAAACAGGTAGGTTGGTAGGTCTGCTGACCCCTTATCTTTGATCTTGAAGATATAGATGATCTTCATGGCCGTTAGTTGTCTTGGTTTGGCATGCAAAGTCCATAAAAGATCTTTTATGTTTCTATCTTCCCAACAATAGACCCCGATCCTAAGATTATCCGTACTAAGCCGTTTCAAAAAGGCTTCAAATCTACTTGATCGTATCCCTTGAATTTTAAAGTTGATGGTCCTTTTTTGCTGATATATCTGGGATTATGGTGTTTACTTCTAACCCCCTTTTGTCTACCACATCAGGATTTTCGACCTGTACATATTGAGTTTCATTTATGTCCATGTACATTTTTCCTTGTTTATATGCCCTAACCTCTTCTTCGAACACAATACCATGGTCATCAATGCGAATAGCATACTCCTCATTAGGGTCCAACTAAACATGGACTCCATGGTGGTTAGTCTTGTAAAAAGAGAGTATATGCTTATAGCACATTGTCTTCCGGTTTCCGAGTGAGTCGAGTAAGAAGACATTTTGGATGTTGAATCTGAAAAAGTGTCTGAGACTTCTTCAAGAATTGTGTGCAAGGAATTGCCTTGATTCACGCTTTCTTCGGTGAATACTCTATTGGAGGTTTCTCCGAGTATGCCCTGATTTCCTAGTACACGACCAGATCTAAGGTTCATATAGACTTATGAAGCCCTGGATAGAGTACTCACCTTGGATTGACTTGTCGTCAATTTCCACTTGATTCGATTGCAACTTTTTGTCAAGCCACTGATTCCTCGTCTGCAACCTGATTCCTATAAATTTGATCAAGTTAGCTAATCTTCTATAAAGACAGTAGAGTTTTGCTAACTCTCGTGATTGGTCTATGTGTATCACTTCAGATCGAGCTATGGGAGTCAAAATTTGACTTTCAGATTCGACTTTAGCAAAAATCAAAGGTTTAATCTGCAACCTGAAAATTGAGTGAACATGCACCAATTTTTAATCCAATTGAACCCAAAATTACCCGGTGGCTTTATATTATGTTGGTCTAACACTGTATAAGTTCAAAAGTCAAAATTGATTTCTTTGGATAGCAATAGTAAATAATCGTGATTATTTACTTTTGTCAGTTTTTTGCACATTTTTGATTGATTTGGCAAGTATACAACTTGTTAAAGTCCCTAGACAAGTTTCAACAAGTTTGGAAAAAATCTGATCAAGTTTATCAACTGTTTTGTGTCCCGCAGACTCTGACTTCGAGAATTTGGCTTAGGTCTCACTTTTGTGATCCAAATTTCACCAAAATTCACTTGTGAGCTCTACTTGATATGCTTGACCTTGTGGTATACTCACTTTTGTAAAATTCTCAAGTTTTGAAGCAGATGTAAATAATCGCGATTATTTACTCCAATTATATTCTTGCAACTTTTTGCTCCAACTTTTTCACAGATCTGTTAAGCACCTCAAGTTAAGGTCACTAGCCATGTTTCATCAAGTTTGGACAATGTTTTGTCAAATGGTCATCAAGTATCTGTCCGTAGAATAACTTTGCAAATTTGGTCACAATTTTCAATCCACTGATCCAAATCTTACCAAATTTGGTTTGCGAACTTATTACAACATGGTAAAACTAGTGGTATGCTGACTTGGTCAAAAAAGTTGAAAAATGGGACTGATGTAAATAATTACGATTATTTACAATGACAAAGTTTTACATTTTTTGGTCAACTGAGTATGTACACATGTTTATCACATCAATATAAGCCTATGAATCAATTTTCATCAAGTTTGGACAATTGTTTTCCCAATTTACACTCAAGATTCAAAAAGTCAGTACAAACTTTAGTTTTTACCCAGTTTTTTGCCAGTTTGGTGATCGAAATCTTTTGGGCCTTTACAAAAGTTGTTTGTATACATGCAATGAGTCAATGGTATGAACCTTGGTCAATTTGGAGCAGAAAGTTAATAATCGCGATTATTAACTTCAGGCTTGAAATGAACACTTTTTTGCTATTTTCTAAAAGACGGTCTTTATATGAGCTATTTTAAGCCTATGAATCAAGTAAAAACTTAACTTGGCCTAAAATGTCAAGAAAAAGTAAATAATCTGAGTTTTGACCAACTCTTGAAATTTTTACCTCAAAGTGTCTTTGAGCTTACCAACTGGTTCAGACAACTCTTAAGCTTACTTTCCCGTCGAATTGACTGGTTTTGAGTCTTTTGAGCTATTTCTAGCTGTAGATCCGAAATTATGCAACTTCCAGTAACAATTCACACTTGATTCTTTCAGAGAGAGCAATGTTCTGAAATCCACCTCGGATCCTACTTACCCTACTCCTAGATTCTCATGCAATGGGGTTGTGGAAAGTGTCCACAAACACTCGTTTTCTTGTCTTTTGTTTTTTTTAGCACTGATTTTAAGACTTGTCTCGTCTACCAATCATTCTAAAAATCCTTATCTACTTCTACAATCCTAAAGGCACTCAGCAAGTACAATTACTTCAGGCTACCTCTACACAGAAAAAGACGACAATCTTAATCTATACAGTTTCTAAAAGAAAGTTTGAACTCTAGGTGAACCTAGAGGAAGTTAAAGGATAACATCACAAGACGCTCGTGTTTTTCCCTAGTTTATGTCTCTTTGATCCTCGACAACGGCATCGAATGTGGGACGCATGTCTAACCTCACCATCCTATCTTATTGCAGTATTAGCGAGAACCATGTTTACTTTGTCAATCCATGGAATGAAAATGACTCAACTAGTGCATAGAGGCTACAAGAGGGTGTCAATCTCTCGGAAAACAACTAACAACTCGCATCTAACTCATGCTACACTCAAGTGACTGAAATCACCAAAAGCCAATCGCTTATCAGCAAACAAATCACATCCGTTACAACATTAAATGGCATCCAAACGTAATGAAATTTCTAGCACATGTTTATAAGACCTAAGCGCACATGCTTATGGTCTCAAACCCCACTTTAGGTCAAGTTCCAAAATCGCGATTATTACAGCATTGGATTTTTGACCTAGTCGTTTTCAACCCAGAATGCATCTAAATGCTTAGAAATAATGCCCCAATACCCGCCTATGCTTAGTTTTTGATTTGAAAGTGTAAATTTCTAGTTATGATGAAATTAGGCCACGGGTCGGCAACGCTAAAAGCTACGAAATATTGTGAACTGTTTACGTCAATGTGTAGAGCTCTTATCTGCGGTTGCAATGCAACAAACGCGATTGCAATGTGACAACTGGGGAGGGAGTAGGAAGCATGAGAAGGAGAGGAGTCAGTGCCGTTAGCTCACACTGTGTATTTCTTATCAAAAAACTTATAACAAAAATTGGCTTTTCTACCTTAGCCAAGGTTTTTGGGTGGTCAAAACTAATAATCTGGAGTTCTACCAAAGCTGGGTAATGACAGGTTGATACAATCTGGAAGCTTGTAGCCTCGACTCATTAATTACACAGTTTATGCAAAAAAATAGGAGTTACAATATTCCCGATTTATCAAAATAATAAGTGTTTTACAAAGAGAACTCCAAAAAATGGTATCCGTGTAAGCTTGCTGCTAACACCACACCCGTGGTTTAGAAACTCTTGATTGAAAAGACTAGTGGAGAGGGTCTAACATTACTCGATTGATTATAATTCCTGTTGAGCTTTCTAGTAGCTCCATAATGATTAAGCCAATGGAAAGCCCGAGAGACTCCATTATCAAGACTACAGTTCCCAACGGTGTACCTCGAACTAAGTCCTTCTCAACCAAGATAATAGATCCCTGTCCCACTTACCCTATTACAATAAGCACGCCCAACCTTTTGCGAACAACATAAGAACCTATCTTCTTAAGCAAGAAAAGAGAAACCAATAGCTCTGATACCAATGTAATGGTAATGGTCTATGAACTTTGAGGAAAGCGGAATTAGGAGAATTAAAGAGAGCATTTTTGTGGGACAAATTTGAGAACATAGAGGGTGAACTTTATTAGAGGTAGCAACATAACCATTATCTTAATTAACTTGGCATGAACAATACTTTTGTAAGAGAGAGAGAATTAGAGGACTTGACAACAATTGAGGACCGAATTTATGTGGAGCTGGTCCCCCCTCCAGTAGGATTTTGTATTCTAGACTCTCCCATCAAGAGAGACTTAGTATAATACAATATTTATGTTCCTTGTGACCTTGGTGATGCATGAATATGGAAAGCTTCATGCATCACAAGCATAACATAGACTTTGTAAAAAGCATTAACCATGCCCCGCCGGCCTCAGCGCCAAAGCCTCAAACACCTTCAAAGGTGAAGAGAGCTAGCGGTGAAAAAGGTTGGGAAGAGAAAAAATAAACATTCATAGGAGAAAGAAATAGTTTCTCACTTATCATTACTCTTCTTGCCTAGTACAGCATAATAGCATAGTAATGAAGATCGAGAAGATGTCAAGCTTAAGCATTAAATAATGGCTCTTGGTTGGATTTGCATTCCATAGCCAAGAGTGTTGGTGTAGGCTCTCAACTTCTCACAATCTTGGAGAAGGAGATGGAGTTTATCCACTTTCTCCAAGTGAGAATGTGTAAAAAATGACTGTGTGAGAGAGTGTATACCTCCAAGCACACCCCTTGCTTGCTTTGGTCGACCCCTCCTTGTAGATCAAGCTTGAAGCTCATTGGACCCCTCTAAGGCTAGCCAATCACATGCATAATGCATTTGAAGCAACATGGGTAGCATTAGGACAAGTGTCCTCCTTACCTCTTTGAGAGAGAGAACTTGAAAATATCTAGATATTTGTTGAATTGAACTAGAAGCTCATTGGACCCCTCTTTAGCTAAGCTAATAGGATTCAAGTACACCATGTGGCTAAGCATAGGGAGAGCTTGACATGTGTCCATGTGCCCCTTGAAAAGGGGGTTCCCTTTGAGTGAGTGGAAGGCTAAGTCAAAGATACCCCTAAATTTGGGGCTTACCCCTCCTTTGTAGGGTCTCTTTTCGACTCAAGCACCTTACCCCCATGTATGGGAAGCTTCTCCAACACCTTCCTCATCAAGCATGACAAGCACCTCAAGCACCTTAGTCAACAAGCACGACAATCACCTCAAGCACCTTACTCATCAATCATGACAAGCACCTCAAGGACCTTATTCACCAGGCATGACAAGCACCTCAAGCTTGGGCTGGGTTCCCACCTCGAGCACAACCTTAGCTTGCCTAAGGCCTAAGGACTTTTAACACTAGTAACCTTTGGAGGTCTTTAATGAAGATAACCCTAAGGTCTTTTAAGCTCCATTAGATGTACATTTCTCTATGATATATTATCTCCTTTTGGACCCCTATTGAGATGTAACCATCTCTCCTCTTGGTCCCCTACTGAGATAAGTCTAGAAGCACTTATTACACATTGCTCTTTGGTAAACAATATCCTTTTGGACCCTTATTGAGATGTAATCATCTCTCCTCTTGCTCCCTTTTGAGATAATTCTGTAAGCACTTATTACACATTTCTCTTTGGTAGAGAATCTTCTTTTGGACCCCTACTGAGATGTAACCATCTCTCCTTTTGGTCCCCTGTTGAGAGAAGTCTAGAAGCACTTACTACACATTGCTCTTTGGTAGACAATCTACTTTTAAACCCCTGTTGAGATGTAACCATCTCTCCTCTTGGTCACCTGCTGAGATAAGTCTAGGAGCACTTATTACACATTGCTCTTTGGTAGACAATCTCCTTTTGGACCCCTATTGAGATGCAACCATCTCTCCTTTTGGTCCCGTGCTGAGATAGGTCTAAAAGCATATGTATCTATTCATACTCTTGTTCTCGTTTATTCTCCCACATTAAATGATCATTAACTATTAATAAATCATTTGGGCTAGCTAGATATTAGATTTTTATGACATAAAACCACTTGTCCCATCGAGGGTACCTTGAAATATGGAGGGAAGCAAAGGTTCACCGCGTGTGCAAGCTAGGCTACATAAACTATGTGTGGTTAAATCCAAAGGGCCACCACTTGCTCAACCTTTAGAGATGCAAGGTGTACCAGATGTATATCCACAATTTGTGTACCCTATTTTTTTTAGCAGCAAGATCCACCATGTGTCCAAGCTAGGCTCCATTCGTACATGGAAAGTCACTTGTCCAAGCTAGGCTTCCTTTAAAAATGGAGAGAAAAAGAGCTCCACCACTTGTCCAAGCTAGGGATGATATGTTCAACCTTTAAGGTTTTATCTTAAACAATATTGTTTCTTACCAATTGAAAAACCCATAATATGTTGCACCTGAATAATTTTTTAGCAAGGCCCATCTCCTGTCCAAATTGGCTCCAAGCTACACTATTGTTTTTCATGATTTAGAAATCCCATGATATGTTGTATATGGGGGATTTAGTTCCAAGATCCACCACTTGTCGAAGCTAACTCTATTGACAAGGGATAGAAGCAAGCTCCACCATGTGTCCAAGCTAGGCTGCATTAGGACATTGGAAACCACTTGTCCAAGCTAGGTCACCTTAAAACTTGGGTAGAGCAGAGATCGACCACTTGTTCAAGCTATAATATTTCTTCTAACCAATCAAAAAATCATGGGGTATTTTACATGAATTTTTTTGTTTTAAGGCTTGCTCCTTGTCCAAGCTATGATATTGTTTCTCATCATTGGCAAAACCCATGATATGTTGTACATTGAGAGTTCTGCTCCAAGCTCCACCACTTTTCCAAGCTAACTCTCTTGAAACATGGGATGGAAGAAAGCTCCAGCATGTGTCCAAGCTAGGCACCATTGCAACATGGGAAACCACTTCTCTAATCTAGAGCTCCACCACTTTTTGAAGGTATGGACAACTATGAATGATATTGTTTGTCACCAATTGGGAAACCCTTGATGTGCTTGTACATGGAGAATTTTGTTACGAGGCCCACCACTTGTCCAAGCTACATCTAAGCTACAATATTATTTCTCACCACTTGGAAAATTCATGGTATATTGTACATGGGGGGTTTTAGTCCAAGATCAACCACTTGTCCAAGCTAGTTCTATTGAAATAGAAGGTAGAAGCAAGCTCCACCAAGTGTCCAAGCTAGGCTCCATTGGAGCTTGGAAAACCACTTGTCCAATCAAGGCTACCATGAAACCTGGAGGGAAGAAAAGGTACACTGCTTGTGCAAGCTAGGCTACATAAACAATGTGTGGTTAAAACAAAAGGGCCACCACTTGCTCAACCTTTAGAGATACAAGTTGTACTAGATGTATAAACTAGGCATGAGAAAATACCAGAAGATCCACCATTTGTGTAGCCTATTTTATTTAGTAGCAAGCTCCACCATGTGTCCAAGCTAGGCTCCATTTGTACATGGATAGTCACTTGTACAAGCTAGGCTCCCTTTAAACATGGAGAGAAACAAAGATCCAACACTTGTCCAAGCTAGGGATGCCATGTTTAACTTTTAAGGTTATATCTTAAACAATATTGTTTCTTACCAATTGGAAAACCCGTAATATGTTGCACATGAATAATTTTTTAACAAGGCCCATCTCCTGTCCAGGTTGCCTCAAGGCTACACTATTTTTTTTCACGATGTAAAAATTACATTATATCTTGTACATGGGGGATTTAGTTTCAAGCTCCACCACTTGTCCAAGCTAACTCTATTGAAACATGGGATAGAAGAAAGCTCCACAATGTGTCCAAGTTAGGAACCATTTCAACATGGGAAGCCACTTGTCTAAGCTAGAACTCCACCTCTTGTTGAAGGTATGGATAACCATGAACGATATTGTTTCTCACCAATTGGGAAATCCTTGATGTACTTGTACATGGAAAATATTTGTACAAGGCCCACCACTTGTCCAAGCTACCTCCAAGATACAATATTATTTCTCACCACTTTGAAAATCCATGGTATGATGTACATGGGAGGTTTTAGTTACAAGTTCAACAATCTTTCAAGCTAGTTCTATTGAAATATAAGGTTGAAGCAAGCTCCACCAAGTGTCCAAGCTAGGCCCCATTGGAACTTGGAAAACCACTTGTCCAATTGAATCCACCTTGAAACATGGAGGGAAGCCAAGGTTCACCGCTTGTGCAAGCTAGGCTACATAAACAATGTGTGGTTAAATCCAAAGGGCCACCACTTTCTCAACCTTTAGAGATACCACTTGTACTAGATGTATAAACTAGGCATGAGAAAATACCAGAATATCCACCATTTGTGTAGCCTATTTTCTTTAGTAGCAAGCTCCACCATGTGTCCAAACTAGGCTCCATGCGTACATGGAAATTCACTTTGTACGAGCTAGCCTCCCTTTAAACATGGAAAGAAACAAAGCTCCACCACTTGTCCAAGCTAAGGATGACATGTTCAACCTTTAAGATTATATCTTAAACAATATTGTTTCTTACCAATTGGAAAACCCATAATATGTTGCACGTGAATAATTTTTTAACACGTCCCATCTCCTATCCAAGTTGCCTTGTATGTGTGTGTGATGTTGTGCTTGTGTGTGATGCCGCCTCTATGTGATGCTTCATGTGAGCATTCCTACCTTTGAGCGTTCCTGCCTGTGTACGATGCTCACGTGTTCTATTTCTTTCTTTGTGCATTGTACGTGATACGCTTATGCTCTTTTTGTCTACTAGGGTTACATAAATGCCACATAAGCAATCAAAGCCATAATTTAGTATGAGACATAGATTCACAGGCGACCAAAATTAATGCAATTTGGCTACGAAGAGGCCACGCCATGTTTAATTCTAATGTAAGAAGTACCTTTAAAAATAAAGGAAGATATCCCTCCCACCTCTGATATGGAAAATTTAGAGCTATTGGACAAATTATGGGAGGAACAGAACGTCAAGATGAAGCGGGTGAAAGCTCAGGACCAAGCTTCCTTAGCCAAGAGGTTCTAGATGGCCCAAGATATGCAAGCATGGTTGTGGGTGGCCGATTAGATGCCAGCGGCGCCGACACAATCATGCGCATGGCATTGATTCCAAGCGTGCTCATCTGATTGGCATTGATGCCAAGTGTGCTCATCTGATTGGCATTGCCCACAAGGCCCTAGTAGAAGGTATAGGGGTTGGAGTAGCCTCTTTTTGTGTGTGCACATTATACACCATTAAAGGCATGTCTTTCTTTCCATTACACATTACACATTAGTCTCAAAAAGAACGCACTAATTATGTTTATGATGCTCTTTCTATATGCTGTCAGAAAGATGAGAAGATTCAATACCAATTGAGGGTATATGGCTCCATTGTTTGATGTAGAGCATGGTATGAGCTACACGGAATACCAAAGACATCATTTTACCACTACAAGGAAAAGTTCAAAAATGGTGTAAGCCACTATGTGCATGGGAACACATGTACATTGAGAAGAGGACTTCAACATACTAGTTTAGCACGAACATTCCTAAATGAGTTTGTGGATAACAACTCAGAGAAGATTCCACATAGAAGTCAAACACTACTAGATGGCTCAAGGGAGACTCAATTAGCGATTCCATCAATGTACAAACAAGTGGATATTTTAAGTGAAATAAACACGACACTCGGCCAAATGGGCTATGAGAAGAATCTATCCCACTCTTGTTCTAGTAGAATTTGGAATAAAGAGTACCCAGATGTCAATTTAACAAAGAAAACTCAGTTCTCTAAGTGCAATATCCGTAGCTCAATCAAAGCAAGGCTAGAAGCTAAACCCTCTCTTGAGGAGAGAGCTCTTTTCTTAAGGGAGAGAGAAGTTCACATGGCACAAAAAAATAGTTTCAAGAGTCTATATTATGCATGGCGTACATATTCTGAAACTCAACCACAAAAATATGTATACATAATCCATGATAAGATGGATCAAAAGAAGACTGCCATTCCGAGATTACGCATTATTCCTAAGGGTGTGGATTCAGGATACAATTTACAGGTTGCATTGATAGGCATGATCACTCATGGACATGGAGAAGGTCATTACGGCCACTTTGTCTTGAATAGTTTGTGACCAACTGATCCAAATCTTACAATTGGCTCAATAATTTCTTACATAACCTAGAGAGGAAAGATGAGCACCCTCTTGGTGATCTAGTAATAAATGGACTTCCGAGGGGCACTGTTTCACTACTAAATGCTTTGAACTCAAGGGAAGCTTTGGACTATCACAACTTGAGTGATGGACAAGATCCCATTGTGAAATCATCTAAAATTGTAGAGGAGGAATTAGGATCAAAATTTTGCAAGCTGCTAGAGAACTTGTTGCTATGATTGGAAAATTTTGCAGGGGAAAACAAGACTCAATATTTATTTGTCTATTTGTCCATGCTTGTTGCAAGGGGGGTTTTCAAAACCATTCAGCTAGGATTTTTAATGGTTGGGCATACACATAAGGACATAGATTCTATGTTCAGTAGGTTTTCAGAGAAGTTGAGAGTTACATATACTTTGCCACATTTGGTGGATACATTATGAAACAGCTCACCTTCATCTCCAACTCCATTTTTGCTCACAAAGATCCCCGATTTCAAGAAATATTGTGATGGCTATCTTTGTGATGGACAAAACTTGCTTGTTGGCCACTCCAAGCCACTTCAAGTTAGGTTCTTTATGTAGGACAAGACACCAATGATGCAATATAAGGCACATGTAGGTGTTTCAAGTTTGAGTGGAAGTATTCGCCTTTGGAAAACAGACACAGAAGGGAAGTCAATGCTATTGCATGGAGATCCACCTTGTGTATCAATGGTGGAATATGTCATGGCTCATGAAGAGTTGACCCATGATAGATTATTGGAGCAAGGTAATTGAAGAGATTGGAAAACCAATCATACTAGAGGGAGTCTTATATGAAATGTTTTGGCCAAAAACTCAAGAATTTGGTAACCTACAAAGCACTACAAGGAGTTTACAACAAGGAGCAAAAAAAATCCTAGGCCTTGAGGATTTGAATGACCTTTTTGTGGCCCTTAACGAGATAGACCAAGGGAGGAGTTTGACCCTATGTGTCATGTGCATCAAGGTGACTTTGTTATGCTAGCTCCAAATGAAATAGAAATCTATCCAGTTTGGCTTGTAGTGTCTCTATCTGACATTGCTAATCAACCTACATCAACAAAATACAAAAAAATGTTGATCTAATATTGGGCACATTGTGCAAGAAAGAGTGGGATGACAGATGCTCAAGCTTACAACAATTGTTGGAAGGGTTTTTGGGTTGTCAACTATAAAGATCCCTAAGTGTGGGAAACTGTAAATGCAATTTTTTGGTCTTGGAGAACCAACAAAAAAGGACCATTTTCTAGAATTAAGATTCCAAAAATGCATGCTTAAAAATGTTGGAGATCAAGCCTAATGTCCTAGCTTAGGAGTACCTTAGTCCTAGTTTAAATCTTCATTTTAAGCTTTCAATAAGGCTAAAGGGTTTTTTGCTCTCTAGGGCATTTTTACCTTTAGCACCCTCAATTCTCTCCCTAAATCACTCTAAGATTACCCGTAGTCTTTCAGCCTCTCTCTCTTTTATTGGACCCTTTTCTATATCTCTACAATCACTCCCTAGATATAGGATTTAGCCCCCTTTTGAGCTCCCTATATATAGGGACATTATGTTTTGTATCTGAGTGCCTTTTTTTATCAGTTAGTTACAACACTTGCAAAGAGTAGTTCTTATGTTTTAATGCAGTCTTTATTGATTCTATTTTATCTACTATGGTATCAGAGCCAAATTAATTCATGTCTGTAAGCTTTCATCATGGTGACCTTTCAAGCCTCGCACAGAAGAGCTGAAAAACTGCTTTGCAAATCCTCCAAATTTTAGAACCTCAAAGTATTTTTTAATAACGCGTAGCCTCAGCGAAGTTCAACTCAAGTCTCATGTGAAGGCGGTCAGCTTCGAATTCTTCAATTGCTAGACACTGTCGTCAATGGCAATTGTCTACAACAATACAATTAGCTAAAGCAAGTGTAGGGGATGGACAATTGGCATTCTTGTGAGCATTAAAATAGATCTACTTCTCCAAAAGAAAGCTTCAAACTCCCAGAAGGTTTGGACGACAGTGCTAGCTCATCTCTGCATCTTAACATTCGAGCTTCCCTCACCATGAATCACCGTAGGGATCTTCAATCAAGCCCATTGTGGTCTCCCACACACAAGCTGCATGCACAGAAATTCAACAGTCTTGTCTAAGCTCGCCAACGGCTGCAAACTATTATCATGGCAACTCACTTTGTGTAGCCATTTTGATGACTTTCACCGCATGGATCATCAATCAATTGCATGGCGATCAACCTTAGACACTCCCCTCGTCAGATGCTGGCTCATAGCTGTCACTTGCAATGAACGGTGGTAATCAGCCCTGGTATCTTTGTTATTATTGAACTATAAGCTCATGAAAGGATTTTTCAAAATGAGTGGATCTACTATGGTTTTGGAATTTTTTCCCAAAACCTTGAAAGGACACTTTTATGTCCTGTTAGGTTACCATTCTAGTGTTAAAATCTTTCCGAGGCAGAGTGCCTTGACATGCTTTTGATCTGAAGCCCGAAAGCTTCTCTCGACCTTCTTGAGGAAGATGCTAGCCGGTTCTCCTTCACCCAATACAAAGCCCTTGCCTCACAAGACTTAGGTTTTTTGACCAATAACCTAAGGTTGTAAAGGTTCGCGTTTTTCGAGGAATTATTGAACTCCAAAAAAAAACAGAGAAAATCCCCATGTAAAAGAGAATAGACACTGCCTTTGAATAAAATCAAGAGGTAAGACCTTCTCTGGAAATGAGTAAAAAATCATCTTCGATTAGTACACTCACAAATTAAACTAAAACACCAATAACCCGTGACGAAGAAGAAGTAACTTCCAAAGCTACACACATACGTGGTCCTAGAATTTCCAGGACAGCTAGAAAAAAATTTTGCCCATACTGCAAAACTTGGTATGTTGAACCACAACAACCCAAACGAATCTATATTCAAGAAGCATTTGCCAATTAAGTAAATCATTCTCTTTGTACGGAGTTTTAGACACTGGTATAGTAGTACTCTACTAAAACCACTCCTAGTATGGAAATCAATGATAAATTCAACGGCACAGACTTCTTCACATGGAAAACTTGAATAAAATTCAGACTTATGAAAAAGGGACCATGGGATATTGTAGGAAGAGAACCTACAGGGACTTCAACTAGAGAAACTTCCACAACATTTGAGCAAAGAAATCTAAAAGCTCTAGGTGTTATTGGGGAAGGCTTACAAGATGTCTTTATACATCACATTGGTTGTTGCACCACGGCACGAGAAGCTTGGGTTTTGCTTGAAAAAGTATTTGGTACTACTTCCAAGACATCTAAAATCATGCTCTTCATAGAGTTTTTTTTCATTGACAAAAGCCACTGACACTACTATGTCAGCACACTTAAGCAAATTCAAGAGTTTACAGTCACAATTAGAAGGAACCAACAAAGATGTGGAACAAGATATCAAAATAGTTGTTCTCATCAAAAGCATTTCAACTCTTGATTGAGTATTCTAGCCTTGTTACCACCCTAACAAATCTCTCCACACCTATCTTAGCTGAGGTGGGGGCATCTCTCTTAGAAGAAGAAAGAAGAATCCATAAGAAACATAAACATTTTGAAATACAAGGAGCATACCTTACTCAAAGTAAGGAGGGCAACACAAGTCAACGAACATTCTACAAAGGGAACACCTCAAGGGAACCTCAAAGGAACACATCATTCAAAGACTCAAAAAAGGGCACTATATGCACATTTTGTGGAAAAGGCAATCACACAGAGGAATCATGTTTTCTTAACCAAAGGATAAATGCAATGTACATCGGAGAGTCAGATTCAAAAGATGAAGATGAAGAAAAGACTGCCTCAGATGAGGCCAACCTTGTGCATATAGATGAAGAATGGGCCTTCTAAAGGTCTATACAAGCTAGGAAAAAGTCTTTTTGTGTCTCAAAACACCTTCTTTTAGTCTACCTAGTATCTTCCTAAGCTGAATGAACTCTCTTGTTGTATCCATCTAAGAGAACCACACAATTATAAGTGTGTTGTATCCTTAGAATGAACCTTGAGTAGGTGTATCACAAAGCTTTTTTTGTTGTGCTAGGTCATCAACTTGAAGGAGGGTTTTTTGGAGATCAAGCCTAATGCCCTAGCCTAGGAGTACCTTAGTCCTAGTTTAAATATTCATTTTAAGCTTTCAATAAGGCTAAAGGGTTTTTTGATCTCTTAGGTCCTTTTTACCTTTAACACCCTCAATTCTCTCCCTAAATCACTCTAAGATTACCCGTAGTCTTCCAGCCTCTCTCTCTCTCTCTCTCTCTCTCTCTCTCTCTCTCTCTCTCTCTCTCTTATTGGACCCTTTTCTATATCCCTACAATCACTCCCTAGATATAGGATTTAGCCCCCTTTTGAGCTCCCTATATATAGGGACATTACGTTTTGTATTTGAGTGCCTCTTTTATCAGTTAAAACACTTGCAAAGAGTACTTCTTATGTTTTAATGCAGTCTTTATTGATTCTATTTTATCTAATAAAAAAGCCAAATAATGCCTCATGCGTGCACATCAACCACACTTGCATCAACTTGTAGATGTGGTATCAAACATGGGGTAAATTTATTTGGAGATTCTATTTTGACTATATGGACCCATGTTTGAGTATTGTTGAGATGGGTAGTGATAAAGTTGGACTCGGAGAGTATGCATGCTCTCTGAAGAGGGAGAGTTTGCA
Source organism: Adiantum capillus-veneris (assembly GCF_014529385.1). Classification (NCBI taxonomy): domain Eukaryota; kingdom Viridiplantae; phylum Streptophyta; class Polypodiopsida; order Polypodiales; family Pteridaceae; genus Adiantum; species Adiantum capillus-veneris. The sequence continues at coordinate 101,406,402 of NC_140942.1, forward strand.
AATTCTATGCTCTAGGTTACTACAAAATGGAATGATTTTCTTTATTCTCAATCTAAGGAAGTGGTAGTAGAACAGGTGCTTGAAAAGTGGGGAGGGGGATCTGGCATGCAAGAGGTGTTGGTTGACCCTTATGAGCCACTAGGTATGGAAGGGCTTGATGATGTTGGAATTGAGGATGCTACATGTCTGTAGGCAAGTGTGAGGCTTGTGATGGAGAAAGAACCTATGATGGAAGATGGACCAGTGAAACATATTTGTTCTCTTATGCATGGAGTGAGATCTGAGGGTGTGGTCTCATCTTTGTAGAGGTATGTACTTCATGGTTGAAGGGTATCCTTGTGAGTGCAACTATGTAGTGGATTATCCAATGGCTACAGGGTTAATTCTCTTTAGGATATCTCTACGTTACATGGTTGGGAGGGGGGGTCAAGTATGTATATGAAGCAAGATGGTGTGCATTGTGATCTTGTGGTTATCCTCAATTTGGATGCCAATGGGTGATTATTAGAGTGGTGAAGGTGTGCTGTTGATATTTTATTTGAATAGATGTCTATATGCTTGGGTGCAGCACTATGTGGAACTGTTGCAGAAGGATGGGTACACTCAATCCCAGGTGTTTGATCCAAGAGTCAACCATGTTTTTATGCAAGGGTTTGGGCAACCTTCTTTGAGAGAAGATGACATGAAACACAAAAAAGACTTTGTACATATGGTAGAAATTGTTCGGTATGCTCTCAATGTTTGCTTAGATTTTGAGTTTTAAAAGTTCAATAAGCATACTTTTGGTTGAATATAAGTGTTCAACAAGGGATCTGGGAAATGATGGTGTAGCTAAGGTTGGTATGCATTATGAAGAGGCTAAAGAAGTGCTATTTGTACCTAGAGGTGCATGCCAAGGTGGTAAAACAGGTATGAAGAGGTCAAAGAAAAGCTACATGTTCCTACAAGTGCATGCCAAGGTGGTAAAGTAGGTATGAAGGTCAAGAGAAAACAAGTGATTACAGACATGTATGCTTTATGAGGTTTTTTTTGGGCCAAGATGTTCTTCCATAGGACCTATCAAAGGTGGCTGGTTGAAGTGTTTGAAGTGCAAAAAATGGAAGTTCCAAGTGTGGGCCCCTGAAGTACTCTCCAAGCTAGTCCAAATGGTTCCTCAATTAAAGCTACAGGGTGTAAGAAATTGTAGTTCAATGGTAGAGGTGGTTTGTAGATCCCTATCAGGGTGGACAAGTGCGCAAGTTCATGAAGTGGAAGTGAGTGAATATATCCGAAGTCCTTGATTTATGGAGGCTTTTGATACTTTTGCAATAGCAATTGGAGTCTAGAAAGCCAAGTTATGAGTCAATGAGTTTTTGTTAGTGGCATTTAGAGATGATTTAATTGCCATGATAAGTGTGCCATCAAAAGTCTTTTAGGACTTCCCAAGATTGTGAAAGGTAGTGTGTGGTATGTGAAGCTAGGCAGAAGTAATGGCTTGTCAATCAAAATCCCGAGCACAAAGATATGCCCAACTGAAGTTGAAGGATTGAAGCAAGAGAAGGGGATCTGGTATTTTTTTCTTTATTGGGAGCTTGCCGTTTGAGATTGTAAAAAATCTGAGGTACAAAATAGAGTTTGGGGATTGAAGGTCATTAGGGAGACTTTCCTAGAGTTTTGACAGAATCGCAATTCGGTTAGTGGGTAGAAAATGGAAGCGTTGTCTTCCCATGGTGTACACAACCTATAGTGTCATGTGATTTCCTTAATTATAAAGGGATATCAGAGGCTTCAATACATAACCTTAATATGCCATCAAAGCCTCTTTGATACAATCTTCCACTAAGCAGCTAAAAATGACTACTTTGCATCAATTTTCTATCTCCCATTCTTTCCTGATCTATCATCAATTGCTCTATGATTAAAATTAGAATTATGCTCTTGCTCTATCTAGGTATCATCTCGATGCTAAAGAGATATTCATCTAGAAAATTATCTTCAATTCCCTTAGGACTCTCTCTGTTTACAAGCCTAGAAAAATGATCAGCCCTTTCATGCGTAGTACTCTTCATTACCACAACTTTTAAATCAAATTCTAGTAAGATGATTACCCACCTTACTATTTTTCCTATGTTGCATGGCTTGTTAACAAGATACATCAACAATTGATGATCAACAAAGAAAATGAGTTGATTTGCAAGGAGGTACAACTTGAATTTCTTCACTACATAGAGCATTCCCAATCCTTCCCTTTCAAAGGTTCTGTAATTTCATTTATCACTATTTAATTGGCAACTGACATATAAAATTGGAAAGTCCATATTGCCTTCTCTAGGTTGTGCTAATATACATCCAATGGAAAAATCAGAGGCATCCACATGCACATGGAAGATCTTATTCTAATCTAGTTCCTTAAGGATCCATGCAAAAACCAATGCCTGCTTCAACTTTTAAAATGATTCCTTACACTCTTTTGTTGAATCAAAGGCACTATCAAATCATAAAGAGGTTAGGAAATTATTGCATACAAGTACATAAACGTTTTGTAATATCCACAATGTCCCAAAAGTGATTGGAACTCTCTAGCTGATTTTTGATGGGCATTTTCACAATCACCTTGATTGTTTCCATATCTATGGATATTTCATTTGCTTTCACAATATGGCCCCTAGGACACACTTCTCTGGGTTAAAGCATATCCAATAAAGGTGTGACATTTCTCAAATACCTTTTCTAGATGTCATATATGCAGCCGATATATGGAGTGGCAATGTAAATTTTGCTTCACAACGTATTAGGGACCATTTTTTGGGTAGCGTTAAAAAGAGTTGTAAGAAATGTGAACATTCTTAAGCATCTGCAATTGCAAATCATTTGAGATAAGAGCTCACCAAAAAAGGTGGCAAGAGACAGCAGGTATATAGCTCTATTATGGATGCAAGTGAAGAGCAGTCAGAGCCAATATTAAATATGTTGATCCTGTGGTGACACCAACTAACCTTGGAGAACAGCCTGCACAGAGGGAGGAGATATCAAGAAGCGTTCCTTTTAAGTGTCACAATGAAGATGGAATTGGTCAAATGCGTCAAAAATTATTGCATCAAAGCTTTGGAATGCAGTCTCTAGAAGAAGCATAAATTGCACTTGCCAAAGAAATATTCTTCACTGGAAGTGCTCTGATCATGGACATCAATCATTGAAAGGCTGCTTGGAATAAAATTGGTGATTTTGGCCAAAAAGATTTTTAGGTCCTTCTTATCACACAATACGAGATGTTCTCTTGGACAAATGTTAAATTGAAGTCAAAGAGCGTGTTGGTAAAATAATACTTGGGAATATTTTGCTTTTAGGATGTAAAATTGTGAGTGATGGTTGGTCAAATGTTCAAAGAAGACCACTGATCAATGTAATGCTGGTTTGTCCAAGGGGAGAAATGTTGGTAAAGGCGATTGACAGCTCCGGTGCATTTAAAATTGGCAAATATATTTTTGAGGTCTTGATTAATGTAATTAAATAAATTGGTGTTGAACATGTCCTTCAAGTAGTCATGGACAACACAAAGAATTGTAAAAATGCTAGTAAAATTATAAAGAAGTTCTTTCCACACATTTTTGCCAATGGTTGTAATTATACACATAGCTTAAACTTGGTGTTGAAGGATTGGTACACTAGTGAAGAAACCACATGGTTCGCCAAAATAATTGACACAACGCGTCAAGTTGTGAAATTTATCTTGAAATGACAAAGAGTGCAGAACACGCATGCCAATGATGTTGAAACTTCCTGTTGAAACTCGGTTTTTCATGAATTTTTATACATTGGAATCACTTCTCTGTAATAAGTGCGTTGTGATTGACACTTTCAATTGCACGGCCTTTGATGGATGGTAGCTTGAGCATAAAGAAAAAGGAAAAGAGAAAATTACATGTCTACGTGGCAATATAAACAAGGCTGCTTGGTGGAGGAGTGTAATGGATGCATACCATGTAATGATGCTTGTTATGTTTGCAATTTGTAACCTTGATCAAAATGCGTCAAATATGGCAAACTGTGGATAGTCCAATAGAGTTTTGAATATCCCAAGGAGTTGAAAGAGTCTATAGCAGAGAAGGAGTGGTGACTACCATTCTCTGGCAAACATCAAAGAATTTTTGCCAAGTATTTATATGCAAAATAGAAGAGTGCTCATAGTCCACTCCATAGTGTGGCTTACATGCTCGATCTGGAGTATTGGAATTTAGATCTGATGTCCAATACAGAGGTGGTCAGCGATTTCTATCACGTGGTCGACACGTTCTACTCCAATTTTTAGGACCAAATTGATTGTATCAAAGAAATGAGTCCATTCATATTAAAAGAAGGTTCTTTTGCAAATAATTTTGTACAATCAATGGCAAAAGAGAAACTTGCATGGAAGTGGTGGTGGATGATGAATGGTGGAGAGCATTACTCAACCTTATGTCCCCTTGCAATGAAATTATTGGCACAATGTGCAGCAAACTCAAGTTTAGAGAGAAACTAGAGTATGTCCCAAGTATGTTCATAGCACTATTCACAATAGACTATTAGCAGAGAGAGCAAAAAAATTAGTGTATATGTTTTATAACAAAAAGATATTGCATCACGTTGAAAGTGTTGGCTACGAGGATGAAATGCCAACATGGTTGTATGATTGTCAAAATGAAGACGAAGAAGATCTTAATGGTGGTGTATCTCAATGCATTATAGACAAAATAGAAGAGAATCTCATTATAGATGTGGAAGTTGAATTACAAGAAGACCCACAATACTCAAACTTAGAACCAGATAACAACTTCACAGATTCAATATAGCTTGAGAGTAGAATGAAGATTGTGTCAAAAACCACTATGAAAGAGCTTGTATTCAATGTGTTTCGATCATATACAATGCTTCATATTCGTAATTATACATAGTTTGTCAATCTCAATTGCTATGCTCAGAACCAGCATCTTGGTCACCAAACTGATTTCTAATTGTGCTAGGGGTATCTTGGCGAGCTTGCTTGAGTTTATACTCATTCTCCATGTTAAACATAACATATATTCCTTGTGGAATATCTTGTGAACAGATTATGCATTGGCTACTTTTTTGCATCAAACGAATAAGACAGACAAAGTGATAATAATGACCACATGTCAATGTATAGTATCCACTCCATCCATCAAAATTCTTGTAGAAAACTGGACATTAGGAAGATAAAGATGCATCCAAAGTTGAGGAGGGGGCCAAATCTAGATACAGGACAAGCTGACTGATGTGTGTCCCTTGTACAAGCAGAGGATTCACTCGTTGTGTCAGATTCTGAACGTCTTGTCTTAGGCGGTGAATATGTTTCTCCATCCAAATTTTTGAGGGTTGGAGTGTTTGGGTGGCTATAGAACGCCGTGTTATTTTTGCATCTTTCTTTGCCAATTGTGTTGTGTAAATATCTTTCTCTCTCTTTAACTATAGGTCAGCGCCTTCAACTATCAATGCCAGCTCATCTTGGGTGAAAGTGACACAACTCTCCCTGATATCATGGGTGGCAACAATTGTCTCCTTCGACGAAAATTCTACTAGTCTGTAAGGTCTCTGACCCCGATCAAAAAGAGCACCATTGTACCTTGAAATGAACATAATGGAAAAAGTTACTATTTTTGGCAGTTTTCCAAATTCTGTAAGTGCCATGATGTTTAGAATATTTTTAAGCTTCGAAATTTGAATTAAAATAATTTTTGTAAAAAAATTCCAAAAATAGTAAGTTTTTGGTCACCCGACCTGTCCAGTTTTGACCGTCTCGAAAAACTACACCTGTACCCCAAATTTGAAAAAAATGCATTTTTAGACCCCGAGGGCTGCTAAATATGGCAGGTACTTGGGCTAGTACGCCTTTTTTAGAGCTTGCTATAGCAATTTTCGGCATCAAAATCCAACTCGTATGACCCGTTTTAGCCTAAAATCATTTTTTTCCAAAATTGTCCGGGGAGGCACCGGGGACCCGAGGCCGTGTGGGAGCAGGTTCCAGGCCACTCCAGGTCAGCTTTAGCAGCTAGGGGGCGCCTTTTGTCCTTGTGGGAGTCTTGGGAGAGTTTCTAAGCCTGCTAATAAGTGTGAGAGTCAGTTAACCAAGCCAACTGGACACTTGGTGGGTAGGCAACTGGACTTGCCATGCTTAACTAGAGAGGCTCCCAAATGCAAATAGCAACCCAAATCGATTTTCAGCTTGAGGAGGCCTATTTAAAGGGATGCTCACACACACACACATACACACACACACACACACACACACACACACACACACCCACACACACACACACGCTCACACACACACCCAATACACACACACACACACCTACACACACCTTGGGGAGGTGCTGCCGGCACACACACAGCTTTTTGAAGGAGAGGCAAGGAGGGAGGTGCTGCCGAAATTCTCATCTTGAGGATTCATTGGATCAAAAAAATCAGAGGATTCTCAGCCCCTAATCACGGTAATTATGGTTAAATTACGGCTCTTCTTTATTCTCATCATTACTCTCTCATATTCTTCGTCTATTATGCCTACTTTTAGCTATAATTCCCAATAGCTACTCTCTAAGTTTACATAGTGATAGCCGTTTTTTGGCTTTCCATACATGTCATAGTGAGCTACCTCACCCTACCAAAATCACCCAAACACTGTGGCTATCCCTACCATTTCATTGTACATAGGAGTGTGTGAGTTAGGGGACTTTCCCCATATTTTCTTAAAAACCCTTAGCTAGCTAGTCATTGGGCTAGTTGAGCCAAAAAATTAAAAATTAAAAATAAGATATATTATAGCCCATTTGTGTGTAAATATTTCATTGTATATAGGGCCTAAATAAAAGGATTTTTCATAATTATTTTGGTATTTATTTAAATATTTCTACCTATGGTGTGTTATTTATGCTATGTACATTGACTCACCATTACCATATTTTTTCTTACTATTTTACATACTCTTTATTCCATATAAAAATAATTTCATACAAGCTTCTCTTATTTTTGGTGTAACTCCATCCCAACAAAAATCCAAAAAAACTAGTTCTATTTATGTGTATATTTTTTCACTATTGTGATTTTTTCCTTCCTACATCTATTCTCTATTACTCTCATAAACTAGACCACCAAAAATATTCATCTTTTTATGGTAGACTTATAATGAGAGAGATTTATTTTGACCCCTTTATATTTTTTTCACCTATATTATTTATATTTGACATATACATATTTTTTTAGACCCCTCAATATTTGATTTTCTTAGTTGTACTATTCACTTATATCATGATTTCAACAATATCTTTAATTATAGACCTACCAAATAAGGTCAAGGGTATGTGGCATGCATGCATGCACTATGGGGGGCTCACTCTTGGAGGTATTCAAAAGAATCATCCAAAGAAGGACCTCACAAGGACTTTGTGCAATGGAAAAAAATAGTCGATTTTGTTGAATTTTTAAAGATCACATGCTCCCCGAATTTGAAAAGGGGATACAAACAAAAGTTGTAGCTTGTGGGATGAGCTTTTACCTCAAATTGTTTCATATTTTTTTGAGCTACGAGCTGTGAGCTATGATTTTATTGGTGGACCCCAGTTTGCCATGCTATGCAGCCACACTCCCTCTTCCACTTTATCATTTTCCTCTTTCACACACACTTCTCCACTCATCATCCCCACCTCTCTCACCAGTCCTCTCTGCACCCTACTCACCTTCTTCTCAACCTTGAAGAATAAGAGAAACCATGGTGAAATCATGTCTCCTACACACACTTCCATTCCTAAATTGACCACCTAGTCTCATTTTTCCTCCTCGATATTACCCATATCTATCAATAAAAACCACAAAATTCTGCCTCTTCTCTTGAAAGATAGCATCATGGTGATTGATTACTCATGTTCACTTACCTTGTCTCTCAAGGAAGGTCAAGAGTGGAGAAAAAAACGTACCATCAAAGCTAGTGGACCGTCAACAAGCGTCAAAATTGACCCTACTCAAGACACTTGGAGCATCAACATTGTAAGAAATCCATATTTTCTTACCTATTAAGAGTTTTTTCTTCCTTATTTGTATCCTACTTGGATACTCCCATTGTAAATATCTAGTTTCATTTGTAAATCAATAAAAATACTAACTCTACTAATTTACTAACACTAACCTACTATGAAAAGTCCTATCACCTCCACTTCTCTCCTCTCTCTCTTCTTCATCTATCCCCACCAACTTCTTGATAATTCCAAGCAAAAGAAATTAGATAAGTGCTGAAAATCTAACCCAACCATGGTTAGAGGAGTAACCCTAGCCCTCAAAATTGCTATAAAAGGAGGGTGTAGCTAGCACAAAAAGGGGAGAGCCATAAGCAAGAGCATTATGCTATAGCTTGAGAAGCCAAGCTCAACCTCTCTAGAAGGAGCTCTTGAGTGGAATCTCATTGTCTTATGCATATGCATGTGTTGTATTAGGGGTGATTATCAAGGGAACTCTAATCCATTGTAAGAGAGAACGATCATTCAATTGAGAGTAGGAAATCTATCATTTCTCCTACTAGTGTAAGCCCAACATTTGCTGAATCAAGGAGGTTGGATTTGGACTAAGCTTGTGTACTTTGTCTCTCTTCCAACGTGAAGTAATGGACAACAATGATGTGTAAGTGCCTTGGTGTTTTTTTTAAAGTTCTTAATAGCTTGTCTCTAGGTGTTGTCATCAATTTAGCCATAAATTCCACATATTGTAACAGGGCAACAGGGTGGAGAGGACTCCCCTGGCCTTAAGACAGTGATTGGGGTGGCTTTTCTTGTGATGTGTTGTGGTGTAATTTACTCAAGCTATGTTGAACAAATACTAATCTCACTTTGATTGGTCGTGACAGATTTGTAAGAAGGTATTAATGCAACAAGCATCCCCTCCCCTTTCTCTCTCTTTTTTACATATATAATTGTGTTTGCTTGATCATTGCTGATATATTTCAAAGCAGCCCGAGCACTCTCTCTCTCTCTCTCTCTCTCTCTCTCTCTCTCTACGTGTCCTAGTTCGCATCCAAAACTAGGTGGTGCCCCAAATTTGTGTAGGGTTAGGTTGTGGGTTTGTGTGTGTGTTTGTTGTTTTTTCCAATCCCAACCCAATTGAGCAGTACGGGAGCCTAGAAGGGTGCTTAGAGACCACTCTTCTTGTTGCCCGCCACGGACCGCCTCAATAGCTATACTCCATTACATAATCATCATTCAATTAGCTAAATTATGCAGCCATTCATCATCCTTAATCAAGGATTAATACATGATTAGGAAAGATTCTCTCTCTAGGCAGCGTAGTTAATAAATTGCCTGCCGGTAATAAAGTAGATTTGATGAAATTCATTCTTTTATCATTCAATAGTATTGTAATTAAATTAGACTCAATCTTCTCTCACATTAAAATGTGATTAAGGCTGAAAATTAAACCGTCATTAGGCAATTAAGAAGAGAATTTTCTATCACACATGTCTGACGTAATTCTGCATCTTCAAATTGCTCTAGGAAAGTGATTGAACTCGCTTATTTCATCTCTCTTGTAAATCAATTAGTAAAATTCTGAATTTCTTAATCATCTAAGTCAAGTGATTAACTTAGAGCTAGTTCCCATAGGGCAAGTAAAGAACTACCCATAAAATTGCTAGGTCTCGAAGGAAAAATCAAATCTCTTGCATAAGGTGGATTCATTAATGATTCTAATATGCCAATTGGTTTGTTATGATGCTCTCAGACTTTAGATCTTTTTCAAGTTTATCATTTAAAGTAGTGAGTAAAATGGCAACAATTAAGAGAACTCGCTTCGGTGGTGCCCACGACCGCGAGGCGGGAACGAGCAATGTGAACGGAAAGGGAAAAGCTCCCATGGACGAACAAACACCGGCCATCTCACGGGCCATTGACGAAGAAATAGAAGAGGTAGGTCATAATTTCATTCAAGTTGTTTAATTTAACATTGCACACGTTTAGCTAGAAATGAACATATCCCCAAACATGTTGGAGAAATCCGACGAAAACCCCGGCATTGAATTCATTTGTACTTTAAAGTTTAAAGTAGGAAAGAAATGATTGATGGGTATGCTGTTTGCAATAGGAAAGAATGTCTGCTAGGGAAAACTTAGCTCGACATGTTCATTTTATTTCCAATGTTGAATCAGTCCTGACCGCCCTACTGATCGTAGGGGGCAGAGTTCCTTGTTAAGGGCTCTTGAATCCACGACTTGCTTTTTATGCGGTGGATACCCACGACTTGCTTTCTATGCGGTGGGAACAAACGTCTTGCTTTCTATGCGGTGGGAGTGTCCATGTCGTGCTTTCTATGTGGTGGACATACCTAGTTGTATGGGCAGCTAGGTGACAACGGGAGGAGTAAACTCTCGCTGGAGGGGGGATGTTGTACCTCCAGAACATTGGAATTTTAATGAATAAGTTTGAGTAGAATTTTTACTAGAATACTGTCTTGGTGTTGTTTGCAATACTGGTTGAAGGGCTGTCTTAACGAACAATGTCTTTCGGAATTAATCAAGGAATGTTTATGTTGAACAATCATTGTGGTAGTAATTAGGTCACACAAGGAAGTGTGAGTGTGGGGGTGGAAAGTGGGGGGCTTGGCTCAGGTTGCCAATGCCTATGAGATGGGCGGTCCCGATTGGTCGGGAACTCTCTGTCCCCATAGTGTTTAATTCGATATTAGTAATACTCATTGCCCCTAGAGCAGTGAAATCTCGAGAGTACGTGCCTCTGAAACATGGGGAAAAAGGCACTCGGGGTTTCTCTCCTCTTGGAAGGTGGATCTTAGGATCGCTAGATAGTTTAAGTACGCTTCCCCTGCGAGGTGGAGCTAGATCTCGTTGCTAGTAGACTCGAGCTCGACTCACTTTGTGATGAGAGATCGTCCGCTAGCTGAACCCTGAACCACGTTGTTTGCTTCCGCTATAGATCTAGTGGCCACCAGGTTCACCATCAGATCCGCTGTTTGATATGGCGGGGTGGGGACCTCACACCTGGTATTAGATCCTAGCTTAGGTTGGGAAATAAAGTCGTACTGATTGAATATTTAAAAAGGAACTAAAAGTATATAGGTAGCTGATCCGAATTCCTTGCATTGGTGTTGTGGGAAGACCCCGTGCTAGAATATCAAAAGTTCCAAGAGTTTGAGCTTATTTATGAGCAAGCTCGAAGATCCCCAGTTTACCAGTTCAGGCGAGATTTCATGGAGATACTGATGAAGGCTCATACGCCACACTCCACTCGCATTGATAGAGGATGGGAACTTGATTGGACATTTCCAGGAGGGGTTTACTACATCAACACTCGAAAGCTAGGATGCCTGGCTACCGATTTGAAGAAGATACGTTGGGGAGAAGAGTTGAGGGTGGTAGATTTATTCTACTTGCTGCCTACCCGATTAGACCTGACTGTTTCAGGCGACTCCAATCAAACCATCAACGACTAGCTCTTGGAAAAGGTCACTGAGGTGATCCCAACAAACAGAGTCAAAACTTTTGTAGTACCAAAAGAGGAATTCCGGCTTGATATCTTAGTTTATTATCCACTCAAGGATGAGTACAGGAACTATTTCATGAAAAAAGTAGTGCATCATGTGAATACCATCTCCTAGGCGTATTTTATACGCAATCCAAAAAGCCATGTAATAAGTTGATCATCAGTTATCCTAAACCTTGAGGGGTTTCAATTGTAATAAATTTTCATCAATAAAGTACTTTTTGTCTCTGAATCTCTGTCTCTTGATAAAGTGGTATCTTGAATTTTATTTAAAGTCTCCTGTCTATTTTGAAATCCAAGTAATGGTATCAAGAATCTCGTATAACCTCTGTAGGCACCGCCTGTTGCTCTGTACTTGGCAGCGCAAGAGAACAAGCTTCTCCTTAAGCAAGACCAAACTCCGATCTTTAAGGGCGAGGGGGAAAATGTGGAGAGAGATGCGGAAGTGTGGATGGAAGCCATGGACGACTACTTTGAAGCTGCGGGGACTGAACCCATAAATCAGACCATGCTTGCGATGTTCCGCTTGACTGGCGATGCCAAGATATAGTGGAAGCAACATTGCAGGGACATGGATATTAAGGGATCTTCCCAATCCTTGGAAGACATCAAAGCTGCGATAATGGAGCGTTATTTACCACCTGCCTATAGAACCTTGAGGATGAATGAACTCTTTTCACTTCGGCAGCTGAATTCATCTGTCGAAGAATATTATGCAAAGTTTGTCACCCTTCTGAGATATGCTCCTAAGATGACCTTGGAACAACAGGTGGCAAGGTTCTGCCAAGGGCTAATCGATCCTTTGAATACGCGGTTGGAAGCTCTCAGGCCAACGACACTACAGGATGCCTTGTTGAGGGACAAACCTCTAGCTCTTGAAGTACAAAAGGTTAATCAGAACAGGAGGAATCATTGGGCAAAGAGGGCAAGGACAACTGCTTGGAATAACAGACCAGCCAACCAAGCATATGACCAGTACCCTATTGTGGCTACCACCACAACCATGGAGTTCCCAGATGTTCGATGCTATGGTTGCGGCGAGTATGGACATTACAGATCCAAGTGCCCCAGGAACATTCAGGAAACCAACGCTAGTGCCATACCCTTGAATACCCATGGGCGTGGCCAAGCTAATAAAAGAGGAGGACGAGGAAGGATGAACAAAGGGCGAGGGCATGGAGCTACCGCTAGAGTGAATGCCGCAGTGGTACAACTAACTATGGGTGACAAAGTAGTGGAGAGAGCAACCCTGCATGCTGTAATTGAAAACCCCAATGGTTGCGAGAAATACGCAGTCATTCATACGCCAGGATCTCTCAGAGGTGAACAAGTTAACTTTCTTATAGATTGTGGTAGTACTCTTTCATTTCTTTCACCCAGATGCATCAGGAAGCTAAAGCTAGATAAGTATCCAACAAGCAAGCTAGTTGTAGAGTTAGCAAACGGCAAGGAAGTAGTATCTCAACATTCTGCAGGAAAAATTGACTTTGATCTAGGGGGACATCCAACTTCTGCCCAATTTCGAACCCTACCCTTAGGATTCTTTGATGGGATACTAGGGATGGACTGGCTAAAGAAAAATAGGGCCCACATACATTGTGCACAAGGAAACTTTACCTTTACAGATAGCTTGGGTAATGAAGCCTTAATCCAGGGGGAAAATGGTCTACTCTAGTTAAGGCCATCAGACTTTTGAAGGGATTAAGAAAGGGACAACAAATTTATGCGGTAAAGCTCAACAAAGTGGACCAAGCAGATACCTCACTTCGACCAAACTGGTTGAGAGAGTATGATGATTTATTCCCAGAAGACCTTACGAATCTTCCGCCACATAGAGAGGTAGATCATGAGATTGAAACTATCCTTGGATGTGAACCTATCTCAAAAAGACCTTATAAAATGTCACTTCCAGAGGCCATCTAACTCAAGAAACAACTTAGGCAACTCATTGAGCAAGGATTCATTCGACCCAGTACTTCTCCTTGGGGTGCACCAGTTCTTTTTCAGAAGAAGAAGGACGGAACCTTAAGGTTATGCATAGATTACCGTGGACTAAACCAGGTAACTGTCAAGAACAAGTATCCAATTCCAAGAATTGACGAACTCTTGGACAGGCTCCACCGTGCCAAAATGTTTACAAAGATTGATCTAAGGTCAAGATATTACCAAATCAGGATCAAGCACTACAACACTACATGGAGATATCGACGCGTGTATATCAACAAAATTAGCGGGCGTCGATATACGCGTTGCAATGTGCGTCGATATACACGTGGAAAGGATTTATTTCCCACGCGTATATCGACGTGTATAGCGATGCGTATATCGATGCGTATAGAGACGCAAAAAAATTTGGGGAAAAAAAGCAAAACCCGCGAGCATCAGGGGCCATTTTCGCATGCGCTCTGCTCAAATCTTGGCCTCCACCTGGTGCGCAGGTATTATGCCCCCCCCCCAACCCCTCTCTCTCTCTCTCTCTCTCTCTCTCTCTCTCTGTACATCGTGTGTGTGTGTGTGTGTGTAGGAGAGAGAGAGAGAGAGAGAGAGAGAGAGAGAGGGAGAGAGAGAAAGAGAGAGAGAGAGAGCGGTGTGTGTGTAGGAAAGAGAGAGAGAGAGAGAGAGAGAGAGAGAGAGAGAGAGAGAGAGAGAGAGAGAGAGAGAGAGAGAGAGAGAGAGAGCGGTGTGTGTGTGTGTAGGAAACAGAGAGAGAGAGAGAGAGCGGGGTGTGTGTGTGTGTGTAGGTAATCAAAGAGAGAGAGAGAGAGAGAGAGAGAGAGAGAGAGAGAGAGAGAGAGAGAGAGAGAGAGAGAGAGAGAGAGAGAGAGAGAGAGAATTAATGTATGCTTAGGAAATTAAAATTAAAGAAAAATAATGAAAGAGAGAAATGAAATGAATGTTATATTAACGTCTTCGAAAGGCCAAAGTGACCTATGAGACATGAGACAAGAAAGTTACAATGTGATGGATCTGATGCAAAGTCAGAGTAAGAAGATGAAAAAATAAAATATTATGGAATCCTAAACTGCTGGGTGTGGACTAAACGGCTAAACCAGCTAGCTGGGATAGGTAGATCATAGGAGATCCAGCAGCTGTCGCTGGCGGATCTCATCAATCTCCTCCATGGTCAGTAGTCTCACCGGGCATTATGCATGTCGAGCCAAAGTGACCTAGCTAGATCCTCTGATGCAGCCTCTGTCGATGTTGTGTAGTCCTCCGCAGTCGTGGACGTCTAAATCTCCCTAGCTCAGTCGCTCGTTCGATTAGTAGAGAGATAGGGAAGTAGAGAGCGAGAGCGAGAGAGAGACAGGTAAGTAGAAAGAGAGAGAGAGATAGGAAATAGCTAGAGAGATAGAGAAAGAGAGTTATATTTATATATCTATCTATATATATATATATATATATATATATATATATAGAGAGAGAGAGAGAGAGAGAGAGAGAGAGGAAATAGAGAGATAGAGAAAGAGAGAGAGAGAGAGAGAGAGAGAGAGAGAGAGAGAGAGAGAGAGAGAGAGGGAGGGAAGTGAAGAGCGAGACAAAAAGAGAGATAGGAAAATAAGGAAATAGAGAGAGAAAGAGAGATAGCGAGAGCGAGATCGAGAGAGAGAGAGAAAGAGAGATAGCGAGAGTGAGATCGAGAGAGAAAGAGAGATCAAGATCTCTTTTTTGAGCAAGAACCATGCAAGGCTTCTTAATCTTTCTCAAGTTGCTCATCCATCTCCACATTATCTTCTGCCTTGGACATGGAGACCCCGTCCGGTTTACAATCAGGTAGAAAACTTTCATTGGGCTGAGAACTTCCATGGCTTGTGCATGTGGTGGAAAAAACACCAGGATGGGCATAATATCCTTGGAAAAACTTGTGCAAAAAATTGCAAACAGACGGAACATTAAAAAAATGACAAAAATGGTCATGCTTTAATATATGATTCATCAAGTGCGGCATTGGAAAGCTTTCTCTGACAGGCTACCTCGGAATGGAGGCAGGTGGGTTCGTAGACAGAGAAGAAACTATGGAACTAAAAGAGGCAAAGGGGTTTTGCCTACTACATGCATTGCCATGTACACCTAGGAGTGCACGTATGTGTCTACCCATATAGGATTTGACCAATAAAGACAAGATTTTGACCCGGTGGTCCTGATCTCCGTACACCTCTGGACCGAGGTGTACGGAGATTGGGCAAGACTAGAGAATGCGAGGTAGTTTACATTGTGAGGAGTATATATATATATATATATATTAAAACAACATTCATAATCATTGTAGATGGCAACATCATCAACTAACATGGAGGAAAATATTGCATGCTCGTGCAAGCTCTGCAAGTATCAAATCCTGCGCAAGCGTAGGATATGTAATGAGCATTTTTTCAAGTACGGAGAGTTTGCTAGAGAAACCATACAGAATCTGCGATACGACTCCTACAGAACGGGCATTGATTTCCGCGACATAGCACCTACATCTGAGAGAGAGAGAGAAAAAAGATTATGCGTGAAGGTCCGACCAATATAGAGCCACGGATGGAAGCAAAAAGGGCTTACAGACAGAAGATGACGGCATGGAGGAGATGTTGGATGCCTTCTTACAGACAAGCGAGGAGAACGCGAACGAAGCAGCACCAGACGCCGTGCGCCTATATCCTGAAGACATGTTAAGGAAGTTGGCACGTCACCCAATCTATGAAGGCGCCAAAATATCTGTGCTTTGTACTTGTCTGGCGTTTTTGAATCTTTAGTCAGTGTACGGGTGGTCAGATTCAAGCGTCACTGCTTTGTTTAGGTACGTAATTTACAAAAGAGATTTTCCGATTGCAACGGTGATGTGCTCGGAGAGCTTTTTAATTTAATGTGGCTTAAACAGGTTATTGCGGGAGCAACTTCTCCCGGCTGGCAATGAAATGCCCCCCTCCAGGCCAGACGCAAAGCAACTTCTGACCTCAATTGGCTTGGACTACAATAAGATTCATGCATGTCCAAATGATTGCATTCTTTTTCGCAATGAATTCGCAGATTGTCTGTCGTGTCCTAAGTGCGGAGCAATGCGCTACAAACAAGATGCAGTTGGCGAGACAGTGCCAGCTAAAGTGTTGCGGCATTTCCCTATTATTCCTAGAATAAAAAGCATATTTCGTTGTGGTTCCATTGCAAAGTTGATGCGGTGGCATTCTACGAATAGATCCACTGACGCAACATTTAGGGTGTCCGCTGATTCGAAGGCTTGGAGGCACATTGAAGATACCTGGCCACATTTTAAGAGTGAACCACGCAATTTGCGTTTGGGCATGGCAATGGATGGAGTCAATCCATTTGGCTTAAGAAGCTCGTCATGGAGCACTTGGCCTATGTGCCTTATCAATTGCAACCTCCTGCCGTGGCTTGCTATCAAGAAGGGTCATTTGATTTTAAGCTTGATTGTACCTGGTATGTTCAAGGAAAAAAACATGGATGTTTATCTAGCTCCACTAGTTGACGAGCTCTAGGAGTAATGGCATGGGATCGACATAGCTGATGCGGTTGAACCAGTAGGACAACAGCATGCAAGGATCCATGAACTTCTTATGTGGACTATGCATGATTGGCCAGGATACGGAGAAGCTTTTGGTAATGGTTATTGATTTACAAAATTCTCTCTATTCGCAAGCCCTTTGCCTTGGCCTGATTCATGCTTTGATATATGCAGGACTAACAACTTCGCGATACAATGCATGTCCAATTTGCGGGAAGTCTTTGGATGTGCACTATTCTACCTCTCTTCGAAAGACAATTTATCAAGGGCACCACCGTTATCTTCCAGATGGCCATCACTTGCGCGAAGGCCAGCTTGGTCGCGTCGAATGTCGTCCTATGCATGTACAAGAGTGGCGTCACCAATGGGAGCAACATGAGGGGCAACCTGTTCCAGGAATGAAACGTTTGTCCATTCTCCATACGTTGCCGTACTGGGGTGATCTACTAATTAACCATTTGCTGGATCCAATGCATATATTCAAGAATGTGGGAGAGCTCCTCTGGAAGACAATCATCGGAATGAAAGACAATCGAGCTTCACGAGATGATTTGCAGTCGGTTGGAAAGATGCCAAAGCTGTGGCCTTTCACCAATGCAGCTGGTTAAACAAAACTTCCAAGAGCGCCATGGGTATTTCTAAAAAACAAAGAGCGACAAGTGAAATTAAGGGTGATTTCAAAGTTCAAGACGCCAACAGGATATATGCGATGTCTCAAGACAGCATTCACCCATGACGATCAACTGTCAGGGAACGACTGCCTCGACTGTGGAGCGATGAGGAGGATGCAAGACTGGTGGGAGAGGACCCATATCTCTAGAACCCATATCTCTAGACAGATCGGAGAACCCATATCTCTAGAAGAGGAAGAGCTGGCTATTGGATGTGACTGGAAGTATCATACATACATGGCACTGTGGTCGCATGGAAATCATTTCAGAACACAACAAATTGACAGCAAAAGAAACACGTTTCAGAGTGGGGTTATGGTTAGTTTCATGCAAAAGAGCAGGGCTAGTGCTAGAGACACGAATGAGAGTACTAGCAACCTGGATTACTGTGGTCTGGTGTCAGATATCCTGAAAGTAAGCTTTAGGCGGTTTGAGATGTTTTTTTTGGATGTGAAGTGGTTCAAGGTGATTACTAATTCTGGTCACAATGCAACGGTACGCAGAGATGGAAACAAACTTGTGCAAATAGATTCTACAAAGACTTGGACATATGCGAGTGACACATTTGCTCTCCCCGAACATTGCGAGCAAGTGGTCCTTGTACCGGACCCTCGAGAGCGACAATGGTGGTTTGTGGTTCAGGTTGCTTCAAGAAATAAACAAGTATTTGAAGTGCAAGATCTCCTGGAGGAAAGTCAGTCAGACGATGTCCATACTACTGTGACATTAGATGAGATGGACGAAGGTATGGCAGAGGAAGCTGATAGATATACGAGGGATGACGCAGACGAGCCAGAATTGACACTTGTAGATGAAGATGCAATAGATGAAGACAATTTGCCAGAACGAGTTGGGGCAGAGTTATGTTTGCAATTAGAGATAGACGATGATACGGTGCAAGATCTTATCGATGATGCCTCACTCGTCGAAGCCTAGGCCTGTAAGTGTTTGTATGAAGACTTTGATTTAAAATTAAGCTTAAAGTTAATTTAAACAACTGTGTTCTGACGCTTTATTTTACTTTCTTTGTGCAGGACTTTAGTATGGCAGACGAGAATCCAGATCCCTCTTCCATGAGTGCAGATGCATTCATGGGCTTCGTTACACGGATGACGCCTGCTCAGATGGCAGAGGCTTCTCAGTACTGGGTAGCCAAAGACACGGGTACTACGCCTCCGGGCTTCACACCCGAGGGACCGACGCCTAGGGGGGGACGCCTACGGGGTTCAGGACGCCTATGGGTACGACGCCTTCTTCTCCCATCACGGCCGCTTTGGCACCTAGGGGTGGGGCAGAGGCGGGTACGTCCTCATCTCCGCAGCACAGGCACACTCGCCGATCTCAGCGATCGTCAGGTGGAGGTGGTGGTTGCTGTGGAGGAGGGTCCACAGATGCTTCGACCCCTCCTCGCTCACGACCCCCGTCTTACCCAGGCACACACCTCGAACACACCTCGGACACCTTGGGGGGCACACGATCCTAGTTCCTCCAACCTCTATATTGTACGGGGAGATGGTTCTGTTGACATGGATAGAGTCGGGACTGAGATGCGACAACGGATTCGCCAGCTCGTGGAGCTGCAGTTTTCGATCAGCATTCTGACATCTTAGGATCAGCAAGAAAAGGAAAAAGTCACTTACATAGTGGAGACCATCCTGAGAGAGTACCAGCCTGCTCCGGGTTCTTCCATTGTTTCAGCGCGGTGGATCAAGGGTGTTGCACGGGACACCATCAAACATCGACAAGATGCAACTCGGAAGGCTTTCAGGACCGGCTCGCCGAAGCCTTCGGGCATCCCACACGAGACGTGACTGCAGATCAGGGACGATGAGCGGACAGCGGCCACGCGGTTCAGACAGCAGCGTGAGGCCGCGCAGGTACGACAAATGACTAGGGGGACATCTCATCTTGGCAGCGGAGGCTTCGACACCTTTCGCTATGAGTTTGTGAGTTTCTAATCCAATCTTAACTATGGCATTTTTTAAAACGCTATGAATCATGTATTCTTGTTACTTTGATTTTTGTATAAACGCAGAATCTTGCGATGCATAGAGCTCCATCACGCAAGGAGGAGTCAGATGGATATTGCAGAGGTATCTATGAAATAGTGAATGATCTTGAAGCTTCAAGAGAGCCTGTAGACTAGGAGGCCTTACAGTCTCGCTGATCGCTTGAGGTGAGACGTTAATATGTGTGAGTTGATTTAATTAAGTCAGTATATGTGAAGTAATATCAACACTAATTTTGTGAGTTATCCTCTGTGCAGGTTGCGACGCCTAGTCATTAGTGGACCAGATTTCATCTATATGCTTTGTGAGACACATACACGCTTCTGTGTCTCTTTTTTGTACAAACAGTTAGTGTTCAGATAGTTATTGTTTCCCTTATGGTTATGATTATTGTCATTGTCATTGTATAGACAATTATTGTTTCTCTTTCTGGTTATGCTTATGGTTATTGTTAATTTTTTTTATGGTTATGGTTATCTGCATTATGGTTTTGATCAAAGTGATTATAGCCGGTTATGGTTTTAAGTTATGGCTATGCTTTTCAGTTGGTACGGTTGTCTTTCATTGGCCTTAAATCTCATGTGAGATCCTACATGGATAGCATGTAGGAGGCGTATACATGATATGGTTTTTTTTTAAAATTTTATGTAAAAAAAAAGGGAACTCTGCCGAAATTTTTGTGCACGGGAGCATGGTTGATATTTTGGTGTTGCTCGCTTTCTTGGGCAGAGGGCAGGAAGTCTAGCTGTGGCTGTGTCCATCTTTTAATTGGGCACAGGCCAGGCTACCTGCCCTCTGTCCAAGAAATTGTTTTCCTGCTATGTGCGTCGCTATTAGCGACTGGTTTCACAGCGACGCGTATAGCGACGCTCATAGCGATGGGAGCGTTGATATATGCATCGATAACACCTTCTTTTGTTGTAATGAAGGAATCAGATATTCCAAAGACAGCTTTCAATACTAGGTATGGGCACTACGAATTCACAGTAATGTCTTTTGGTCTAACAAATGCTCCTGCAAGCTTCAATCGACTTATGCAGGATATTTTCAATCGATATTTTCAGACCTTACCTAGATGATTTTGTCTTGGTTTTCTTTGATGATATTCTGATCTATTCTAAGAACGATACAGATCACAAAGAACACGTTCGCAAAGTACTCGATCTTCTTCGGAAACACCAACTTTACGCTAAAGAGAGCAAGTGCACTTTTTGCTCACCTAAGGTCATCTATCTTGGATTTGTCATATCGGCTGAAGTGATCTCAGTAGACCCAGACAAAGTCAAGGATATCATTGATTGGCCTCAACCATCCACCGTCAGTGAAGTAAGAGGATTTCTTGGAATAATGGGATGGTACAGGATTTTTGTCAAGGACTATGCACGTATTGCTGCACCTTTGATGGAACTCCTGAAGAAAGGAACGAGGATCGAATGGAAGACCGAGCACGAGTCTAGCTTTGCTAAGCTAAAAGAGTTCTTAGTCTCAGCTCCTATTTTAAAGCTTCCAAATTTCAGTAAAGAATTTGAAGTAGCAACCAATGCTAGCAAATCTGCTTTAGGCAGAGTTCTTACTCAAGAAGGAAGACTAGTGGCGTATACTTCGTGAAAGTTGAGGGATCACGAGAAGAATTATCCTACTCATGATTTGGAACTTTTAGAAGTTATACATGCGCTGAAGTTATGGAGACATTATCTTCTCGGACGCAAGTTTCAGTTGGTTACAGACCACAAGAGCTTAAAATGGATTTTTACTCAACCTATTCTCAACATGCGACAACGGTGATGGATAGAGCTATTATAGGAATATGACCTTGACATAAAGTATAGACCAGGGAAGGAAAATGCAGTTGCAGATGATCTTAGCCGAAAATCCTTTCTCGAAGCTATCTCTATTCCAAATAACCCTATCTGGGATAGAATCAAAGAAGCATCCTTGGTAGATCCAGAGTACCAACATATAGTATCATTAGTTTAGCAGAATAAGATGCTATCTGGGATAGAATCAAAGAAGCATCCTTGGTAGATCCAGAGTACCAACATATAGTATCATTAGTCTCTTGTGGGAGGATGTCTTTACTACAGACATAGACTCTGTGTACCTAGAGACCCAGCTCTAAAGAAGGCTATTCTGTATGAAGCACATGATAGCCCTACATCTGGACATCCAGGCTATGCTAAGACTCTTCATGCTGTCAGGAGGAGTTACTTTTGGTCTGGAATGAAAGGAGACATACTTCGCTATGTGAGTCAATGTCTTTCTTGTCAGCGGTGGATAAAATCTGAAAGGATCAAATTACCAGGGCAACTTCAACGTCTTGACATACCCCAGATGAAATGGGAATGAATCAGTATGGATTTTGTTACAGGAGGTTATGATTCTGTTTTCGTGGTTGTTGATATGCTCACAAAATTGGTTCATCTAATACCCGTAAAGACAACCTTTACTGCTTCAGATGTTAGCCGGGTATTCATCAAGGAGATTTTTAGGCTACATGGTCTACCCAAGCGTATCGCCAGTGATAGAGATGCCAAGTTTACATCAAAATTTTGGACTTCTCTTTTCCAATCTATTGGGTCACAATTAGCTTTCAGTACAGCGTATCATCCACAGACAGATGGGCAAACTGAAAGAGTTAATCAAGTCATCGAGGAAATTCTCAGAGCCTATTGTTCGCAAGAGCCAAAGAAGTGGTTACAATATCTACCTTTGGTGGAGTATGCTTACAACTCTTCCGAACACAGAAGCATTGGAATGTCACCTTTCAAAGCTCTTTATGGGCAGGAATGTTTAGCACCACTGAACTTCTCAGATCCAACCATCAGGGTAGAAGCATCTAGAAAGATGTTAGAAGATATGGAAGCACAGACTAGAGCTATTCGCCAGGACATTCAGGCCGCTCAGGATAGACAGAAGCACTATGCAGATAAGAACCGTTCGGAAAGAACTTTCAAAGAAGGGGATAAGGTTTTTCTACGAGTCCGACCAAAGAAAA
This sequence comes from Adiantum capillus-veneris, assembly GCF_014529385.1. Taxonomy (NCBI): domain Eukaryota; kingdom Viridiplantae; phylum Streptophyta; class Polypodiopsida; order Polypodiales; family Pteridaceae; genus Adiantum; species Adiantum capillus-veneris. Next base: position 101,429,090 of record NC_140942.1, read on the forward strand.
GAAACTTATCACTAGGCAGATATAAGAAGCTAAGCCCAAGGTATTGTGGACCATTTGAGATTGTTAAAGTTGTAAGTGACCAAGCCTACAAGCTAAAGTTACCTGCAAACTTGAAGGTTCATGATGTGTTCCACATCAGCTTACTCAAACCCTATATTCCTAACCCTGATCAATTCTTGGACTCAAATCAGATAGTCATGCTAGCACAAGGAGTTCTCGAGCTCCAACTTGACTATGTACTTGAAACAAGGGAAAGGAAGTTACACAACAGAACTATCACGGAGCATCTAGTAAAGTGGAAGGATTACCCTGAAGAAGATGCAACTTGGGAGGACGAACCAACGCTCATAAAGGATTACCCAAACACATTCTTGAGATGAGGATATCTCAAATTTTTCACGTTGGGGAGGTTGTAAGGTCTCTGACCCCGATCAAGAAGAGCACATTGTACCTTGAAATGAACATAATGGAAAAAGTTACTATTTTTGGCAGTTTTCCAAATTCTGTCAGTGCCATGATGTTTAGAATATTTTTAAGCTTCGAAATGTGAATTAAAATAATTTTTGTATAAAATTCAAAAAATAGCAAGTTTTTGGTCACCCGACCCATCCAGTTTTGATCGTCTCGAAAAACTGCACCCGTACCCCAAATTTAAAAAAAAATGCATTTTCGGACCCCGGGGGCTGCTAAATATGGCAGGTACTCGGGCCAGTACGCCTTAGTTAGAGCTTGCTATAGCAATTTTCGGCATCAAAATCCGACTCGCATGACCCGTTTTAGCGTAAAATCAATTTTTCCCAAAATTGACCAGGGAGGCACCGGGGGCCCGAGGCCGTGTGGGAGCAGGTTTCAGGCCACTCCATGTCAGCTTTAGCATCCGGGGGGCGCCTTTTGTCCTTGTGGGAGTCTTGGGAGAGTTTCTAAGCCTGCTACTAAGTGTGAGAGTCAGTTAACCAAGCCAACTGGACACTTGGTGGGTAGGCAACTGGACTTGCCATGCTTAACTAGAGAGGCTCCCAAATGCAAATAGCCACCCAAATCGATTTTCAGCTTGAGGAGGCCTATTTAAAGGGATGCTCACACACACACACACACACACACACACACCTACACACACCTTGGGGAGGTGCTGCCGGCACACACACAATGTTTTGAAGGAGAGGCAAGGAGGGAGGTGCTGCCGAAATTCTCATCTTGAGGATTCATTGGATCAGAAAAATCGGAGTATTCTCAGCCCCTAATCACGGTAATTATGGTTAAATTACGGCTCTTCTTTATTCTCATCATTACTCTCTCATATTCTTCGTCTATTATGCCTACTTTTAGCTATAATTCCCAATAGCTTCTCTCTAAGTTTACATAGCTATACTCCACTACATAATCATCATTCAATTAGCTAAATTATGCAGCCATTCATCATCCTTAATCAAAGATTAATACATGATTAGGAAAGATTCTCTCTCTAGGCAGCGTAGTTAATAAATTGTCTGCCAGTAATAAAGTAGATTTGATGAAATTCATTCTTTTATCATTCAATAGTATTGTAGTTAAATTAGACTCAATCTTCTCTCACATTAAAATGTGATTAAGGCTAAAAATTAAACCGTCATTAGGCAATTAAGAAGAGAATTTTCTATCACACATGCCTGACGTAATTCTGCATCTTCAAATTGCTCTAGGAAAGTGATTGAACTCGCTTATTTCATCTCTCTTGTAAATCAATTGGTAAAATTTTGAATTTCTTAATCATCTAAGCCAAGTGATTAACTTAGAGCTAGTTCCCATAGGGCAAGTAAAGAACTACCCATAAAATTGCTAGGTCTCGAAGGAAAAATCAAATCTCTTGCATAAGGTGGATTCATTAATGATTCTAATATGCCAATTGGTTTGTTATGATGCTCTTGGACTTTAGCTCTTTTTCAAGTTTATCATTTAAAGTAGTGAGTAAAATGGCCCCGGTTAAGAGAACTCGCTTCGGTGGTGCCCATGACCGCGAGGCGGGAACGAGCAATGTGAACAGAAAGGGAAAAGCTCCCATGGACGAACAAACACCGTCGATCTCATGGGCCATTGACGAAGAAATGGAAGAGGTAGGTCATAATTTCATTCAAGTTGTTTAATTTAACATTGCACACGTTTAGCTAGAAATGAGCATATCCCCAAACATGTTGGAGAAATCCGACGAAAACCCCGGCATTGAATTCATTTTTACTTTAAAGTTTAAAGTAGGAAAGAATTGATTGATGGGTATGTTGTTTGCAATAGGAAAGAATGTTCTGCTAGGGAAAATTTAGCTCGACATGTTCATTTTATTTCCAATGTTGAATCAGTCCTGACCCCCCTACTGATCACAGGGGGCAAAGTTCCTCGTTAAGGGCTCTTGAATCTACGACTTCCTTTTTATGCGGTAGGAACCCACGTCATGCTTTCTATGCGGTGGGAGTGTCCATGTCGTGCTTTTTATGCGGTGGACATACCTAGTTGTATGGGAAGCTAGGCGACAACGTGAGGAGTAAACTCTCGCTGGAGGGGGGATGTTGTACCTCCAGAACATTGGAAATTTAATGAATAAGTTTGAGTATAATTTTTACTAGAATACTGTCTTGGTGTTGTTTGCAATACTTGTTGAAGGGCTGTCTTAACGAACAATGTGATTCGGAATTAATCAAGGAATGTTTATGTTGAACAATCATTGTGGTAGTAATTAGGTCACACAAGGAAGTGTGAGTGTGGGGGTGGAAAGTGGGGGCTTGGCTCAGGTTGCCAATGCCTATGAGATGGGTGGTCTTGATTGGTCGGGAACTCTCTGTCCCCATAGTGTTTAATTCGATATTAGTAATACTCATTTCCCCTAGAGCGGTGAAATCTCGAGAGTATGTGCCTCTGAAACATGGGAAAAAATGCACCCTGGGTTTCTCTCCTCTTGGAAGGTGGGTCTTAGGATCGCTAGATAGTTTAAGTACGCTTCCCTCGCGAGGTGGAGCTAGATCTCATTGCTAGTAGGCTCGAGATCTAGGCTCAAACTTGACTCACTTTGTGATGAGAGATCGTCCGCTAGATGAACCCTGAACCACTTTGTTTGCTTCCGCTATAGATCTAGTGGCCACTAGGTTCACCATCAGTTCCGCTGTTTGATATGGCGGGGTGGGGACCTCACATAGTCATTGGTGCACAAAATGAACATATAACATTTTTTCAAAATATAACACACAATCTGCATTGTACAGTGGATGGCCATAAACTTCCAAGTATATCCTCTCAGCTTTTTCTTCGATCTCTTTGTAGAGGCACTTCGATACCTTCCACCTTCCTTTCTTTATCTCTACGTCCTCACATGGCCATATTGTTCTGATCATGTCCTTGGTCACTTCTTTATTGATCTCTTTCCATTGCATGTGGTTTGTATTTTTCTCATTTTGAAAGTTGTCAAGCAGTGCGCACCTCTTACTTTGCCGACATACAGTGCGCTAGAGACTTCATGTGCTAAAATACATTAAGAGTCACTTGTTGTTGATCATCAAGCATTGATTGGGTACCACAAACTTGTTCTTCATCTGCCATTTTATCTTAGAGCTGCAATGGACAAATAGACAAATATTCAACATCATTGACAAAAATATATTCTCATGATTCAATAGTCTCACAGATACACAAAGTAGATCCGTCTCGTTCACTACATAAGACGTTGTAGGCCAACTAAATCAAATCATAATTGATGCAACTAAACAAAATCATCAACTGATGGAACCAATTGAACCACAAGACAAATTTAAAATACCCCAGACAACAGGATAAATTTGAAATGACTAAAGATAATTGATCTGATTAAAATACAAGACAATTGATCCAATTGAAATACAAGACATGACTCAATGAGGTGAACCACCCCAAACCAGATAATACACTTCAATACAAATTTATATCACAAAAATATTTAGGCCGGGTAAAAAGATGGCGCAAGTTCAACAAGCAATCGTTGGACAAGATTAGGGTCTGTCTTTAAATGTTGTTTGAATAATATCAAAACATCAGATGCATTTCTTCTTTTCCCGCTCTCTTAACTTCATCCAACAGTCTACTTTTATCTGAGTGTCCCTCACTGACATATTGGTTGGGGTGGTAAAATACTTCTTTTGGGAAATAAACTTTCTTGACTGCACTCCAAAAATCTATCAACATGTTGAATAGATAACCTAACGCACTGGACAATTAAAAACAACATATCAAATACAAATTCATGGCTACACACTGCACTAACACTCTCATACTAGTTCATCCAAACCATAACCATGACTTGAAGACTTTAAGAAATGTGCACGAATATATTGATAAACATTGGAAACAATTTTCACTTTAAAATGCAATGTTTACACGTGTAAAATGCAGAGCAAACAAGTAGTTTATAAGAGCATTTCAGCATATTGTGAATTTTTAACTTATATTTTTCATCGTGCACTCTCACACTAGTTCAAACAAAGCATACACTGACTTAAAGATTTCAAAAATTTGTGCAAGATTACATTTATTCAGGTTGATAATCATTTTGATTTTAAAATGGTATGTTTACTCGTGTAAAACGCAATAAAAATAATTCACTCCTAATAAAATTATCCAAATTGAATAGAACATGTAAAAAAACCAAAACAATTTAATTTTCCAATAGAACAAAATACCTGAGTTTATATTTGCACTTTATTATGATTTGTTTCAAAAATAAAGCCTCTTGGAAGATATATGCATCATGATGTACACATTGTCAATTTTATTTTAGCTCATTTAAAACATTGAAAGTATACAGACCGGGCTAGGAAATTGCAAAGAACGTCTTGCTCTTTAAAAAGATAAAAATGAATATTTAACATGCAAATTATGTGCATATACTTTTTTACATAGAATTTATGTAGATGTAGCATTTAAAATAGCGATGATGATTGATGAATAGAGCATTCTTTTGAATATGATTAACTAGTATATATTTTCATAAGAACACTTAAAAACAACAATATCAAACAATTCAAACATTTGTATATGAAATACTCTTCACGGCCGTGTTATCGACCAAGTATTTCATTTACTTAATACTTAAAAAAAAGAACTGCACATGCACATACAAATTATATGGTGTTCATATGGCTGGGTTAATGACCTGAATGCCACATTTATGAAAAAATAGATGCTTCTAACAAACAACACTCAATTAGCCGTGTTATTGATCAAGTGCCACCCAAATCTAAGGAGAAATAATGGCTTGCATACGAGCATCATATAGCCGTGTTATCGATCAATGCCCATCTATTTTTTTGGAAAGGGGAATGGAAGTTGACTCACTATAAGGATACTAGAATCGCCGCGTTACCGACGTAGTACCCACACAATGAGCCAATACTTACCATAAGGACACCATATTCCCCGCGTCACCGAGGTGATGCCCTCGTGGTAAGTAGTGTTCTGTAGAACAGATTACGCTCACACTCCCATTGTGTGCTAAGGTACCTTATGACTACCACGTAATACGACAAAAGGCACGCTACCACACAATGCATACACACACACAACACATAATCGGATCATGTGGTCAGGTACTCCGCTACTGCTAGTCTGCCATGCACTACGATGCAAAGAACGCTCCCACACGACCCCCTCTCTCCTCTCGACGTACCTGCGAAGTTGATCGCCTCTCTCTCTCTCTCTCTCTCTCTCTCTCTCTCTCTCTCTCTCTCTCTCAAAAGATGGCTCAAGGAATAACACCTAGCGGGCCAGATCGGGGCCCATTGGCCCCGCCGGGCTTCTTGGTTTTCCCGATGGGTTTTTTGGTGGTTTCCAGGTTGCTCTTAATCGGATTCTTTGTGATCATGTTAAGTGTGATTATCTAAATGTGTCACTAAGACCTTGTGATCACACAAAATTTGTGGAAATTAGGTAAATATTAAATCCTTGGCCATCATTGTTTGAAATATAGCAATTGTATTCATCAACCCAAATGGAAACACACAATATGCCAAAATTCCCTACTCTCTAGAAAAAGTTATCTTATACTCATCTTCTAGTTTAATAGTCAATTGATTAAAACATGGAAATCCATCTAAGAAGGTATACATATGCTTGCTTGCCAACTACTCGTTCCAAGACATTATCTATAATGGGAAGAGGATTGTTATCACGAATAGGAGTTGCATTCACTTTTTTGAGATTCATGCTCATTTCAACTTATCATTCTTTTTTAGCACTACAATAATTATAAATACCCAATCATGTGTTGTATCTCACAAATGAACTCATGTTTCTTCAACTTATCAATCTCTTTCTTTATCTCCTTTGCAAAGTTTTCATTGTACATGTTTGGATGTTGTCTTTTTGGCTTAGCATTGTTGGAATTAGGGTTGCAGAGAAACACACACAGCTTGGAGAAGACGAGGGAATCTCAAGGCACACAATAGAGAGTATGTTTCTTAGTGTGCAATGAAAAGATAGATAGCCCTAGAGTGATGGGCGTATATACAATGCACGGGGGAAAAAGCCTCCTAAAGAGGGAAAAAATACCCCGGCGGTCCTAGTGTCTTCACACACATCACTACCATATGTATATGGTAACAAATCCCCCCTGGAGTGATGCGGTGAACGAGAGCTGGCACATGAGTAAAGGGAAGTGCCATGCTCTGAGGACAGGATCAATCCACAAAGGGGAGTAAGCCCAAAGCTTTGCAGAAAGGTTCAAGCTTCTCATGAGACAATTCCTTTCTGAAAATATCTGCAAGGTTGTCCTGTGTTGGCACATAAGCCAAGATGATCTCTCCTGCTGAGATCCTCTCCCTGAAATAGTGGTAATGTACCTCAATGTGCTTTGTGCGAGCATGAAAAACTGGGTTCCTCGCAAATGCCAATGCGCTCTGACTGTCAGTGTAGATAGTGTTGGCAGTGTCCTGTCCAACACCCAAATCAGCCATAAGGCATCTGAGCCATACACACTCAACCGTAGCTGTGAAGACTGCCCTGTACTCAGCCTCACAACTCGAAGTGGCCACAGTAGGCTGCTTCTTGCTCAACCATGATATACATGAACTGCCAAGCATGAAACAAAAACCACTTGTGGACACTTGCGTGTCAAAACAACCAGCCCAATCTGAGTCCAAAAAAGCATGTAAGTCTGGCGGCAATGATCCCCCCTTGGGATAAAACAAGCCAAGATGTAAAGTGCCACTAAGGTAGCAGAAAATCCTCTTGACAGCCTGCCAATGCTTAGACCTTGGGCTATGCATAAATCTGCTGACCTGTGAGATTGCAAACTGAATATCCGGCCTCGTGTTGCATACATAAATGAGGCAGCCAACAACAGTTTGGTAAAGAGTGACATCAGAAGGATCACCAGCATCATGTAGACTCAACTTTAAACCTATTTCCATGGGAGTGGCAATAGGTTTGCAATCCTCAAGTCCAAACTTACATAGCAATGTCTCTATGTAACTTTTCTGACACAAGGCAATACCACCATCACACTGCTTAAACTGTATACCCAAATAATGATGCAACAGCCCCAAATCTTTCATCTTGAAAGTAGCATTCAAATCAGCCTTAAATTCAGAAATATGTCTCTCATTTGGTCTAGTGATCAGCAAATCATCAACATAAAGAACCACAATGAGAAATACATCACCCTCACACTTTACATACAATGTGCTTTCGTTGGACTGTTACGAAAGCCTTGTTTGACCAAATGAGTGTCAGCTTTCTCATATACCAAGCACGAGGAGATTGCTTCAACCCATACAAAGCCTTGTTACATTTGCACACTTTGTACTCTTGTCCTTTTATGACAAAACCGCGAGGCTGCGTTACATACACTTCCTCAAATATGTCACCATTCAAGAAAGCAGTAACAATGTCTGATTGATGTACATCCCAACCAAAATGAGTTGCCAATGCACATAGAAAACGCAGAGTAGTCATACGACAAGTGGGAGCAAAAGTCTCTTCATAATCTATGCCTTTTTGCTGTGCATAACCCTTTGCAATAAGTCAAGCCTTATGGCGATCCATCTCACCATCCGGATTGCTTTTCAACTTGTAAACCCACTTCGTACCAATGGCCTTTTTGCCAGGAGGAAAATCACATAAAGTCCATGTGTCATTTTCTATAAGTGCATCATATTCTGATTGCATGGTAGCCATCCAATTTTCTGAATTTTGTGCTTCATCAAAAGTCAGAGGCTCCTCAACATCATGTAAGCTAGACATAGCCAAAGCATAACAATCTTATGCATAAGATGCAGGGCGAGAGCCTGAATGAGTATGACTAGACAAAGGTGCATCCAATTTACTATCACGCAAAGTGTGCACCAGCCATTTTGGCATACCTCTAGCCTGCTCATTTTCAGCCCTTTCCTCATCAAGTACATCATGTACATCTGGATCAGTAATAGGTGTTGAGATGTCGAGCTCTACACCTTGAGCTGGCATCCACTACGGGTCTTGACCGCTTACGGCATTTACTCACTGGTACGTTAGGTGACCGACACAGAGGATCTCTGCCAGTGATTCTACAGCCTAGTACACTTCTAGCGAGTTCACACTTAGTGACCGCATGTACATATGTGCTACTTTTCAACTTTAGCACTTAGTCATTTTGTACTCTCTTTTCTGTGAAGAAGAAGAAGAAGCTTTCCATCTCTGTGTGCTTTGTGCTTGTCTTGTGTAGCTCTCTTGCATCCTCATTCTTTACATGGTATCAGAGCCTGGTGCAGGCAAGAGAGGCTAAGAGAGCAAGAGCATCACAATCCCTTCGTTCGCAATCTAGGGGTTTTTCGCACAAGTTTCTGAACAGGTCTCCAAAGTGCAGTATACAGAGATTTACTGTACAAGTACAGTGGTTGTATGTACGCTTGATTGTGGACACTCGTTGAGTGTAGAAAGCGTTACAGGTACAACGATAGCAGGTTCAGCAGATTTGCAGATTTTTGCAGATTGCAGCTATTTTGTCTTAGTGCTTCAAGATGTCTGATGGTTTCAGTCAGATTGTTACTAAGAATCTTGAGAAAAATAACTACCCTGCATGGAAGTTCAGAATAACAAATTTCCTAAAAGGAAAAGGTTATTGGGACTATGTAGAAGGAGACAATGAAAAGGAACCAGAGATTCCCGAGGCAAATGCTACAGCAGAACAAAGGAAAGCTTTGAGGGACTGGCAACAAGGCCAGAGAAAAGTGATGTATTGGCTTTCTATGAGCATCACAGATGGCATGATGGGCTATCTATAGGATGTTGAAACCCCCGCCATTGCATGGAGAAACTTAGGCAGAGTGTTCGAGGTGAACACCAAGGCCAGGAAGCTTCAACTAAAGTCGGAGCTAAATTAGGTTAAGAGGAACAACCTCTCAATCAATGATTATGCCTTGAAGATGAAGAGTATCATTGAGGCTCTTGGATCTATTAAAGTCTCAGTGGAAGACGATGACATTGTCCGTGCATGCTTGGATGTTCTAGGAGATGAGTATGTACATTTTAGGTCTTCCATGAATACAAGAGACGACATCCCCGTGTTCCAAGATTTGATTTTCTTGAGGAGAAGAACCTTGACACATCTTCTTCTCATGGCAGAAATAATTCTGAACAGGACTTCTATTCTAACTCCAACAGAGGTAGAGGTAGAGGTCGTGGTCGAGGCCCAAGGGGTTGCAGGGGCCAATTTCTGGAAGGTCAATCAAATCAAAACAATACAGGTGGCAGGGGAAACCAGTCTCAAGGCAGGGGGAGTGAAAGAGGTCGTGGTGCAGGATCAAGCAGGCAGCAACATACTCCAGATAGCAGAGAATGTTGGACTTGTGGTGAAAGAGGTCACATGTCACATGACTGTCCAAAGGGAAAAGCAAGTGGAAAGAGAGAACATGGCAACTATGCATCTACTAGCAGAGATGCAGATGACAGCAAAAACGAGCGCATGTTTGTTATGCAGCATGTAATGAATACAATGACTGTAGAGAATTCCACCCAAGATGATGTTTGGTATGTGGATTCAGGTGCCTCTAATCACATGACGTCTCGTGGAGAGTGGTTTAGAGATATGCGCAAACCAGATGTGTCAGGCTATGTGCAGACAGGATATGACACAGCTCACCCCATTGCTCATGTAGGGGACATACCTCTAAATACGAAGAGTGGGAAATCAAAGTACTTAGCAGATGTATTTCATGTCCCAAACATTACAAAGAATCTTGTTTCTGTTGGACAAATGGTTGAGCAGGGTTTGCAGGTTCGCTTCAATCCAAATGGCTGTTATGTAGAAGATTTCCAGAATGGCTGTAAGCTGATCACAGAGGGCAAATGTGTGGGCAGAATGTTTACGCTGAATGTAGACATGCCTGAGGTAAAAGCTGCATTATTTTCACAGGGCACAGGTGTTGTGGCTGATGTTGAAATTTGGCACAAACGCATTGGCCATGTCAATGAGCAGAGATTGCGCAGCATGCAATCAAAACAGATTGTAAAAGGTTTGCCCAAATTCAAGGTGGATGGTATGCATAAAGTGTGTGCAGCATGCCAGTTTGGAAAACAGTCAAAGGGCTCATTTCCACATGAGCGCAATGTATGTAAAAATCCACTTGAGGTGGTGCACACAGATGTTTGGGGTCCAACCGATACTGCAAGTATACATGGTTGCAAGTATTATGTCTCTTTCATTGATGACCATACAAGGAAAGTATGGGTCTACTTCATGCGTAGCAAAAGTGAAGTGTTTGGTCACTTTCAAGACTTCAAAGTCATGATTGAGAAGGAGACAGATATGCAAATCAAGACATTGAGGTCAGATGGAGGGGGAGAGTACTTCTCCAATGATTTTTCAGATTTTCTGCGAATGCATGGTATACGCAGGCAGTTTACATGCAGATATACTCCACAACAGAATGGGGTTGCAGAAAGGAAAAACAGGCACATTGCATAGGTTGCACGTGCATTGATGAATGAGAAGAACATGCCTCATCATTTCTGGGCTGAAGCCGTAAATACAGCTGTGTACATTATGAACAGGACACCTCATTAGGGGAATTTTGAGGTCACTTTTGTGCCCTGTAAGAATATGTAGAGAGAGAATATATACTTTATTTTAAAAATAGTGAAATGTTTGTAAAAAGGTGAGTTTGCGTCCTTTTTACCTCCACCGAAACATGTCATTGTCAAATCTTTCTAGGATCTTTCGTATTCTAAAAAATACTCCCTCCAAAACTAACGAAAACGTCAGTTCTGGCCCAAAATTCAAAATTTCCAAAAGCTGAAACAAACCTTTTCTGTGTCGTCTTCTTCCTCGTATCTGCAGAGCTTTTTCCTATAGTACTATCTCTGACAAATACTGTTAACAGACTTCCATGAGGAAGAGAAGAAGCTTATACCATCTACACATTGAGCTAAATGAAGAATATTGTCCAATGCGCAAGAGAAACAAATGTGCAGAGGTGTCCTCGTCCATATTTGAAGCAATGCGGCAAGATAAAAAAAATCACATTGATCTCTGGATTGATGGAAGATTGTATCCAGTGGACCCAATGACAAAGAGCACTCCCCCATTCTCAAATTGTTCATCTTTGATAAAATTTGTGGGTGATGGTCAAAGAGGGTTGCTGGGTTATACACAGAGTCTTGCGGCACAGAGAGACATTCTTAAGTTAGAAGATCATTTGACCAAACAAATGATAAATACTCTTAAACAACAACTTGAGGAATGTAAAGAGAGCAACGAAAAGCTACAAACTCAGCTCAAACAAGCTAGAAGCAAGAATACAATGTTAGGAAACAGACAAAGAGAAAAGAAGTTAAAGAACATTGAAGCCTTGAGACGTGGTGGAGGAGGTTGCAACAGGAGAATCAGAGCAGCAAGGTATTGTTATTTTATATGATTCTGTTTATGTTAGGTTGTTAATCTTTTTGTTAAGTTGTATTATGATTCTGCTCCACATTATTATTCTTATGTTATTGTTATTATGCTATTGTTCTTTATTAAATGATTAATATTCAGTTAACTTTAATTTAGTTTGTTTATTTTGTTGGTGTCATTTGGACAATAATCAGTTAATTTTGTACCTTTTGATTTAGGACTTTGCTACAACCAAACTCTGCATCAAACATGGAAATGGCAGCTAAACATTATTGAACAAAGCACCCAATAGGCATACTCAAGATCCACACTTCAAAGCAGTTTTAAATATTCCACTTGCTAATGTCCACATATGCACTTTGCATGCTGTTTGCAGAATTGTGGAGAAAATTGTACATCTGTATGTGGGGTTTGCCTGGAAGTTACAGCCAAAAGCAGCTAGAGATGCTGCAATCAAATGTATTGAAACGGTTTTATCAGAAATTGGCCTTCACAGTGGTAAGTTTAAGATTGAAACAGACCTGAAGAGGTCTTCAAATGGAAACAATGTGCCTAGAAAGTTATCTGTTGGTGGTGTGAAGGCCAGAGCTTTCCTAGGGTTTCATGGCAAACTAGGAAAGGTAAATGCCAAGAAGGGTTCATCCAATGTGAAGTATAACCAGTGGAAAGCTCTCCACAATGCCATCAAAGATCATGGTCTTGAAGGTACATCAAGAAACAAAAAGGCAGAGGTATGGGAATCACTAGACAAAGTATTTTCCTACTGTGATAAGACATCCTGGGGCAAAAATGATCTACCAAATTTCAAGAAAGTGCTCAATAACTTCAGAAGTGAAATGAAAGATGCTTGGGATCAGGAATTCACAGATTACATGGTAAGTTTTTTATTCCTTTTTAATATGTACATACTTTTAGTTTGGAAGCATATGATTAATCTCATACTTACTAATTATTGACACACTTTTACTTTGCCAGCATATAATTTACAATCACACTCCTTGGTTTGTAAAGAGATGGGGCTCCCTGTCCATATGGTCTACACAAGGCATGGAGAAATCCCATTATCAAGCAAGAACCAAGTTTTTCAAGCATACAAGACATGGAGGAGGTGTAGTGAAGGCAAACAGCTTGCTTGAGGTTTTCCAATGGTTCTATAGACAAATATGGCATAGAACCAGATCAAAAATGACAAAGAAAGCACTACTGAACTCAGATTTAGCAAATGCCTTACACAGGAACAAGCAGAAAAGAAAAAATTCATATAATAGTTCATCTGCAAATGAAAAATTCTTACAATGGCTAGCTACAAGAGAGAGACAAGGTAGAAAGTGGGCCAAAGTACAGGTTTGAGCAAAGTCAGTCTTTTGATGAAGGTACATCAACTTCACCCCTAAACTTTAGAAACTTCTGCTTATTGTAGCCTATCATTTGTCTCTTGAGGTCCCCAGAGTGGGCAAGCACATAGGATGCCATTGTTGCAAAATAACCAGCTCTAGAACCAGTAAGGCCAGGGAAGAATCCAAAAATTCTGATGGCTTCCTCCTTTTCCACCAATATTAACTTCTCTAACCCTGGAGGAAGCTGATATGAACCAACAACCTTTGCAAGTGCTTTAATTGCAAGCATTGGCAACAATGGTTCTCTTGTAAACTTGTTATGGAATATAATGACAGTCTCTTTGTTGAGCTTCCCAATAAAGTGTCCCAAGCTCTAGTTCCTTCCTAAATTTAAGGGTCTGGAACCCTTCCCCCTGCCAAGGAATTTGTCTGTGTCCAGTATTTCAATCTGCAAAAATATGTCTTGGTTAATTGTTCAGCACATTAATAAGACAGGGCAAAATGGTCATTAACATACCTTAGGAGACTCATCCTCCTCAAACAAGGCAGGTTCCCATATATCAATGGATCTAGTTGGCCTTACTTCATAATCTCTGGTCTTTTCCTCTCCCATATGCTCTATTTTAAGCCTTTTCTGGATCTCATTGAACTCCTCTTCAGAAGGTACACCCTGTTGCTCACTCAGAACAATGTCCTGCACATGCTTTCCAACACTTGAGCTGTCAATAAAATTTTCTGCCTCTGTGTCCAAGACTGCTAAGGGGCAAGGTGAGTAATCAATAAATCCTATGTCATTAGATCCCCACTCAGCCAAAACTGCCAAAGCATAATCTTCCCTTAGATCAAAAAGATGCTGAATGTCATTCAGCAAAACATATTCCTTTTTGTTAACTTTGTATGTGGGAAATGTTGCTGTGCAATGCAAAGGATCAACATCTTCATCCTCAATGTCAACATTCTCCACTTTAGTGATGTTTTTTGCTTTAAATTTTGCAATGTCCAGCATCTCAGTGCTTTGTAGCTTCTCTTCCTCTTCATGGAACTCCATCTCTATCTCCTCTTTCTCCTGGTCCTCCTCAGCCTGGGAAATCTGCTTTGGAGTCTCTTTGCCCTCTGGTGTTGGGAGTACACTGAAGAAAATGATAAGTCCAAGGTCATAATCTACCAACTGGCAATGCATATTACCATGAAATTTGCAAGGCTTTATGATCTTTTGCCAGTCTGGATGAAGGCTTGACCACTTCTTTGCAATACCTGTCCTTGACAAGCTACCTGCTTTGCATATATCAACAAAATGAACAAGATTGTCAAGCCTGTGATCTCTGATCAATTATGTATATATCTCTTTCAAGTCACTAATTTGTGTAGAGAAGCCATCCACAAGTGCTTGAAGATCAAAGGCAGCATTAAAAATCTGTTTGACACTTTGAAATCTTGTAAGTTCATTAACTTTGTAAAGAAAAGACATCAGCCTGTCATCAGCGATCTCTTGTATATCCTCTGTATCCATTATGACAATCCACAAATGCTCAGCTGAAAAAGAGAAAAGAGAAGTCTATCAAGACATTAACCACCCTTCTTTATATCAAGTCTACAAACAAATAAAAGCATAAAATTGTCAAGCAAATTAAGCGCACAAATTAAGCGCAAGCAAAAAAAAAAATACATAAAATTGTGACATGCTTAGTTTGTCACTTGCTATGCGAACTGTGAGAAGTTAAGAGAAACTCGGCACTCACTAGCTACACGCACGGAGTGACACTTGGTACGCGATTTCCTATTGCTAGGAAGAGGTCGACGTCTCCCAAAATCGCGCACGGGTGTCGCGGTGTGTCGCTTGGAGGGTTGGAGGCTTCATTTCGAAGCCTTGTGAATGACAACAAGCGAAAAAACGGGTTGGGTAGGTTCCTTTTATGGCCAAAAATGCCGCCTCGGGGGGTGTGCAAATCGGTTGCCGCCTCGAAGTTTGGTCCAATGGCTAGTTTTTATGCGCCTAGGGACTTGCGCCATGCACCCTATATAAACCTCCTCAGAGCCCAAACTAAGCGCATTTTGAAGGAGGTTTTACCCGGTTCTCGCACTTCCATAACCCAAAACTTCGAGCGCTTTGACCGTCACCCCGTGCGCGATATTCGTAAGTGAGAAGACTTTGCCTCCTTTGTCATTTCGCGTACGGAGTTTCAAAGCTATGTGTTCCACTATGTCCACAAGTGTGATCATGTTTACGATGTGTACCGCAATGTGTGCCACTATTTTCACCATGCATACAATATGTGTCTCAAGAGGTTTAAGAGGTTTTCACCGCTTGGGACTCCCGTCACCCCGTGCGCGATATTGGTAAGTGAGAGGACTGTGCTCCCTTCGCAATTTTGCATACGGAGTGTCATCGCCTCTGTGTACCGCTCTGTCACCCCGTGCGCGATCACCGTAAGTGTGAGGACATTGGTCCCTTTGTGATTTCGCGTACGGGGTGTCACCGCAATGTGTTCCACTATGTACGGAAATGTGTGCCACTATGTCGAAAAGGAGGAGTTTACTTTGATAAAGTAATAATAAAAATTAAATATACATCGTTTACTTTTTTTACTAATGTTTGTTGTGTAACAATCATTCCTATCCCTTTTGAAGATGGCAAGGACCAAGAAGACTGCAAGGAAGGTTGATAAGCCGGTTGATAAGCCTCTATCCAAAGATGAAGAAGAAGCTCAGCCTAGCAAAGCTTCAGCTGGTACTTCCAAACCAAAGAAGAGCACATCTCAGAGGAAGGACCCTAAACCAAGCACACCTGACCCTCAACCAAGCAAAAGAAAAACTACACATCAGAGGAAAGCTTCCAAGCCACTGCAGCTTAAGCCTCTCCTTACAAAGAGAAAGTTCAAGCAGGGGGTCAAATGTCTAAGAGAGATAAGGAAGGCCATAAAGGCCATCAATCTTGCAATTCCCAAACTGCCCTTCCAAAGACTATGCAGACAAGTTGCAGAGGAGTACAAGATTGACATGAGGTGGACTAGAACTGCATTGGCATGTATCCAGGAGGCTTCTGAGGACTTTATGATTGAGCTTTTCCAAAATGCCTATATCTGTGCAGCTCATGCCCATAGGGTTACTTTGATGGACAAAGACATGATCACTCTCAGGAGGTTGAGATATAGGTTTTCAAGAATGTTGGAGCCTGTCCCTATGCATGATATTAAGGCCTTTAATATTCTCAACATTCCTCCATGGAGGAAGCCCAAGGAGCCTGAAGTAGGAGTAGTTGATATTACTGAAGAAGAGGAAAAGGAAAGGAAAAAGAGAGCAAAGGAAGACAAGGAAATTGCAGAGAGAAAGGAGCTTGACCTGTTGGAACCTCAGCTAGTGCCCCTCTTGAGGAGTGTCAATCCTACTGGTTTTGTTGTCGCTCTATTCAGTGAGGAGGATCCTAGGGAGGATTACAATTCACTTGACTCTGAGACCTTGGAAATTCTCAAGGACTGGACCAAGGAGATGAATTCTCCACTCCTTATCACATGCCTCAGGTTGTTTTTGTTTTCCTATATATTTTTGTTTATAGCAAGAACTCTTTATATAACAATATCTTGTACCGGGTTAATGATGCATACATATGAGCCAGACCTTCAACAAAAGGTGGAATTTTTAGACCCTTCTATCTCCCACTTTCTCAGGACAGAGACAAATATTAGAGAGCTCACAAAGTGGTTGATTCATGTGGACTTGGAAATCTGTGAAATTTTCTTGATTCCTTATCATGAGAGGTAAGTTTCCTACCTACACCTTGTGAAGAGAATTTACTAATTCATGTTAGAAGGCTAACTGAGGCTTGTTTTTATAGCTCACATTGGAGTTTAATTGCAATTGATATTGTGAAAAGAAAATGCTACTTTGTCAATTCTCTTGCTGGAGTACATGGTCAAGCAAAATTGTAAGTATAGTAGCAGACACATTTTGTAAACCACAAGCACATACTTTTAATAAAGAATTTTGGACAGTGCTGCTACAAGATTTATAGAGACACTGGAGAATTGTCCACCCATGCCAAAGATGCTGACTGAAATCCAATTTTCAGTTGTGAAGGTTGGAATTCTTTATGCTTTGTTCACTTCAATGGATTATCCTCAAATATTTTTTCCCATAAATACATGTAATGAGTTGCAGGTTCCAATCCAGCCTGAAAGCCATTCATGTGGATGGAGGGTAGTGACAAATGCCAAGCTCCTCTTGGACTTCATATACTGCAATGACAATCAGAATATAGAAGTATAGCATATTTCATATTTGCCAGCTGTATTTTTTCTCATTTTATTGTTCCTAAAACTTGCTTTCTATTGCCTTGTATAGATCAACAGAGAGTGCTGTAGTGAGAACCATGTATGGTTGACAAGAGCAAAGACTATCAAGTATATGATTGAAGCAAATGGACAACTGCAAGAGGTATTTAAAGATGATGATGTTGAAGAGAAGGGGAAAGCAAAGCTAGAAAAGGCAAAGTGGAAAGCAAAACTAGAAGAGGAAAAGGGAAGTGAAGAGGAAGAAGAGAGTGGTGAGCAGGAAAAGGCAAGTGAAGAGATGGATGATAAGAGAAAGAGGAAGCAACCCTCAAGCCTTCCTGCCAAAGAGCCAATAAGAAAATCTCCCAGGACAAAAGAGCCCACTGCAAAAGCACCAACCCCTAGGGACTGGAAAACTCCTGGCAGAAAACTATTCTAGCTTTTTGTAGCCCACTCTAATTGTAGCCCACTTGTATCAAGCTTCCCACTTGTATCCAATTGTCTATTCTATAGCCCACTTGTATCCAATTTTCTATTCTATAGCCCACTTGTATCCAATTGTCTATTCTATAGCCCACTTGTATCCAATTGTCTATGTAATTGCAAATATTTGAAATTGAATACATTTTGATCACCTTGTTTTAAGACTCTGTTACAAAATCAAATCATTGAAGTAAAATCATTGATGTTTGGAAAAGTTGCATTTCAATAACAAAATAAAGATCCTTTTAGATCTTTATTTCAATAAGATCCTTGCAGGTCATGTGATACAAAACAAGATCCTTGCAGGTCATGTGATACAAAATAAGATCCTTGCAGGTCATGTGTTACAAAATTGCCTTGAGGATGTTCAAGGCACCAAATGTACAATGCCATCCAAGATGTCCTTGCACTGTAGCCTCTTTTCATTCCTTTTTGATACCTACAAAAACAGTCCAAGTTAAATAAAGAACCAATAAGAGAACAAGAGACTTTTAGGGATAACAATTACCTTTCCACCATTTATTTGAAAGCAGAATGTTGTGGGCAGTTCAATTTCATCATTTTGCAGGTCCAATCTCAATTGATGTAAGCTACACATGCCTCTTATCTTTACAATTGACAGATGCTCATTGTTTACCCATATATCAATGTCTTCTATTGGGCTGTCAATGAAGTCCTCCATGTCTTGATCAAGTGGAGTTAGCTGACCACCAACATAGTGCCATCTTCTGTAATAAAATGAGATAATGAAGTTTTGTGTCCCTATCATGTATTTGCAAGAAATTGAGCCAGCTTGCACATTACAAGTGATTCCATTCACTGTTTTGGTGTTCCAACCCTCATCCACAAATTCAAGTACATTTGCTGAGTCTAAAGTCTTCACTGAAAACATTGTTCTAGATTTTCTGACTTCAGCATTAGAGAAGAAGTCTACAAAAACTGTAATGGGCATGAATATAGAAATTCTACTCTGTTTGCTTGCTATGTTTGCTTTCAAACACTTTTGAATCTCACAAAACAGTTTGCACCTGTAACCCTCACTTGTATTTGAGCTAGGGAGTGACCATTCTCCACTTTTGAAATCAGGCAAGTCTAGCTTGGTTGTGACTCCAAGTTCTCCAGTCCTTCTAGGTGGAACATAATAATGGTCAAAGAAGAATATTCCATTCTCTGCCAATGAACCCTTAGTCCTTCCCTTGTATATTTCTTCACCAATTGATCCATGACACACATCCAGAATATTTATAACACATTCTACTGGCTGCCATTCCATAATGTTTGAAGGATACAAATCTGTACAACAAATAACCTTATACAACATGCATTACAAATAAGGATTTAAGTTAAAAGACTTACAGTTTGGTCTATGTAATGGCAAAGCAGAACTCTCTGAGTCAATATGCAGATCTTTATGCATGTACACATGCTGCACCAGCACCTCTTTGATTGATTTTTTGTTGTCGCCAAAGCTGAAATCTTTAACAATACCCTTCCATCCCGCCAAGAAAGAGTTTTTGGTGGAAGACTTTATTCTCTTGTTCTGTTGCATCAGTATCCACGTTCCTTTGTGTATAGTTATTGGAATCCATTCTCCATTTTGATCAGTCGTGTTGTAAGTGACAATGGCTTCAATGGAAGTTCTTGGTCGTTTTGATCGTGATGAAGATTCCATGGTGAAAAAATAAATGAGCAGAGAAGTTTAGCCTGAGTTCAAGAGAAGAATAAGCAGAATGTGCAAAAAACGGTTCAAATATGGAAAAGATCATGAGATAGAATCCAAACGTTGTTTTATGATGACGACGTGCAAAATGAAAACAATATAATATGAGAAGTACGTCTTTCTAAAAGCGACAGCTATTGAATGCCTTTGCACTTTTACTTGTTTACATTGCTATTTACCAGCTCAAAGTTGCGGTAAAGATAGAATATTTTCTTTTTTGTGAGTTTTCAAAAATAGAGGTTCCGTAATGGAAGCTCTTCAACCATTGGTTGAGACCACTCTCTCTCTACACGCTAAAAGGCACAAAAATGACCTCAAAATTCCCCTAATGACAGCTGCGGTGCATGATGTAACACCTGAGGAAAAGTTTACAGGTACAAAGCCTGATTTGGCACACTTGAAAGTGTTTGGCTGCATAGCTTATGTGCATGTACCAGATGAGTTGCGTAGGAAATTGGATCCTAAAGCAGAGAAATGTATTCTTGTGGGATATTCCCTTGAACAAAAGGGGTACAGGTGCTACAATCCTACTACACGAGAATTACGAGTGAGCAGAGATGTAGTCTTTGATGAGATGAGCAGCTGGTACAGTAATGCACATGGCACTATTGGGGCTGATGTAAAAGATGATGTGGTTGTACAAAATGTGAGGCCACAGTCATAGGTTTTGAGTGGACCACAAGAGTCCTCTTCTTGTGGCTCTGTTGAGAAACCATGGAACGGTAGACTACGTACGCAGGTTACTCCACCAACAGGTACAGGGAATGTATCACGAAAAGGAAAGGAAAAGGTTGATGAACCTCCCTTTATGGCTGATGTATCATCAGGTTTTTCACATGTATACATAGATTCACATGGTTCTGAACAAAGTCTTGATGAGGAATTTGGAATTCCGACTGTCAGGACACCTGGTGTAAGGAAAGTACAAGAAGATGCTAGAGGGCAAAGGAGTGACCCAGGACCGCGCAGATCTAATAGAGTCAGAAATCCAGTTCAGAAATTGACTTATGATGGGTATCTAGCACATCACCAAGCCTACATGGCTTAGGTGATACAGGATGTGGAGCCCACATGTTTTGAGGATGCAGTTGGAAATGTGCATTGGGATGATGCAATGAATGAAGAGATGGCTACATTGGAAGCAAACGACACATGGGAGTTGGTGTCATTGCCAAGTGGCAAGAAAGCTATTGGCTATAAATGGGTGTATAAAACCAAGCATAAGGCTGATGGTAACATTGAGTGTCACAAGGCAAGGCTGGTCGCAAAGGGTTATGCACAGACGTATGGCATAGACTATGAGGAGACCTTTGCTCCAGTGGCAAAGTTGACGACTGTGAGAGCTGTCATAGCAGTGGCTGCATCTAGAGAATGGATTATGCATCAAATGGATGTAAAGAATGCGTTCTTGAATGGTGAGTTGCAAGAGGAAGTGTATATGGATCAACCACCTGGTTATGTCGATCCAGGTTACCCAGATTATGTATGAAGACTTCTCAAAGCTTTGTATGGTTTGAAGCAGGGCTCTAGAGCATGGTATGACAGGATTGCCAAGTATCTTGTCAGTATTGGTTTTAGGAGAGCTCATGTTGATCATTCACTCTATGTACGTGAGAGTGATGTGGGGATTGTGGTCATTACCATATATGTAGATGACCTTATTATTGTTGGTGACAATGCTATGGAGATTGACCATGTGAAGGGTCTTCTCAAACAGGAGTTTGAAATGAAATATTTAGGCGAGTTGCGCTACTTTCTTGGCATTGAGGTGATCAGGACTCCAGAGGGTGTATGGCTATCACAGAGACAGTATGCTTTGGACATGTTGTCAAAGTATGGTATGGCTGATTGTAAGCCAATTTCTATTCCCTTGGATGTGAATGCAAAGCTGAGTGCAGAGAAGGGTGATGTTTTTGAGGATGTCCACACATACAGGAAGATTGTGGGTAGTCTAATCTACTTGACTATCACGAGGCCAGACTTGAGATATACAGTAGGCTTGGAGAGTCAGTTCATGTAGCTTCCGAGGAAGCCACATTTGGATGGAGTACGACGCACACTTAGGTATGTGCAAGGTACTCTTGACTACGCATTGTTCTATGCAGCAGATGCACCATTAGCATTGTATGGGTATATTGATGCCGATTGGGCAGGTAGCATTGTTGATAGGAGATCTACGAGTGGCTTCATGTTCTCTTTTGGGAGTGCTGCTGTTACTTGGAGCAGCAAAAAGCAGCCTACGGTTGCTTTATCGAGCACAGAGGCTGAGTACAGAGGTGCAGCAGTTGCGGCGTGCGAGGTAGCTTGGCTACGCACATTACTCGAGGACTTGGGAGTGCAGGTGGACCAACAGATTTTCATCCATTGTGACAACCTCAGCAGCATGCAGTTGGCTAGGAACCCAATGTTCCATGCCAGGACCAAACACATAGAGGTCCACTACCACTACGTTTGAGAGCGAGTGTTGGCGGGCGACATCGACTTGGTCTACGTCAGCACAGAGGAGCAGATAGAGGATATCTTTACCAAGGCCCTCGGAGCTGAGAAGCTTCGACGTTTCCGGACTATGCTTGGACTCTACGATATGCAGAGCTCGAGGGGGAGTGTTGAGATGTCGAGCTCTACACCTTGAGCTGGCATCCACTACGGGTCTTGGCCGCTTACGGCATTTACTCACTGACGCGTTAGGTGACTGACAGGGAGGATCTCTGCCATTGATTCTACAGCTGGACTACACTTATAGTGCTAGCCTAGTACGCTTCTAGCGAGTTCACACTTAGTGACCGCATGTACATATGTGCTACTTTTCAGCTTTAGCACTTAGTCATTTTGTACTCTCTTTTCTGTGAAGAAGAAGAAGAAGAAGAAGCTTTCCATCTCTGTGTGCTTTGTGCTTGTCTTGTGTAGCTCTCTTGCATCCTCATTCTTTACAATAGGCTGATCTAAAACATTTTCAGAAACCCCCATAGGCTGTACATTTTCCTCATTGGAACTTACATTCGTATTTCCACGACTGAAAAGAGGCAACAAAGTGTCATAAATGTCCTGTGAGCTTACATTACTGTCTCTAGTACATGACAGCAAGGGATGAACAGAATCTTCCACAAACACTATATCCTGTGAAACCAGAATACATTTTTTTTGCGGATGATACAACCTGTAACCTTTGCTTTCAGCACTATAACCAACAAAAATACATTTGACAGCCTTATCATCCAATTTTCTGCGCTGCACTTGTGGCACCAAAGCATATGCCAAACAGCCAAAAACACGCATGTGCTCAATAGAAGGCTTTCTATCATGCCATGCTTCATATGGAGTAATAGACTGAAAAGCTTTCGTAGGACACCTGTTAAGTACATAAGTGGCACACATGGTGGCCTCAAGCCAAAAAGAATGCGGTAAAGCTTGACTTTTGACCATACATCGTGCCATTTTGTCAGTGACCTGTTTTTCCTCTCAGCAACACCATTTTGCTGAGGTGTGTAAGGCACTGTACATTGGTGTTTTATCCCACGACTAGCCAAAAATGCATTAAATTCATGAGACATATACTCCCCCCCTCGATCGGAACGGAGGGTGCCCATAGTACATTTTGAGACATTTTAAGCCATAGCCAGAAATTGTTTGAAGCACATAAAAACTTCGGACTTCGATTTAAGCAAAAATACCCATGCATGCCTGGAGTAATCATCAATGAAAGTCACGAAGTATAGGTAATTTCCCAAGGACGGAGTTTGCATGGGCCCACAAACATCACTATGCACAAGCTGCAACCTGTATGTGGCCCGAACTGAACCATCCTTTGGAAACTTAGAACTTTGCATCTTACCCAAAATACAGCCTTCACAAACATGTTTGACAGGTGCTTCAAGAGGTGGCAAAGAAGCAACCATGTCAGATTTCTGCAAACGCAGCAAACTGGCAAAATTCAGATGACCAAAACGTGCATGCCAAAGTTTTGCATCTGAAATAGCCCTTGAATCTGCAACATCATTTTCAAAGTTTTGTCCACACTTGTCATACAAAGTGAGCTTATACAGCCCACGGCACAAAAGGCCAGGTGCAACAATTTCATCACCAAAACTGAGATCATGAACTGTACATCTGTCATCCACAAATTTGACTACAAGTCCAAGTCTAGCAAGTGTGGATACAGACAAGAGATTCTTCTTGATCCCAGGTACATAAAGTGCATCAACAAGTGTGAAGGAACTGCCATTAGCAGCAGTAAGCACAATCTTTCCAACTCCCTGAACTGGATAAGAGGCGTTGTTGGCACAAGTGACTGAATTCCCATGAGGGACAGGCTTGAGAGAGGTAAACAATTCACGATGTGAGGTAATTTGATTTGTAGCACCACTGTCGAAATACCACACATGTGAATCTGTAGCAACTGACAAGCATGCATCATGGACAACAAGATTGTAAGTGCACTTTGCGCTAAAATCCCATTTTGCATCAACATCAGCAACACAGTCTCCTTTCACAGAAGACTCAACAATGGCTGCATTTGTAGTGGAACCAGCATTTGCAGTGGAACCACCCTCTTTTTTCTTAGCCTCTTTGGCCTTCAACTTAGGACACGACTTGATCAAGTGATCATTGGCTTTACAATAATGGCAACGCATCTTCTTTTTTCCCTTATCACTAGAATTTCCAGACGAATTGCTGCCAGCAGAAGCATTAGGAACATAATTTTTTCCACTCGCAGCAGAACCATAAGAAGTGGCTGCATTGCTGTTACCACCCTTTCTTTGAGAAGCAATAAAAGCCTGTTCAACTGCACGTTGTCTAGTCCCGTTTTTTCTGGAAAGTGACTCTTGCAACAGCAATGTGCATAATGCATCAAACTTGACAACTTCTGGATTTCCTTGGGTCATAAGTCTCCAAGTACTAGCAAAAGTCTGGTAGGAATCTGGTAAGGCATCAAGAACAGTCTGCACAAGGGAATTGTCTGAAATGACTTCACCTGCAGAAATAAGCTACTCATTGATATCCTTGACACTAGCAAGGAAAGTGTCCATATCATCTTCCTTATGCATAATCTTCGACTCCAGCTCTTTACGCAGCAAAGCAATTTTAGCCTCATTGCGGCTTGCATAAAGACCTGCTAGAATATCCCAAGCGTGTTTTGCAGATTTTGCTTCACAGACAACGCAATCAATGCATGGGACTGCGCATCCTTAACATCCCAACGAGCTTGTTCTGCCGTAGGATAACAACTCTAACAGCTGCAATCCTTGAAGCAAGACCTGCACCATCCTCAACATCGCCTACATCCTTAGAACCAGGACGTACATCAATGCCCTGCACAATGTTCCAGACACCCTTTGACACAAGAACATGTTGCATCATATAAGCCCACATAGAGTAGTTGTCCCCATCCAACCTGTCCTCAGTAGCAAACATCTTGAACACATCTGTGTTGTTGTTGTCAGCCATGGTAAATGCTGAACCTGATGTGAAAACTACCCGAAAATAGGAGAAACGGAGCGGGAACAACCTGTGCTATTTAGCACAAACCGTAGAAGACTATAAGGCACCTGTTATGCAGAAAACGGCATTGACAGAAATTCTGCACAAAATGAAGAAATAGCCTGTGCAGTACTGCCTGTAGTGGAAACGGAGGCCGAAATGAGCCCAAATCAAAATGAGCCCAAATCAAAATGAGCCCAAAGTATTTGTCGACCTGCGAACGCTTGCCAAAGCTCACTCAAATCAGAGAAAGTGAGCAGGCGTGTGCTGGAGCAGCTGGCGACTAAGCCCGGGAGGACGTGATCTGTTCTGATACCAATTGTTGGAATTAGGGTTGCAGAGAAACACACACAGCTTGGAGAAGACGAGGGAAGCTCAAGGCACACAATAGAGAGTATGTTTCTTAGTGTGCAATGAAAAGATAGATAGCCCTAGAGTGATGGGCGTATATACAATGCACGGGGACAAAACCTCCTAAAGAGGGAAAAAAATACCCCGGTGGTCCTAGTGTGTTCACACACATCACTACCACATGTATATGGTAACAAGCATTAGGCTTAAGGGGAATTGTGTATTGACATATTATAGGATCAACCCCCTTCAAGTCCCTATGAGACCAGGTGAATACATCCTTATACCCCTTGAGATTTTTGATCAAAAACTCTTTCTCATCAAGAGATAGATCAAAAGCAATATATGTCAGCTTGGAATACTCACCTAAATCTACTAGGTCTATCTTTTAATCTATGCAAAAGCGAGCAAACCATACATTTGTACATATACAATAAGGATCTTTGAACAATAGAGACTACAATGGTTGATTCTAAAATGGAGAGCCACAATTAGAAAATCCATCCAATCAACCAATAAAAGAAATACTTATTAAAAAACAAAGATAATGGAGATATAGAGATCATATTGGATCGGCCTAGAGAATGATTTTGAGTGCTCTAGAAGAGGATGCCAGCGACTTTGCAAGCATAGACGCGAAAAATTCTCAGCAACAGCTTGACACAGACAAGTAAATTGAAGTTCCACCCGTGATAGTATATTTATCAGATTATGGAAGAAAAGGAAGACATTTCCTAGAGGATTTACCTAGGAAGACATTTCCCAAAGGATTGTCCCAAGAGTCCTTAGAAAAAGGACAAAAAATATGTAGATTGAAGCACAAGTAAATTGGAAATGCAAATTTTACTGTAATGAATCTAACCCATCATTCTTGGTGTATCCAAATGCCTCGCATTACCATTAGAAGCACCCATAAAATTACTGCAAGTTCATAATCTACATGAAGATGCACAAGCACCTCAAAGGTTTAAATTGGAGCCACTAGAGAACAAGTTCATGTGTGAATTTAGTTAGATCACTCTGCTATCACCAAAGGTCAAACAGAATGTTAGTGTAGGGTTTTAGGGTGGATAATGAAAAGATCCGTTCATCATTAAATGATGATAACTAACTATTAAAATAATTCAAGAAACATAGGAAAATACAAATGTAAAATAGATACGTGATATATTTGAAGTTTGTACAAAAGTGCTCTTATATAGCTACATAGGCCACATGGTATTGACACATGGGCTAACACATGGTTATACATGTAGGTTGACACATGGTATGCAACACAACACACAAATGTAGTCTAACACATGGAGAGATGGGAGTTGCTATAAAACCTGCAATCCTTACAATCCTCCCCTTTGTGGGTTTTGGATACAAAAAATAACACTCACATATTTCACAATCGCCTCCCTCAAACAACAAAAAGAGGATGAAGCATTAGAAAATTTTGGAGGTCATTTGGAAGGCCTTGTAAGAAATTGTATTTCTCTCTCTAGAAACTTTTTTTAAAATGCACTTGCACCTTGTGAGTACGTCCAGAAGGACAACCAGACAGTTTAAAAAGTAGATTTATATTCTCAATCGTCCTTGAAAACGGTCACTTTTTTATTTAATGCGAGCGTCTTTTTCAGGAGGCAGGTGCGGCACATTTAATGCAGCTTACGTCATCACTAAAAGTTGAAAAGTCACAAACTGTCAAATAGTGATAGATTTTGAGGCTTTTGACACCACCAATGCGTCTGGAACGCCAAAATACCTTAAAAACGAATGTCTACTTGTCTCATTCCGACATCCGGAGAGGCAAAAAATATCAAAAAACTCCAAAAAATGGGCTTTTTACTTAAGGCGCGCGAGGAGGCATTCTAAAATTCTAGAATGCCCCCCTATGCGCCGTTAGTACAAAGCTCCTTTTAGTGATTTTTGGACACTTATCTTTCAAGAAAGCCCCTTTTTAAAGGTTTTTTGACATTTTCCTCTCAAAAAGCTCTCTAAAAAGAAAAAAAAAGGGGCTTTTTACTAACGGCGCGCAAGGAGGCATTCCAAAATTTTGGAATGCCCCCTCGCGTGCTGTTAATAAAATGTTCTTTTAGGGGTTTGTGATATTTTTTGCCTCTTTGGATGTCGGAGCGAGGCAATCAGACATTCATTTCTAGGATATTGGGGCGTTCCGGACGCATTGACAGTATCAAAAGTTTCAAAATCTTCCACCACTTGATAGTTTTGTGACTTTTTGAGTTCTAGTGATGACATAAGCCATATCAAATGCACCGCATCTACCTTCTGAAAAAAGTGCTCGCATTAAATGAAAGAGAGTGATCGTCTTCAAGGACCACTAGATTATTAAATGAGGAGAGGGACACCTTTTATATTTTTGTTAATATCAATCTATTTTTCTACGTAACGTAGGCCCTTCTCTCATTGGAGGAGCTTATTTTCCTCTCTCTTCCAAAAGGCCCTCCAAAAGACCTCCGAGATCTCCTAATGAAACATAAATTTGCCTCCCCTTGACACATAGGGTGTAGGCACACAAGTTTCTCCTCACACATCAGGGTGTAGGTATAGACACTTCCCCCCTGGAACATTAAATCCCCCGAACACAAGGTGAGATCACACAAATCCTTCCCTTACAAACACATAGAGGGTAGCATAGACACACAAACGAGTGATTTACAAAAATAGGGATCAAAAGTTGAAAACTTTATTGACCAAGCTATGTGCATAAGCTTTAAATGTTTGGTCAAGGTCATTTTTTCCAACTTCTTCCATAGGTTTAGGGACCAGCGTTGGTAGAGAAATGGGTGGTTGAGGATTCCACAATCATATGTGTTCTTGAATTGATTGTTTTTGTGAGATGAATTTACTTCTCAAATCCTTGGGCTTGTGTCTAGTTGATTCAAGTGAATATTTTGGCTTCGATTTTGAAGTACTATTGTTGGTAGCCATTCAATTATGAATGGTTGACATGAAGCACATCTTCACCTCTAGTGAATCTACTCTTCACAAAAATTATTTTGTCAACTCGCTTTGGCCCTTTGAGTCGTTGCCTTTTGCAAGAAATTCCCCGTGGATTATGTGAGCCCTTGAACTGGTGCAAAGATTGAGGCACTACGTGACTCAATGATAAGGCCACGAGGGTTGAGGACTCTATTGGATAGTGTTGCAAATTGAGTGAATTGCCAAGTGGATGGTGAAATGCTTGTAGCTGCACTTACTTACCCAAAGTGAACACGTGCAAAAATGGTTTCTTGGTAGTTAGTGGGAATAGAGTATGTGGTCAAAGCACCACTCTTATGGTGGGAGAGTGCCCTTAACAAGGCCTCTGATGGTGCAACTTGTAGGATGATGATTCCACAAGTGATGACGAGCAAGGGGAGCACTGAGGATGGACTGAGGACGAGCAGATTAGTAGGATACAAGCTACTAGTAATTACATGGCACAAGCCTGAAGTGCAAAGCTTAATGGTGATGACATGGGTTCGCAAGGTTGTGTGCTACAAGAAGTTGTGTGTGTGTGTTGTGTGTGTGTGTGTGTGTGTGTGTGTGTGTGTGTGTGTGTGTGTGTGTGTGTGAAGTTGAAGGCAAGAAGCAATAACAAGGCACTTGTGAGGTGGCAGCATGAGGTTGATGAACAACACCATCAAAAGTCAAGCTCGTGTTGTTTGGTGGGAGTTGTAGGCAGAAGTGTTGGCACTATGGGATGTTGATTGCAAGAGATGGTCTCTTATAATTGGTATGTTTAGTGGCGATTGCAAGAAATGCATCGGACCAATGAGACGTGACTGAATTGATAGCACTGGTGAGGGCTCGTGACGGTTGCAAGTTAAAGCCGGGCTGATGATGAGGCCAATAGGTGGTGCAAATAATTAGGTGTTGGCTTGCAACAGATTGATGATGAGACAATAGCAAGGGGAGTGTGTGTAAAAGGGTTGATAGTAGGTGATGCAAGCACTGTGTACACACACACAATTGAAGAAGGCGATTCGAAAAAGGCTAATGACCTCCAAATTCAAAAGTTCATAGCTTTGATGCAAGTAGACACACTCCAATGTAGTGGGATAGGGCCCTCAATTTTAAAACCTTAAAATTTTTTCATTAAATGAAAAGAGACAAAGGATTGTCACACCTAGCTCATGGAACTGCTTACAACTAGCATGCATGCAGAGACACGTTTTTAAAAAAAGAGAAAAGAGGGTATTTACAACAAAATAGATATTTTTGTTACTTAAAAACAAATTCTAATGATAACCAAACAAAACCCTACACTACGCTCTTAAACTACTTGTAGGGTTTTAGGGCGGATAATGAAAAGAGTTTTTCATCATTAAATAATGATAACTAGCTATTAAAATAACTCAAGAAAGATAGGAAAATACAAATCCAAAATACAGACTTGATATTTTTGAAGTTTGTACAAAAGTGCTCTTATATAGAGCTATAGAGGCCACACGGTATTGACACACAGGCTAACACAGGGTTATACATGTAGATTAACACATGGTAGGCAACACAACACATAAATGTAGTTTGACACATGGAGAGCGGTTACACCTGGAAATTGTTACAAAACTCGCAATCCTTACAATTAGATTTGCAAATGATTATGTATCCACTGCCAGCATTGTGCACCTATCCGTCTACGGGGTGTTTCCATTTCCCGAGCTAAAACCCATGAGTTAACATGTTGGGAGTCAAAATATATACTTGATATGTGTAAAAAATATCAAAGGTGGAAAATTTTGTTTCGAAGGGAAAATATCTATTATTTGCAACAAAAACAAATTTACGTGATATACATAATGAATCTAGTACGGCTAGACAATTAAAAGGAATTGAAACTTGAAATTCTTCAACAAAGTAGGGTTTAGAGAATAAATTGAAACTTCAATGTCTTCAATACAACATGGTTTGGAGACTACATTTTCTTGAGAAAAATATTTCTTTATGCTAAACTCCAAGATGAGGTCTTTAGAAAAATGTGATTGTGTTGAAAGCTAATTTCTCCAAAGAGATGTGGTTTTAAGCTAGCCTAAGACATGAATCCTATGGAAAAATATGGTTGTGAGATAAGATTATACATAATTTCTATGGATAAATATGATTGTTAGCTTAGAAGACAATATCATGTTTTCTTTGGCAAAAAATGGCACTGAGTTAAGATGAGATCTAATTTCTCTAGAGAAATATAAATCTATAAATTTCATTTTATAAATTTGATATGTTATATGTTGTTTTATGTAGCTTTTAACCGAACATTTTATAAATTTCATTTTTTATAGATTTGACTATTTTTGGACATTAAATGTGAAAGTTATGACACTATTAAATTGGACTCCATAGTAGCTTGTATTGGCTCATCAGCGTCACTTTTCATGGAGATAGTGGTGTATGGTTGTATACATTAAGGTTTTACTCTTGGAGAGAATACTTTTGCTAGTGAGTTGGTATGAAATTTGATTTCTTTTTAGAAATATAATTGTTTGTGGTTTGGACTAAGGCTTAATTTTTCCCAATAAAATTAATTGTGCTTAAAATCTAGGGGTTTTACAATAAAAAATAAAAAATCTAGACTATAATATAATTTCTCCAAAGAAACATAATTAAATTAATGAACTTTCCAAGAAACGCATAGCAAGCAAGACCTCCCAAAAATAATTTCTCTAGGGAATAAAACTTTTTGTTGTGCTCCAACATAATTTATCCACAAAATTGTAGTTGAATGCTTGGAATTCTTCTAAAAATATATAGCAAATAGCATCCCCAAATGTTTATTGTGCTAACAAAATATGAAATTCTTAACAAGTCTCCATCTCCATTCATCATAATAAGCTATCATCCATATCATCCTCTTAACCTTATCAAACCTAATTTCTCCAAAGAAATATACTTTTTACCTAGATCTGAGCTTCATTTGTTTACACGCAACTATGGTTTTAACATGTGTGGCAACATAATTTCTCTTAAGAAATTTTCTTTTTGCCTAGATTTGAGCTTCAGTTTTGCAAACAAATGTGGTTGTAGCATGTGTGGAAACATGATTTTGTCGCAGAAATATGAATGTGAGCTAGCTTAGAACATAGGTTCTCTGAAAGACTATGTTTGTGGTATTGTCTTGCAAGATAATTTCTCCTAAGAAATATAATCGTGAGTTGTGACTTATATATAGTTTATTTTTAAAAGTGGTAAAAATAATTCCTTTTTAACTTGATAAGAAGGATGCTATGTGTTCTTTTTATCATCATTCCTAGCTCAAGTTTTTTAGCTTTAAAATAGCATACTCGATCTATGGGAGACATCAAAGCAAATGCTACTAGCATTGTATGGCACAAATAATTCCTATGCACATTATGTAGACCAAGATGGGAAGCTTTATAAAAAGAATCGGTTGATATTTGAGAGGCCTACATACCAACTCATAGA
This sequence comes from Adiantum capillus-veneris, assembly GCF_014529385.1. Taxonomy (NCBI): domain Eukaryota; kingdom Viridiplantae; phylum Streptophyta; class Polypodiopsida; order Polypodiales; family Pteridaceae; genus Adiantum; species Adiantum capillus-veneris. The sequence continues at coordinate 101,460,998 of NC_140942.1, forward strand.
ATTATGCCCTATGCTAGATAAAGAAGGATGCTTTATCTCTGAGGAAATAATCCTTTATTGCCCATCCTCTCTATAGGTGAATGATATTGCTTGAGTGAATCTAGAAATCTATATAGAGTAAAACTATCATCCACCAGAAGTCAAGCTTCAATGTTATGATTCTATATGCTCATATTATGACTGAGATGGACATATATATATACAAGATTCTATAATGTATGATCCTTTGGGTCTTGAATCCATAGAAGCTTGGGTCATAAGAGACCCATGAGATAGAAAATACCATGGAAAAGATAGTGGAGTTTATAATCAGAGCTAGGGATACATATGTCATGTTTCACAAAGGTACATAGGAAACTATGCAAAAGGTTTGTAGATACCAAACATCAACAAAGCATCACACAACATATCTTCATAGCCCCAAAAGATGAGATCAAACTAGAGCCAAAGAGTCTAGATCCTAGCTCATGGAGAAAGCATTAGTGATCACCCTAGTAAGGGGGGAACTACAACTCCATCTAGTGTAGCTCTTGTAGAACAAATCGCACCATTAGTTGGAAGCCTTAGAGCTTCTAGCTAGTCCTCTTCAAAGCAAAATACATTACCAGATCATAAGGTTGTTGAAAGCTACCACATGACCCAGATTCCATCAAAATTAGCTGATAAATTCATGTATGAAGATTGTCAAGGAATAAGGTTTTAGTTGACTTCCACAAGTCAAAGTCAAATGTCGACCAACCCAAAAGCGTTTAGCAATTGCACATGACCAAGCTCACATATGCATATTGAGATGTGTCAATGAATACTAACAAGTTCATGGACTTGTACAAACCTCTATAGATGGAAAGTTAGAATTTAAAGATCTGCTGAATTTGGTGCAAAATCTCAAGTTGCTAGAACAAGTGTGAGATAGCTCAAAATTGATGGAAGCTAAAGTTCAAAAAGCTACCCAATGATCAACACCAAAATCTCCTCTAAAGAGACTAATTCTACCGGAAAGTAAAATGTATCTTCTAAGGTCAAACATTACTCAAATGTAGGTAGATAATTCACAAAAATTTCAAGAAAATGTTACCATATACATGTGGTAGTGATATGTGTGAACACAGTTAGGACCACCGGTGCATTCATTCCCTCACTAGGAGGTTTTTTCCCCTGTGCATTGTATATACGCCCATCATTCTAGGGCTATTTATCTTTCTATTGCACACTAAGTAAAACAACCTCTATTGTGTGCCTTGAGCTTCCTTCATCTTCTCCAAGGTGTTGTGTTTTCTTGCAACCGTAATTCCAACAATTGGTATCAGGGCAGGTTGCATCCTCCCGGGCTTAGTCACCACCACCAACTCCATCACACGCCTGCTCACTTTCTCTGATTTTAGTGAGCTTTGGCAAGCCTTCGTAGGTTGATAAATATTTTGGAGAACTTGAAGGCCTTAGTCAACTCAAATTTTTGATTCGGGCTCATTTTGGCATCCGTTTTCACTACAGGAAATATTGCGTAGGCTATTTTGTCATTTTGCGCAAAAATTTTGTCAGTGCCATTTTTTGCTAAACAGGTCCCTTATAGTCTTCTATGGTTTGTGCTATACAACACGTGTTGTTCCTACTTTCCTTCTCCTCTTTTTGGGCACTTTTCACATCAAGTGCAACTTTACCATGGCTGACAACAACACAGATGTGCTCAAGATGTTTGTTGTTGAAGACAAATTGGATAGGGACAATTACTCTATGTGGGCCTATATGATTCCGCAATGAGGCAAAAATTTCATTGCTGCGTAAAGAGCTAACTACAAGAGAATTCATTTCAGCCAGTTCTCTTGTGCAGACTGTTCTTCATGCCTTGCTAGATTCTTATGAAAATTTTGCTAGTACTGGGAGACTTATGACCCAAGGAAATCTTGAAGTTGTCAAGTTTGATACATTATGCACATTGCTATTGCAAGAGTCACTTTCTAGAAAAAATAGGACTAGACAACGTGCAATAGAATAGGCCTTTATTGTTGCTCAAAGAAAAGGTGGTAACAACAATGTAGCCACTTCTTATGGTTCTCCTTTGAGTCTAAAATCAATTGTTCCTAATGCTTCTATTGGCAGCAATTTGTCTGGAAATTTTGGTGATAAGGGCAAAAACAAGATGCGTTGCCATTATTTAAAGATAATGATTACTTGATCAAGCAATGTCCTAAGTAAAAATCCAAAGAGGCTAAGAAGAAATAGGTTGGTTCACTACTAATGTTGGTTCCACTACAAATGTAGCTATTGTGAAGTCTTCTGTAAAAGGAGACTATGATGCTGATGTTGATGCAGAATGAGCTTTTAGTTCATAGTGTACCTATAATCCTAATGTCCATGATCCATGCATGTCAGTTGTTGCAAATTCACATTGAGAGGCGGAAGTGAAAAAATTGACCCGGTGGACTCTACACCAAGACTATGCACAATGGCCTCATCATGGGGGATACACAATAGGGGCACCACCTAGCAAGATATGCGGCTAGGACGCATACATATACACAATGAAACATGCCATGGAAAACAATTTCAAGATCCACACCCAAATGTGGAATGGGGTGGTCAGAGAATAAGGTGAGAGGAGTGGTGAGTGAGTGAGAATGGGCTCGCTACTCGTGCATGTAGTAAGGAAGATAACGAGGTCAGGGATACATGCAAGTATGATCACTTCTCATACAAAAGGTGGCGAATCCGCACACCTCAAGATGGAAGTAGAAAGATGATAGGAATATGAGAGGGAGAGAGTGTGTGTGTGTATGGTGGCGAATCCGCACACCTTAACATAAGCAAGAAAAAAAATGGCAAGGAACAAGCATATACCATACTCACAATGAGATGTATCCAAAGCGACACAAAGTATGGCACCAAGATGGAGTGTGTTGATTGCTTGCAAAAGATGAATACAATAGGTAGAGTATGGCAGGAAAATGAGAAGGGAACAAGATCGTAGGAGGCATAATGGAGAGATGGGAGTTGATGGCGAGGAATATCATGAGTGTGTCCACCCTTCTTCTTCTTGAAATTGTGCCTTCAACCCTTAATTACAAGTGTTGTGGAGGTGTGGTGCTCATCTTTTGTGCATGGTGATGGTGATGATGATGGTGTTGTGATTATGTGATTAGGGTTCATGCTACAAGCATGTAGCACAAGAGTGTGTATGGATAGGTGTGTGTGTGTGTGTGTGTGTTCTCTCCCCCAAAGTGAGCTCTCATGGCCTCCTTATATAGGGAAGGAGGGGAGGATTTAGCAATATTTCTATTTGAGGTGAGTGTCCCACTTTGGTGACTAGAAAAATGGGGTGCATGTGATTGTGGCTCCCATGATCTTGTCTCCTCATTATTTAAAATACCAGAGTCAATAGAGAGAGAAGAAGAGAGAATGTGGGTAGGATGTAGAGAATAGGAGATATTTACAATAGTCTAGCTTTGGCTAGACATAAGCTTATTAGGGAGAGAAGAGAGAGGTAAGAAAATTACAAGAGAGATTGTCAAAGGTGGATAGTTGTTGATGAGGATGGATCCTCCAAAAATGGTGATAGAATCACTCTAGACTTGCCAAGACCTCATTAAAAGAGCCTTGTCTCTTGTAATCATGCTTGAAGACTTGTAGAATCATAGCCATTCTAGAGGGAAGAAAATTGGGGATGGCCTGTGTCACCATTACACGAGAAAACTGGGGTCCACTACAAAAATCATATCTCCGTGTTCATAACTCCAAATATTCTGAAACAAATTGAGCTAAAAGCTAAGATCACGAGCTACATCTTTCATGCTGAACGCTCCTTCAGATTCGGGGTTCTTATCTACTTAAAAAATTCAGCCAAATAATGTATTATTTGTGGCTACAAAAGTCTTTTGGTGGTCCCCTTTGAGTGGACTTCTCTCTTGCCTTCAAGTGTAAGCTCCTTCATGTGTATGAAAACATGACCTAGAGTTTTGAAAAGATTGGCAATCATCTAAATGGAGGTATTATTGAAATTTGAAAGTGGGGTTGAGGTTTGAAAATGAAAACTAGTGAATAAAATATTTGGTAGGGTGGAATAATATACATACATGAAAAATATATTAGAAAATACTAAAATATATAATGTAATTTAGAATATATATATTTAATATTTAAGGTCAAAAGAGAGATCAACAAAGAAGGCTTACTTATTTATGCTACATCGTGATTGATTAGCATAAGTCTTATTTATTTAATAAAGGATAAAACTTTTGTGAAATTGGGAAGAAAAATCAAAAGTAATTTATATAATAGGAAATATTTTGGTAAAAGGGCAAAGATATATGGGGGGGTTCCCATGCATGGAAAAGCTTGCCTCATTAGCCCTCCCCCGAAGGCTAGAGGTATTCATGCCTCTAGCGTTGTACTTGATTCTTCTTTAATTGAGGTGGAGGAGTCTCCCTCCTCGGGGATTTCCATCATAGGTGTTTGATCAAATCTCAAGAAGTATTGCTTCAACCTCCATCCATTGACACGTGTTTTGTGGAGCCTACCATCTGCATCCATCAATCGGTAACTGCCATTGGCGTAGCGCTTTCTAATGACAAATGGCCCCTCCCATCTGGGTGAAAACTTTTTATCCTTTTTAGTGTCAAACCTGTTATCATACCGTAGGACCAACATACATTTCTTGAGACCTTTTGTCCTAAGTCCCTTGTTGAAGGTAAGTCGACGTTGCTCTGACTGTGCTACATAATAGTTGATAGCATCTTCTCTGTGTAGTTGAAGCCTCTCTAGATCAAGAATGTGGTTTTGGAGATGAGCATTAGGACGTTCCACCTGCCCAGCTAGCACCCTGAGACTAGCCAATTGTACTTCAATGGGTAAAATGGCTTCCTTACCAAAAACCAAGTGATATGGTGTGACCCAAGGGATGTGCGAAATGAAGTGAGATAAGCCCAAAGTGCAGCCATAAGATACTTGTCCCAATCACTTTTGTGATTGTTTACATGTTTAGTGATGATCTTGTAGATCATACCATTTACCTTTTCCACCAAACCATTGCATTGTAGGTAGTAGGGAGTTGAGTGTCGTCGTGAGATACCTAACTTCTCCATTAGCTCTCCTACAAGGTCTCCTCTAAAACCTGGTCCCCTGTCAAAAATTATTTCAAGAGGAGTGCCAAAACGGCAACAAATGTTTTCAAATACGAACTTAGCCACTTCCTTAGCTGTAATCCGGGTGGTGGCAACTGCTTCAGCCCACCTGGTCATGTAGTCCACACCCATGATGATATAAAATTTACCTGATTGGCTCCTTGGCAAAGGCCCAATAGCATCAACTCCCCATTTCTCGAATGGTCCATATGAGATTACAGGAGTCTGTGGGTCATATGTGAGCCTCCTATCCCCTGCCTTTTGACATTCCTTGCATGTTTTACACCAATGATGCACATCCCTATGTAGACTAGGCCATACAAACCCGGCTTGTAGAATCTTTCTACTAGTGATGTCAAGTGCAAAGTGTCCTCCGCAAACACCATCATGGCAACTTGAAATGATTTCAATGATCTCTCTAGAGAGAGGTACCCGCCTAAGAATTTGATCCTTACCCTTGCAGTAGAGGTCGTCATTGATAAGGCGGTATTTTGTTGTCTTGCGCACAAGCCACTGCTGTTGGCCCTTAGTAAGATCCTTAGGACACTCTCCTGTGTCCAAGAAACTCATGATGTTAGGCATAGCATCGCTACCTTGGAAGAGAGGCAGCTTCAATTTGATAGCACCCACCACTAAAACATCTTGCAGCTTCTCTCTAGCTAGAGCATCTGCTTCTTGATTTTTTGCTCGAGGGACATGATGTAATTGTACAACTTGAAATTTTCCTAAAAGTTCCTTGACTTTGCGCAAATGGCCTAGCAAGCTATGATTTTTACAAGCCCAAGTTCCTTGTATTTGTTTTATTAAAAGAATGGCATCACCAAATACATTTAACCATTGAATTCCCTGTGTCACACACCACTCTAACCCAAGAGTTAAGGCTGCATATTCTGCCTCATTGTTAGAGTGAGAATCCAAGAGATTCCCAATGGAGAAAACCTTATCCCCTTGCTCGTTGAAGATGACAATGCCTGCTGCAGCTTTGTCCACTTTCCTCTTGTAGGCTCCATCAAAGAAAAGAGAGTGAGCCTCCTCTACCTTAGGGACTTCCAGCATAGGTGTAATATCTTGATCATTTGGCTTTATCTTTAGCTTCTTTTCATAGTGGCGATGAGTGAGAATACATCCTAGACTGGCCCTTGTGGAGTTCTCTACTTGCATTGTGTAGTCAAACTCTTGTATCCTTGTGAGCCATTTGGAGATCCTAGAAGAAACATCCATGTGCTGCATTACATAAGGAAATACTTCTTCCATTGTTAAGATTATGAATGGTCTAGACAATAAATAAGAGTGAAATTTGGTGGTAGCAAACATTAATGCAAGCACCATGTGCTCCACTGCCGTGTATCCCTTTTCTGATGGAGTCATCATTCGACTAGAGAAGTAGATAGGATGCATGAAAGAAGTTTGAGGATCCTTTTGCATCAATACAGCCCCAAGTGTGTCATTGCCCACACTAGGGTTTACATAAAATGGCTCGTCCCACTTTGGAGGTGCTATGGTGGGAAGTGAAGCTAGAATTTTTTTTACCTCATTGAATTGTTGTTCATTTTCTTCACTCCAAGTGAAGATCTCTTGATGGGTAACTTGTTGTAAAGGGAGAACCACTTGGGAGAGCAAGTGAATGAACCTACTCAAATACGTCACCTTTTGAAGAAAAGAGACCAACTGCTTTGTTGTGGTGGGAGAGGTCAAAGCCACCAAGGCTTGAACCTTGCTTGGGTCAGCTTCAATGCCATTGGCTGAGATCACATGGCCAAGAAGAGTAACCTTGCTTTAACCAATGTGGCATTTCTCCACATTAAGTTGGCCCCCCAAAGCTTGTAGCCTAGCTAGACCTTCATAAACTTTCTCCAAATGAAGAGAGCGAGAGCTATAGATACAAAAGTCATCAATAAAAACACGGATTGATTTTCCAAAGAATGGTTGAAAAACAAATGTCACATATCGCTGAAAAGTGGTTGGAGCATTAGTGAGACCAAAAGGCATAACTCAGTAAGCAAAACATTCCCATGGTGTGATGAAGGTTGTCTTCTTTTGATCTTCTTCAGCGATACTAATTTGGAAGTAGCCTGAGTAGCCATCACATACTGTGTAGCGCTCATGTCCTGCTACCTCATTGAGTATTTCGTCTTGAAAAGGAAGAGGAAAGTGGTCCCTCTTTGTGGCTGCATTAAGAGGCTTGTAATCAACACAAACCCTCCACTTACCATTCTTCTTTGGTGTGACTACTACTGGAGAAACCCACTCTTAGTCTTCAACAGGATAGATAAAACCGGCTTCTAGCAATTTCCTCACCTCTTTGAGTAGGGCGTCTTGTTGAATTACTCCTAGCCGCTTGAGCTTCTGCACTACAGGTTTACTTCCCTCCTTGAGCTTAATGTGATGCTGAACTACTGTGATGCCAGTGATTTTATCATATTCATCAATGAACAATGTGGTAAAATTACTTAGCATCAAAATATAATCTTCACGCTCCTTCCCACACAACTCACTAGAGAGCATTTGATGTAGCTTACTTGCTTCTACCAGAGGTTGTATACCTGGTGTCTCCCCTTGGTTTGATGATGAGGCATCAGGTTGCTCCATCTTCTTAGGGTCCTTGAGAATGATCCCCATCACCTCAATGCTACTATCACTTTCTTCACTCACTGTTGACTCCTCCTCTGAAGTGGTTGAAGAGTCACCACTAGAAAACTCATCCATAGAGGTTTCTAGATCCATGTCGCATTGCCGACCTTTATTCATGTCGTAATGTATTGGCCTCCCTTTTGCCTCCTTCATTTGGATTATGTCGGTGTCCCAGTCTTGCTTAGCTCTCATAGCCATAATCCAAGGCCTCCCTAGAATGATAGGATAGCCCTCCCCTTTGTGTGGCATGACAAAGATGTCCACATCTACCTCGGTGTTGAATGCCTTTATCCTAACTGCATTTATGACACCAACACATTGAACTTTTAAATTATTTGCCATTTTGGCTCGGCATGGTGCCGGCCGACTCACCTCTAAACCCAAACGGTGCATCATTTTTCCACTCATGATGCATATTTGTGCGCCACCATCGATGTAGATATTGGAGATGTGTTGCCCTTTGATGTAAGCATCCATCACTGGTAGTATGTCATCTAGATTCCTCCCAGAGATAGCCCCAACTATCTTTGGATTTGGTCGTCTCGTGCTAACCATCTTTGTCCATTGTCTCCTCACCCTAGGTGCTAGGTGGAGTAATTGGGGCCGGGTGATTTTTGGGCCCTGCACAGAAACATCTTGAACCAAATCATATGGTTTAGAACATTCACCCAAAGAGAAATCTACAATGTCAATTTTACGTCGTGATTTGGACGGCTTTTTGCTAGATTCTCTTTTAGTCTTCATCTTTTCTTTCTTTTGGGAAGATTCACAATGCCTAGCGCGTTTTACCCCTATGGCATCTACTCCTTTAACTTTGGTCTTATCCTCCTCCACTTTCTCCTTTCCTTTACCTTCAAGACTGATAACGCTTATTGTTTGATTGCCAACTGGTGGTGGGGGTAAGGGTGGAATGAGAGGTTGTGGTGGTGGTGGTGGTTGTGGTTGAATGGGTGGTTGTAGGATTTGCACGGGTGGTGCTTGTTGTGGTGCCCTCGGTGGTGGTGGTCTTGCTCTCGGTGGTGAAACGTGGTTTTGCCTGGCTCCTTTGTTGAAATTCTGCCTCCTTGGGTGCGGACAGTAGTACATGCCATGACCATCCTCCCCACAATTGTAGCAGTGGTATTCTTGGTTTTGCCTTCTTTGTCCTCTTCCTTGCTCTTGGTTGCGATTGTGTGCATGCCCTTGTTCTATCAAATGGACTGAGAGATTCTCAAGTTGATTGGTGATTCGATTGAGCAGGTCTTGCTGATCTTCAATTGGTTCTTGTGGTTGAATCCTCTGGGCGGCTGTTGTAGGTGGTGCTAGAGGTGGTCGGATCCTAACGGCTTCCTCTTCATCGATATTTCTGGCTTGTAGGCGCAACTTCTTGTCTTTAAGGCGGGCCACTTCAACTGCTAGCTCATACGTAGCAGGAAACCTTCCCTTCACCTTCTCTTTAAGAGTTGGCCATAACCCAGCCACAAACCGATCCTTCTTTAGGAAATCAGGTGCCCCCTCATCCTCTCTTAGAGATGCAACCCATCGCCCCCATAAATCTACAAACTTTGACTCATATGATGCGTATTCCAGCATACTGCCCTGCTTCAACTCTGTCAACAATTGCCATAGCTTCTCTGATGTTGTGCCCTCTCCAAAACGCTTGACAAAGTCTGCTTTTAATAAGTCCCACCGTTCCTTGGTTGCTTGTGCAAAGGCATTGTACCATGATCTTGCCTCCACCTTCATTAGAAGTGGGAAGATGCGCAAGCGCGAAGCATCATCATCTCTCGCAGAGATGGCACATGCTATTTCCAAGTTGTCTAGAAAGTCTGCAGCATCCTCACCCACCTTACCAGTAAATGTTGGAAATGCTACACTTGCCATTGTGAGAGTGAGAAAATTAACTCGACTTAGAAATCTTTTTATTTTTTATTTTTATAAATAGAGATTCAATACATGGGTGCTCGGTAGATGGAAAACATACTATACAAGGATGAAAATAACTACATCAAAAGACACTTCATGATTAATCATAGGGAGGATAAAGGGTAGAGAAGAGGTGTTTATCTCTTGCAGTCGTTCTCTACCAAACATGGTTGTAATGATCTGCTGATAAAACATCTTGCGGTCCAAGATTACTTTGATTGATTTAATTCGTTGTGGTGCATAAGTTTGGTTCCTTGCAAAAGGTTGATGTGCTGGGTCCATCACATGATAATTCGGAAAGGCTCTCTCCTTCGTGGTGGAAGGTTATAGTCGGAGGTGTAGAGCTCTTGGTAGTCGAGGTCAAATTTATAGTACCACAGGACAAGGTTGTATTCGTCTTCTAGCTCTAGGACTGCCCCTCTAGCAAGCTCTTGGAAAAGCTTGAACTCTCTCTCTTTGAGCAACTTCACTTTCCTGCAAGATAGAGTGCCATCTAGTGTATACACAGGTCTGATGAGGTAGGTGGTGAGTCTTACCACTTGTATTAATCCAAGTTGGATGGATACATAGCAGGCTGTAAAGTCGTCGTCATAGCCTTGATTCACAAGAAACACCCCTTGAAGGTGGAGCGTCTTGTCTTTCTGCCAAGAAAAACCTGTGTCAAAGACCTTGTCGATGACAAGCTCCGCCAGTTCACTCGGTAGACGACGTAGAATCCATGCTGCTGTTTCTAGTTCCTGGCTCATGAGATGAGAGTGAGGTATCGAAAGACTTTGGAGGATTTACCCTTTTGTTTTGGAGACGGGGTGATTGTCGACGCTGGAAAACCCTTGAATCTTTTGGTGCAAGGGAGAGGGAGGGACCACACGTTCGTAGTAGCTTCCTCAAGTTGTGAAGGCTTGTTGTGGATGTAGGTGGAATAGGTGGCAAAGATGGGGACGTAGATGTAGAGAAGCCTGGTGCTACTTGAAAGCCTACCGTTGTGAGAACGCCTATGCGGATGTCGAGGGAGAAAATGATGGCCTTTTCTTCACTTTGGGTTGCACTCATATCGAAGGTGCGGTTTTTGGCTACAATGTGAGCATGATGCAGCTTGTGCCTTGCTTTTACGCTTGTGGGATGATGAGAAATATAAACAATCTGAGTAGGGAAAGAGGGTCTTACCACTTCTTCTATGCTAACAATACAACACCCTGGCAAGAGTGTCTTGATGACTTGTGTCAAACCTGCTTGAAGCTCCTCCTCTTCAGTGGTCCAATTAGAGAATTCAAGGAGCCACTGGTCCATGAAGATAAGTAAACATGTCAGCCTTGTAAACTGAAGGTTTCAAGAGCCCTCCTCCGTGGGGGCACCAAATGAGAGGCGGAAGTGAAAAAATAGACCCGGTGGCCTCTACACCAAGACTATGCACAATGGCCTCATCATGAGGGATACACAATAGGGGAACCACCTAGCAAGATATGCGGCTAGGACGCATACATATACACAATGAAACATGCCATGGAAAAAAATTTCAAGATCCACACCCAAATGTGGAATGGGGTGGTCAGAGAATAAGGTAAGAGGAGTGGTGAGTGAGTGAGAATGGGCTCGCTACTCATGCATGTAGTAAGGAAGATAACGAGGTCAGGGATACATGCAAGTATGCTCACTTCTCATACAAAAGGTGGCGAATACGCACACCTCAATATGGAAGTAGAAAGATGATAGGAATATGAGAGGGAGAGAGAGAGTGTGTGTATGGTGGCGAATCCGCACACCTTAACATAAGTAGGAAAAAAAAATGGCAAGGAACAAGCATATACAATACTCACAATGAGATGTATCCAAAGCGACACAAAGTATGGCACCAAGATGGAGTGTGTTGATTGCTTGCAAAAGATGAATACAATAGGTACCGTATGGCAGGAAAATGAGAAGGGAACAAGATCATAGGAGGCATAATGGTGAGATGGGAGTTGATGGCGAGGAATATCATGAGTGTGTCCACCCTTCTTCTTCTTGAAATTGTGCCTTCAACCCTTAATTACAAGTGGTGTGGAGGTGTGGTGCTCATCTTTTGTGCATGGTGATGGTGATGATGATGGTGTTGTGATTATGTGATTAGGGTTCATGCTACAAGCATGTAGCACAAGAGTGTGTATGGATAGGTGTGTGTGTGTGTGTGTGTGTGTGTGTGTGTTCTCTCCCCCAAAGTGAGCTCTCATGGCCTCCTTATATAGGGAAGGAGGGGAGGATTTAGCAATATTTCTATTTGAGGTGAGTGTCCCACTTTGGTGACTAGGAAAATGGGGTGCATGTGATTGTGGCTCCCATCTTGTCTCCTCATTATTTAAAATACCAGAGTCAATAGAGAGAGAAGAAGAGAGAATGTGGGTAGGATGTAGAGGATAGGAGATATTTACAATAGTCTAGCTTTGGCTAGACATAAGCTTATTAGGGAGAGAAGAGAGAGGTAAGAAAATTACAAGAGAGATTGTCAAAGGTGGATAGTTGTTGATGAGGATGGATCCTCCAAAAATGGTGATAGAATCACTCTAGACTTGCCAAGACCTCATTAAAAGAGCCTTGTCTCTTGTTATCATGCTTGAAGACTTGTAGAACCATAGCCATTCTAGAGGGAAGAAAATTGGGGATGGCCTGTGTCACCATTACACGAGAAAACTGGGGTCCACTACAAAAATCATATCTCCGTGTTCATAACTCCAAAAATTCTGAAAAAAATTGAACTAAAAGCTAAGATCATGAGCTACATCTTTCATGTTGAGCGCTCCTTCAGATTCGGGGTTCTTATCTACTTAAAAAATTCAGCCAAATAATGTATTATTTGTGGCTGCAAAAGTCTTTTGGTGGTCCCCTTTGAGTGGACTTCTCTCTTGCCTTCAAGTGTAAGCTCCTTCATGTGTATGAAAACATGACCTAGAGTTTTGAAAAGATTGGCAATCATCTAGATGGAGGTATTATTGAAATTTGAAAGTGGGGTTGAGGTTTGAAAATGAAAACTAGTGAATAAAATATTTGGTAGGGTGGAATAATATACATACATGAAAAATATATTAGAAAATACTAAAATATATAATGTAATTTAGAATATATATATTTAATATTTAAGGTCAAAAGAGAGATCAACAAAGAAAGCTTACTTATTTATGCTACATCGTGATTGATTAGCATAAGTCTTATTTATTTAATAAAGGCTAAAACTTTTGTGAAAAAGGGAAGAAAAATCAAAAGTAACTTATATAATAGGAAATATTTTGGTAAAAGGGCAAAGATATATGGGGGGGTTCCCATGCATGGAAAATCTTGCCTTAACATGTGTGGTATTTTGACAGTGGTGCTACAAAGAAAATTACCTCACATCGTAATTTGTTTACCTCTCTTGAGTCTGTCCCTCATGGGAATTCAGTCACTTGTGCCAAAAATTCCTCTTATGCGGTTCAAGGAGTTGGAAATATTGTGCTTACTGCTACAAATAACAACTCTTTTACACTTGTTGATGCACTTTATGTACGTGGGATCAAGAAGAATCTTTTGTTTGTTTCAGTACAACATAATACCCAGCTTTTGACGCACCACATTTCGACGCACCGTACCTTTCCACGCGCTTTTCGACGGGCATGCTGCTCATCGATATACACGTCGATAGACGCGTGGCAATGCCTATCGAAATGTAAATGTTTCCACACGTACTTCCACGCGTATTTCGACGGCAAATTTTTGGGAAAAAAAAACCAAATCCCCACGCAAGCGGTCATTTTCACCTACGAGCGCACACACAAATCTGTCCTTGGAAACCTGCAGCGCAAGTATTATTGATCTCTCCCCCCCCCCCCCCCCCCCCCCCCCCCCCCCAACCCCTCTCTCTCTCTCTCTCTCTCTCTCTCACAAGCTACCTCGTGTCTGTGTGTGTAGCAAAGAGAGAGAGAGAGAGAGAGAGAGAGAGAGAGAGAGAGAGAGAGAGAGAGAGAGAGAAAGAGAGAGAATTAACTAGAGATAGCTACGGAGATGGATAGAGAGAGAGAGAGATAGTAGATAGATAGAGAAAGTCGGCGTGAAAGAGTTAGCTTGGCTGACCAATTGTGTGAAAAGGACAGAAACTCTCTCTATCTCTCTCTCTCCCTCTAGAAGAAACTATGAAACTAAAGGAGGCAAAGGGGTTTTGCCCGCTACATGCATTGTCATGTACACCTGGGAGAGCACATATGTGTCTACCCATATAGGATTTGACCAATAAAGACGAGATTTTGACTCGGTGGTCGTGATCTCCGTATACCTCTGGAACGAGGTGTGCGGAGATCGGGAAAGGCTAGAGAATGCGAGGTAGTTTACATTGTGAGGAGTATATATATTAAAACAACATTCATAATCATTGTAGATGGCAACGTCATCAACTAACATGGAGGAAAAGATTGCATGCTTGTGCTCGCTCTGCAAGTATCAAATCCTGTGCAAGCGTAGGATATGTAATGAGCATGTGCACAAGTACGGAGAGTTTGCTAGAGAGATCGTACAGAATCTACGATACGACTCCTACAGAACGGGCATTGATTTTTGCGACATAACATCTACATCTGAGAGAGAGAGAGAGAAAAAGGATTATGCATGAAGGTTGGACCAATCTAGAGCCAAGGATGGAATCAGTAAAGGGCTTACAAACAGAAGACGATGGCATGGAGGAGATGCTAGATGCCTTCTTCCAGACAAGCAAGGAGAACTCTAATAAAGCAGCACCAGAAGCCGTGCGCCTATCTCCTGAAGACATGTTGAGAAAGTTGGCACGTCAACCAATCTATGAAGGTGCAAAAATATCTGTGCTTCGTACTTGTCTGACGTTTTTGAATCTGCAGTCAGTGTACGGGTGGTCAGATGCAAGCGTCACTGCTTTGTTAAGGTATGTAACTTACAAAATAGATTTTCCGATTGCAAGAGTGACGGGCTTGGGGAGATTTTAATTTAATGTCGCTTAAACAGGTTGTTGCGGAAGCAACTTCTCCCAACTGGCAACTTCTCCCTGCTGGCAATGAAATGCCCCCCTCCAGGCCAAATGCAAAGCAACTATTGACCTCAGTTGGCTTGGACTACAACAAGATTCATGCATGCCCAAATGATTGGATTCCTTATCGTAATGAATTCATAGATTGTCTGTCATGTCCTAAGCACGGAGCAATGCGCTACAAACAAGATGCGGTTGGCGAGTAAGTGCCAGCTAACGTGCTGCGGCATTTCCCTATTATTCCGAGGATAAAAAGCATGTTTTGTTGTGGTTCATTGCAAAGTTGATGCGGTGGAATTCTACGAATTTCTATCCATTTCTGACCCAGAAATGCCTCGACTATAAAGCGATGAGGAGGATGCAAGATTGGTGGGAGAGGAGCCGTAGGGGCAAGGGGTGCCAAAGAAAATGAACGACGCCATGCGAGAAAAGATCATGAAGTTCTCTATACTAAATTCAGAGCCGATGCAAAAATGGCTTGAAAGCTACAAAGAAGAGAAAGAGAGACGCAATAGGGAGTGATAGGATTTCAGGTGAAGGAGAACTACTAGAGACTTACCCTTGCCAGACTGTCTCGCTCCTGTACCTGAATTCCCTACAATGGCATGGTTGGACAAGACAGTGATAGCATCTCGACAGATCGGAGAACCCATATCTCTAGAAGAGGAAGAGCTGGCTATTGGATGTCACTGGAGGTATCATACATACATGGCACTGTGGTCACAGGGAAAGCATTTCAGAACACAACAAATTGAGAGCAGAAGAAACACGTTTGACAGTGGGGTAATGGTTAGTTTCATGCAAAAGAGCAGGGCCAATGCTAGAAACACGAATGAGAGCATTAGCAACCTGGATTACTGTGGTCTGGTGTCAGATATCTTGAAAGTCAGCTTCAGACGGTTTAAGATGTTTTTGTTGGATGTGAAGTGGTTCAAGGTGATTACTTCTAGTTGCAATGCAACGGTACGCAGAGATGGAAACAAGCTTGTGCAGATAGATTCTTCAAAGGTTTGGACAGATGCGAGCAACACGTTTGCTCTCCCCGAACATTGCGAGCAAGTGGTCTTTGTAGTGGACCCTCGAGAGTGACAATGGTGGTTTGTGGTTCAGGTTGCTCCAAGAAACTAAGTTTAGCAGAAAAGAACTACACCACCATTGAACGGGAGGGCCTTGGAATGGTGTATGCGGTTAATAAAATTTTTGCAGACCACCAAGCCTTACTCTAGCTAGTAAACAAGCCATCCAATACAGGAAGAATAGCATTTTGGTTTATTGTCCTACAGGAGTTTGACTTAATAGTAGTAGTAAAAAATGAGACCACACACCAAAGAGAAAATCATTTGTCAAGCATCACTTTGGGAGAATCACCAAAAGGAGTAGACAATGTTTTACCAAATTTTTACATGTTCTCTGCGGAAATTGTTCCTAGATGGTCAGAGAACCTTGTATTTCTAATGACCATAGCTTAAGTAGACTCACATATTCCACATCCTATTACACCACGATTGATTGAGCAATCAATTATATATCAATTGCTGGCCAAAAGGATGTAACAAATAAATAAGGATGGGATTCTACTGTTGTGCATTGACCCTAAGGAGCATGCAAACTATTTGAAATAAGGGCATATGACGATTGTAGGAGTCCATTTTTCCAAATATCAAACCTTACAATGATTAACCTAATTAGGGGTCTATTGGCCTACGATGAGGAGAGACGTTCATGATTATGTGAACAATTTCTCTTCGTGCAATCCATATGCAATAACACTTGCTCTATCTATTCAGCAACTACCACTCATAAGAACAAGAAAGAACCCATCTCCCTTTGTTTTGCCTTCATTTATATCCTCTTGATGATTTTGTAGGCCATATTGGCTATCCATACATGTGGACTTATCCTTCTCTACAAAGCTGCAAACTAATTGCATAGCTACAACGCTTTCCATTGCAAACCTCATCAGCATAGCCAACAACATAGTGCCAAATGCCCTTTTTGATTGAATATCCACCTTCACAAGCTCTGATGGATCAACTTGCTCCTCTTTCACATTTTCAATCACCATATTACACACAACAAGGTTTCTTTACTTTTACTAGCACAAGCACATCGGAGTTTATCTCCTTTCCATGGGATGTGAACTCATCCGCTCCATCCTCCTTGCATGTCTCTCAAAATCTTGAGCTTGTATCCTCACCATCATCATCATATGTAGACTCCATAATCATCATCCTCATCCTCTTATTGATCCATAAATGCTTGACAATCCTTTTGGATTTGCACATACTCTTTTTCCAGTTCCATGCTCTTGGCATCTGCAACTAGGCTACACCCTACTACCTTTTCATGCATAAAATCTATGAGAATATTATATTTTACCTCTTTAATCTGCTTTTGAGACTTGACATTGGCTAGGTCTACTGCACACAGGTCCTCCTCCATGGAATGCTCATCCTCATTAACAAGCTCATCTACCATCGACATAGACACACTATAAAAAGGAAACCTCCCAGGAGCATAATTGACCATTTTTCAAGAGGTTATGCACTTCAAACAAGTGCCACCACCTTTGATTGAACCATGGGACACACTATCTCTACCATAGGCACTAGTTTGCATTCTTTAGCAAACCCAACTGCAACTTTCACTTCACCTTTTTCTCTTTTCTTTGGCCAAATAGACCATATCTTCAAAGAGCTATCCGCATTGAACTCCACCTTTTCTCTAATTCTTGGATGCAAGCAATCTAGAAACTTTGACAACTTGAAGTACTGGTTGCTTCTAAACCCCATAACAGACTCTAACTACCTCCAACAAGCTTCAAATTGCTCAAAGAAAATTGAGGACTCTTTATTTATAGCTTGATGCAGTGCCTTAAACTTTGCACCCACTCCCGTCGGAGAAACCACCTTTCAAAACCACCTAAGAAAATGATTTTGTAGCTCCTGCTATGAGCTTTGATTGCCACTCTTCAAACTATCAAGTGAGACCTTTGTACGCTCGTGCATTAATCGTGGCACCATCTACAGCTTCTCTACGTCCATCACCATGTGTATTGGCAACATCCATAGCTCAAAATCTGCTACCCAATCTTTGAGGTCTTCAAAACCTGTGAATGGGGCCAATGCTTGGCTCCATCATCTCTGCCAACTTTAAATCCAATCACTATCTGCGTTGCATTTATATGCCCATACCAAAAAAAATAAATGTATAAAACGTCATTATATGCCGAAATCTCGAATAGTTGTTTTATTTCTTCTTGATCAAAAGATATTTTGATTGAAATATCTTTCGATCAAAAGGTATTTTGATAAAAATATATATATAAGGACCATCGCCGGTCTCAATCGAAACCAGCGGTAGGAGAAAGAGAATTAGATAGCTGGAGCTTGAGGTATAATTTTAAAGTTGTTACCATTTGTTCTAGCTTGTTTTTGTGTCATCAGTAGATGATTTGCTATTGTCTTAGATGTAAATATGTACGATGTTTGGCCACAATATGAGATTTTTAAATTGTTCACTGATGGTTGTGTTGTGTATTCCATGCAGTTCATCAAGGATTAGATTGATTAAACTATCAATCAACATTACAACAACATCCAAGACTTGTATTGAGCGTACCTCACACAAGCTGGGTAGTTCACATTCACGCTCTGATTGTTTACGCGTATTATGTAATGTACATAATAGGGCCCAGTTCTTGTGATGAGCATCCCTCACACTCCTGGCTTGTTCACCTCTCTCCATCTCTCTCTTTGTGTATTCTTCTCTCTATTGTACAATGTATGTATTGCAATCATAATATATCGTTGTTTGCTATGAGTTATGTCAATTGTGTAGTGATTAGGATCATGACATGATTCTGATAGTTTCCCCTCTCCTCTGACAACATTTATGTTTTAAAATTATATCTTGTAGATATGGCAGATATTGAGCTGGACAAACATCAACAAAAATTTACCTTCATTAGGGCCAAAAACGTCTAAAATAGGGTTGTTTGATAATCCATGGATTAAGAAATAGGCCAATACTCACTTGACATGTCTACAAAAGTATGGCATTCCTGTCTCCTCTAACTTGAGCTTTTGTGCTCCTACTTTAGCGGAAAACGTCTAAATGTCACTTTCATTTGGCTAAATTGCCTATACTTGATGGCGTTCCTTTTTTTTTTTTACGGATAACATCATATTTTGGGCCTGATTACAAGTGCTCTTTTCTATTTAATATTGTACAATATTAAGCTAGAAGATACGAGATCTTTCTTTTCAAACAGTGATGATGACACCTATTAATGACTGACCCGTATTTTTTTCAATGTCTACTTTTCACTTACCCTCTACTTCTAAGCACCACATCAAGAGCTTGCACTCATCACGTGCGTACATAATATCTACATCAACATGGGACCACACTTGAAGACATCCTTTCTCACATTGTTTTGGATCAATGACCACATTATGCGATTGTGGCTTGATTGATATAGTCACTCTACCCCCAGTCGCCCCGTTTTTACAGTGTACCCACATCGTGCGCAAAAGGACCAATGAATTTTTTACTCCTCCCCATATCACATTGGTCCAGCTCTTGCCCACAGTGCGCTTGTCATATGTGAGCTTGTCATCCTCCTATCGTGTTGTTCTAGCTCTGCAGCCACACCACAGAAGAACCGTGAATCACCTTGTAAATGGGATTCCTAAGGTTTTTCTAAATCATGTGCAAAAGCGCTCAGAGACTTCGACACTCCTCATGTTGCACAATTTTAGCTCTTGTCCACACCACACAAAGAGGGCATCATACAGCTTGTCACTCCCCCCCTCATCGCGTCGTTCTGGCTCCATGTACACACCATGCAACAAAATCTTGAGTGACCTTATTATTTAAACTTATGTTTCTAAATCATGTGCAAAAGCGCTCAGAGACTTTGAAACTCCCCATGTTGCGTCATTTTAGCTCCTGCCCACACCGCACGAAGAGGGCATCGTATAGCTTGTCGCTCCCCCCTTCATCGCGTTGTTATGGCTTCATGCACATACCATGCAAAAAAATCTCAAGTGACCTTATTATTTGGATTCCTATGGTTTTTCTCATACATAAAAGATATTAGCAAAAGGCCTATTTGGTGCCACACTATGCCTTGCTTGCACAACGGGATTAGGGGGTATTTTTAGAATCTCACTACCCCAACCCTCATGTTGTGTTGGTCATTTCTGGAACACCAATTTTGTGCCAGACTATGCCTTGCTTGCACAGCAGGATAGGGGGTTAGTTTTAGAATCTCATTATCCCAATCGTGACATGTGGGTTATTTGCATTCACAGATTCACCTTTCCTACCTACTATAGATCTCTTTTTATATACATATCTATTAGGCATATTGGACCCAAGCATAGTCACAAAATTTCTTAATTCTATTTTACAATATATTATACTTGTAACTTTTAAACTCTATATTATTTGAAGCTTTTGACATCACATATGAGTCTGAAATGCCCAAAAACCTCGAGAACGACTGGCTACATGCTTGGTTTTGACACCTGGAGAGGTAGGTATGGCCAAAAAAGGCATCCGGAGGTATTATCCCGTACTGTGTGAGGAGAGGGGTAGGCATACACTTCTGCATAATCCTCTCCTCACACTGTGCAGGATAATGCCTCTGGATGCCTTTTTTGGCTTCTACCTACCCCTCTCCTCACACCGTACGGGATAATGCCTCCGGATGTCTTTTTTGGCCATACCTACCTCTCCAAGTGTCAAAATGAGGCATATACCCAGTCGTTCTCGGGGTTTTTGGGCATTTCAGACTCATTTGTGATGTTAAAATTTTGTCCTTTTTTTCTATTTGAAAGTTATAATTTTAAGTTAAGTCAAAAGAGCTGAAGCAACAAAGTTTTATTAACATGGCTTAAAGGCAAAGGGGCTCGAGGGTGATGAAGATTCTAATAATGATGGTCCATTAGAAGATTGAAAAAATTTCAAGCTCAAGAATAGTTAAAAGGAAACTTGTCTTAGGAGTTATACATGAGTAAAATGATTGTGTGGCAAAGGGGAAATAAGTGTTAATCCTGATGTTGCAATGTTTAGAGGAACATATGTTGTAAGTTTACAAGGTATTATATTGTGAAAATTAATGTTTTGCAAGGAGATTGAAAGTAAATTTACAAGGAGGTTTAAAGTAAATTTACAAGCAATTATATTGTTTATATGATAGCCTTTTCCAAGGAATGATATTGTAACTTTGCATCTAATTAGTAGTCTCCTTCTTGGAATGATTGTGATGTTCACAACAAGGTGTTTGTTGTTGGTTCTTTGATCTCATCCTCTATAATTGCCTCCCTTGGTACCGACTGAGTAGTTATTTTAGTGCATGGCTTCTTCTTTGTCATCCTCCCTTTCTTGTTGATATGAAAAATGAAGTTTGTGCTTGATAATGTGACTTCTATGTGTTGCAATGGGCCCTTGTTTTGCAAAATAGAGTCCATGTAGATAGAGCATATGCTGTAGGATATCATGAGATCCAATTTTCAGCATAGAAAACTAAGTGAATATTTTGGCTTTTAAACCTCTCGTTGAAGCATCCTACAAAACATTCCCTGTCCTTTTAGAAATAGTTGGATCCTTCTTCAAATGTAGATGGCCACCACGGAAATATATTTATGAGAGTAAGGCTTTAAATTTTCTATTTACCTTCCAGTTCGTGGATCAATAGGATACACACTAACATCTGTCCATATCCATTTGCTTTCTCTGTTGGCTTTGTAATGCTTGAGCTCAGACACCTGCAGCCTTTGATACACAACCCTCACGGTTTCTTACACTTGATTGAGCTTGATTTCCATATGGAACAACTTAATGAGTTTCTAGGCAGAGTGGAAATGGTGAAAAATCTTGTGAGGCTGAAGGGAGCTTCTAAGTAGAGCAAAACTAGTAAGAAAGTTTGGAAAACTTGTGAGGCTGAAGTGAGCTTCTAGGAAGAGAAAAACTAGTGAGAAAATTTGGAAATCTTGTGAGGGTGAGAAGAGAAAAATGGTTTGCATACAGAGTAGAAATGATGGCAAAACTTGTGAGGTTGAAGTGAGCTTGAGCCAAGTAAAACTAGTGAGAAAAAATGGAAAGCTTGTGAGGGTGTAGAGAACAAAATGGTGGTTCTCTTGCAATGGTGAAGAGAGAAAAACCACAGTGGTCCCTCTAGCTAGACCAGAAATGGCGATCCTCTTGCAAAGGTAGAGAGAGCTTGGAAAGCTTGTGAGGGTGAAGAGAGCCTAAGAAATGGCTTGAGGGAAAGAGTAGTGAGGAAAACCATCATTCAAAAGTGAAATTTTTTTATTTTCCGCCAAGCCAACAAAATAGGTCCAGTAGGGGAGAAAATAGTGTGAAAATGACATCTTTTTTTCATATTGAAAGATCTATACCGGGATACTCTTTAAATGCTCTAGATATGCTTTGAATACCCAAAATGGTCAAATTTGGAGCCATTTGGACCGTCAAATGCTCTGCTAATTAGCAAGCTAACCAATTACTTACACAACCCTTTTGGCCCTAATGCAAAGTAATAGTATGTCACTTTCATCACATGTCAGAGCCTAAGCTTCGTTGTTGCCTAAACCCATTTGCTTTAGAACATTATTAACAGTTCACAAAGGACTTAGCAAAGTCTGTATTTGAGCAACTTTAGTACGCATTTATGCCCGCTGCTTTTGACATATCGCTAATGACATCATGTTCATTATTGAACATGGTCAAGCAGTCTATTGGACAGATTGCAAAGATTTTTTAGGATCTAAAAAATAATGAAATCATTACTTTTCCTGGCACAGCTACTGGCATACAGCTTGTGAAACAGTTGTTTACTGAGTTCAAGAGCAAGGGAAAGCTGGAAAGAGCAGCAAAGTGCACGAGAGTGGAAACTAGCTCTTTCAATGCTACTGAAGAGCCAAAATCTATGGTTAGAATAGAGTCTGCTGCTAGTGCCACTCTCGCTCTCAATCAGTCTCAGCTCCCCCTTGTATTACATCTTTTGCTAGAAACTACAATCTTCAACATACAGGCTCCACAACTAGGAGAAGGGAGATGGGCACACGTGAAGGGTGTAGGTGTCACACATATTGCATTTAAAGAGCCACTGTATGCAGAGAAGATCTTGAAAGTTGACTTGCATGGACCCACAGTGGATCAACAGGTCATGGATGAAGCCACAGTTTTGGAAATCGCTCATCATGGCATTATTTATCCACTTGCCATGGTCCACGACGTAGAGTGTCCAATGCTCATTTCATGGTTTTGGAATGGTGGCCATGTAGAGCAGTCTATAAGAGAGTACGCTACAAATGGCAGTCAACCTGTCATTTTCGATTATGTAACCACTAAAGGAACAATAGAGTTATTCCAAAATAACATTTTTCAGATAATAAATGCTCTTCTTCAGACCCTAAAGCATCTACATGCACATGACTATCTCCACAATGACCTTCACTCCCACAACATGATGCTTCACTTTGGACAAAAGGGGTCTATGAAGGCATTGTGGATTGGGGGTCATGTACAAAGACCAAAACAACAACATGCTTTCCTTCTCTTCACAACTTGCAAATAGAAACTAGAAAGTAGAGTGAGAGAGATTTTCCATGGGCTGCCCCATAATGCATATCTACTAATCCCCCTCCCTGGAATAAATCCATGGATATCTACTCCATGTGTCATACTTGTAAATAACTCTTAAAGTGCATGTTAGTGCAACAAGAGAAAAAAAAAGGGATTTTAAGCAATGTACTTACCCACCTTGAGAGTGGCAACAAGCAAAACAATCCCTCAACCGGACCTAACGTTTTTGATCTTTCTCTGTAACTAAACGGTGCCCATAGATGGGCTATGACATTGTAATGATTTGTGGTCTATGACCAGCTGATGATTAAGTGATGGATTATTTATTGTCCTCTTTATTTGTGCTTGTAAATTATATAATTGATCAAGTTATCTTGTCTCTTTCCAACGACATGGTGATAAATTTTATGTCTCTTTCTTGCAACATGATTAAGTTATCTTGTCTATTTATTTGAAGATTTGAAAGTGATAACCTATTAACTTTATGATAAGTCTTTCTAATGATGACATGTTTACTTGATTGACAAATATGGAAGAAGAACTCAACCACGCTAAAGCACATGCCATCTACAAAGAAGAGAGAGAGAGAGAGCGTTATGGCTAAGTGAAAGACCTCAAAGCTATTGCACGAATTGAAAAGGACGAGTCCGGGTTTCAAGGCGAGTCTCTTATACTTAAGGAGTGCAATCAGTGACAATGCCAAGGAATCAACTCCCATAAAGCTATCAAATTTGTACCACAAAGGACTCGCACTAGTAGTGCTACTACGAAGCTTCATACGTCGAGAGAGAGTTATGCCAAACAATAACCAAATGCCACCTTACTCTATACAGAAATTCTATATTTATGACATCCTTGGGAGACGTGTAGATTGGTCAGACCACCACAAGAATTTTGGCGTTGGGCATGGCCAAATTACACAGAAATGGTAGCAAGTCACGCCAATAATCCAATGCCTGCACGTAAACGTCCCATAGTTCTGCTTCGTGAAGAATCAGAGATGCTCGTTGCATTGGCAAGCGAAGGGTAAGATCTTGTGAGTCAAAGAGAGACACCTTATATTTTTCATGGCAGAATCCTTGAGCTTGAGATAGAGCTATCAGAGACCCAAGCCAAGCTGCCAGTATGCAACACTCTACGGACCATTGTCAGATCATGCTGGTCCTTTGCAACAAGAACCTCCAGGACCATCTCCTGTGCGAAAGTACTGAGTTTGACATATATGGACTACTCAATGAGCTGGCTCAATCTTTGGCTTGAGCACTTAGCTCACTTTACCCCTATCTATTTTGGCAAAGGGATATAGTTTTGTAATCACAACTCGTCATTTATCCCCTCAGCTGTACATTTTTGTATTCTCAATCAAACAAACTGTATTGTATTGTATCTAACTATAATTATGACTCTTATTGAAAAAGTAACTTGAGATAGATAGATAGAGCGAGAGAGAGAGAGAGAGAGAGAGAGAGAGAGAGAGAGGTGAATAACTTGTAGTGTAAAATGGCAATGTGACATAATTTCACATACTCACAGCGAGAAAAAATTATAGGCCTTTAGTCATACATCTTCGTCTCCATCAAACACACCAATCGTATAATCTATTTCATCCATATCAAAGCATTCTAAAGCTATCTGCCATTCCATATCATCGTCATCATCTACTTTCTTAGCTATAGCTTCATGGGTTTGAAAAAAACCATAGTGCTTTTGTGATACTCTTGAAGCAATGTTAACTGGCCTATGAATAAGTCTCATGTTGCAAAAAACATAAACCAAATCAGTACCACGTTTAGGATGAAGCCTATTTGGTTTCTTGGCATGCATAAAGTCAAAAGATGACCAATTTCTCTCACAGCTTCCACTTGATGCAGCAATAAATAGAACTCTAATAGCAATGAGTTGCAGCTCCACTTTCTCCCCACCATATTCCTTCCACCATAGAGGCGCACTCATGTGTGCAATAGTATCTATATGCCATGGATCCTAGAACATGCCCGTTCTATTAGCATAATCAACTTGCTTATGAAAAGAAGTCTCCCCATCCTCTTGTACTAATAGTTTTGAGCACACTCTTTGAAGTCACTCATGACTTCCTTATTGGCCAATTGTTGGTGCATTTGAAATTTGGGATCCAATACAAATGCAGCACCATGAAACGGTGTATGCAATTGCACCCATTTCTTGTTGGTAGCTGTAATTATGGAGGCTTTGTCTTTTGCACCAAAGCCAGTATGCTCTCTTACTTTGCATAATGCCTCTAAAATATATCAATAGAGTCAACCAAAGACAAAAGAGTCTTTGTCAACTATTCGCAAAAGATCTACAAATTGTTTGTCCAAGGTGACAATTCTCTCTACATTGCAACAAAAAACTTGCGAGTTCACAAGCTCTACACATCTGGTAGTGATAGCCGTTTTTCGGCTATTTGTAATTGCCACAGTGAGTTACCTCACCCTACCAAAATCACCCAAACACTGTGGCTATTCCTACCATTTCACTGTACATAGGCGTGCGTGAGTCACGGGACTTTTCCCATATCTTCTTAAAAAACCCTCAATTAGCTTGTCATTGGGCTAGTTGAGCCAAAAAAATAAAAAAATAAAAAATATAAGTATATTATGACCCATTTGTGTGTAAATATTGCATTGTATATACGGCCTAAATAAAAAGATTCTTCGTAATTATTTTGGTATTTATTTAAATATTTCTACGTAGGGTGTGTTATTTATGCTATGTACATTGACTCACCATTACCATATTTTTTCTTACCATTTTGCATACTCTTTATTCCATATAAAAATAATCTCATGCAAGCTTCTCTTATTTTTGGTGTAACTCCATCCCAACAAAAAACCAAAAAAACTAGTTCTATTTATGTGTATATTTTTTCACTATTGTGATTTTTTTCCTTCCTACATCTATTCTCTATTACTCTCATAAATTAGACCATCAAAAATATTCATTTTTTTATGGTAGACTTATGATGAGAGAGATTTATTTTGACCCCTTTATATTTTTTCCACCTATATTATTTATATTTGACATGTACATATATTTTTAGACCCCTCAATATTTGATTTTCTTAGTTGTACTATTCACTTATATCATGATCTCAACAATATCTTCAATTATAGACCTACCAAATAAGGTCAAGGGTAGATGGCATGCATACATGCACTATGGAGGGCCCACTCTTGGAGGTATTCAAAAGAATCATCCAAAGAAGGATCCCACAAGGACTTTGTGCAGTGGAAACAAACAGTAGGTTTTGCTGAATTTTTAAAGTTCACTTGCCCTCCGAATTTGAAAAGGTGATACAAACAAAAGTTGTATCTCGTGGGCTGAACTTTTGCCTCAAATTTTTTCATATTTTTTTGAGCTACGAGCTGTGAGCTATGATTTTATTAGTGGACCCCAGTTTTCCCATGCTATGCAGCCACACTCTCTCTTTCACTTTATCATTTTCCTCTTTCACACACACTTCTCCACTCATCATCCCTACCTCTCTCACCACTCCTCTCTGCACCCTACTCACCTTCTCCTCAACCTTGAAGAATAAGAGAAACCATGGTGAACTCATACCTCCCACACACAATTCCATTCCAAAATTGACCACCTAGTCTCATTTTTCCTCCTCCAAATTACCCATA
This sequence comes from Adiantum capillus-veneris, assembly GCF_014529385.1. Classification (NCBI taxonomy): domain Eukaryota; kingdom Viridiplantae; phylum Streptophyta; class Polypodiopsida; order Polypodiales; family Pteridaceae; genus Adiantum; species Adiantum capillus-veneris. Next base: position 101,487,892 of record NC_140942.1, read on the forward strand.
TCTATCAAAAAAACCACAAAATTCAGCCTCTTCTCTTAAAAGACAGCATCATGGTGGTTGATTACTCAGCTTCAATTACCTTGTCTCTCAAGGAAGGTCAAGAGTGGAGAAAAAATGTACCGTCAAAGCTAGTGGACCGTCAACAAGCGTCAAAATTGGCCCTACTCAAGACACTTGGAGCATCAACCTTGTAAGAAATCCACCTTTTCTTACCTCTTAAGAGTTTTTCTTCCTTATTTGTATCCTACATGGATACTCCCATTGTAAATATCCAATTCCATTTGTAAATTAATACTAACTCTACTAACACTAACCCACTATGAAAAGTCCTATCACCTCCATTTCTCTCCTCTCTCTTTCCCCACCAACTTCTTGATAATTCCAAGCAAAAGAAATTATATAAATTGCTGAAAATCTAACCCAACCATGGTTAGAGGAGTAACCCTAGCCTTCAAAATTGCTATAAAAGGAGGGTGTAGCTAGCACAAAAGGGGGAGCCATAAGCAAGAGCACTATGCTATAGCTTGAGAAGCCAAGCTCAACCTCTCTAGAAGGAGCTCTTGAGTGGAAGCTCATTGTCTTATGCATGTGTATGTGTTGTAATAGGGGATTAGCAAGGGAACTCTATGCCATTGTAAGAGAGAGAGTGATCACTCAATTGAGAGTAGGAAATCTATCATTTCTCCTACTAGTGTAAGCCCAACATTTGCTGAATCAAGGAGGGTGGATTTGGATTAAGCTTGGATACTTTGTCTCTCTTCCCACGTGAAGTAATGGACAACAATGATGTGTAAGTGTCTTGGCGTTTTTTTTTGTTAAGTTCTTGATAACTTGTCTCTAGTGTTTTCATCAATTTAGCCAAAAATCCCACATACTGTAAGAGGGCGACAGGGTGGAGAGGACTCCCCTGGCCTTAAGACAGTGAGTGGGGTGGCTTTTCTTGTGATGTGTTGTGGTGTAATTTACTCAAACTATGTTGAACAAATACTAATATCACTTTGATTGGTCATGACAGATTTGTAAGAAGGTATCAGTGCAACAAACACCCCCTCCCCCTTCTATCTCTTTCTTACATATATAATTGTGTTTGCTTGATCATTGCCGATACGTTTCAAAGAAGCCCGAGCTCTCTCTCTCTCTCTCTCTCTCTCTCTCTCTCTCTCTCTCTCTCTCTCTCTCTCTCTCTCTCTCTCTCTCTCTCTCTCTCTTTACGCGTCCTAGTTCGCATCCAAAACTAGGTGGTGCCCCAAATTTGTGTAGGGTTAGGTTGCGGGTTTGTGTGTGTGTTTGTTGTTTTTTCCAACCCCAACCCAATTGAGCAGCACGGGAGCCTTGAAGGGTGTCTAGAGGTTGCTCTTCTTGTTGCCCGCCCCGGACCGCTTCAAATTGGTGCCCCCACTGAGGAACGGCTTGTGTATTTTTGTGTAGAATCAACCTTTAGCATAGTCAAGTAGTTTGCATGAATCACGAAAATTTGTATGATCCCTTCATTCCTATTGCAAGGCAAAAGGTACACATAATTGTTAGTACTAAGTTGCAATTCCAACGTGTCATTCGTAGAATTTTAGGTCCTCTTAGGTTGGCCGAGATAAACGCTTCAGTAAATCCTTTTATTTTGCCTCTCATTAGGTACGACCTTAGTTTGGACGTCTATATTTTTGTTTTGTTTTAAGCATTAGGTCATGCATAGACCATGGATAATGGCCGAGGAATAGAGGTTTTCCCCTTCCATTTCACTCCACACATTAGAATAAACATTGCAATTAGTAGGAAAATCCATTTTCAACAACGTATGGTGTTCATGTTTGGTGCCCAAAGAGTAGGAAAAATTCTCGCATCACCAAACCCTGTCATCCTACCTCTTATTGATTATCATAGGTCGTTTGATGTGAATATCTTTATTTTGTTGTAGAATAGATTGCAAGCTAGAAAACATTATTGGGTAAATCTTTTTAAGAAAGAAAAACAAAAACGGGTGTCACTTTGAAATCAATTCAATGGAAAGCCAACGCCAAATGTCTGGGTATCCTCTTTTCTTTGGAGAGCCTGGAGAGGATGCAGAATTATTTTTAGCGAATTTCAAGATGTATTGCCGTATCAAGAGGATAATAACTGATCAAGAACGTGTAGAAATGTTTGAGGTGGTCCTTAGGAAAGATGCTAGCACTTGGTTTGACTCTTTGCCTGAGGAAGTTAAGGGGAATTACACAGAAGTTTTGAATCGTTTCAAGAAATACTTCTTTGATCCCCAAAACACTCAAAAATTATGGCAAGACATTGTTTCTCATAAGCAAAAAGACTTAGATGACTACTACTTGTACAAGCAAGAGTTTCTACGTCTTTGGGCTCTATGGATACAAAATGTTGCTAACCCTGGTGATGGTGCAGAATTTCTAAAGAAGGAGAGGTTCATAGCCGGACTCTTTCCTGACCTTAAGGTAAAAGTTGAGGCGGGTGCACCTGCTACCTTTGATGCAGCTGAAACTAGGGCTGCTGAGAAATATAGGAAACTCAAGTGCTTAAGGGGAGAGGTTCCAATAGAAGGTCTTAGACCCAAAGGTAAGTCACAAGCATCAACATCGAGGGAGCTTCCTGAGGTAACGGCGGAAGTAATTGAGAAGTTAAACGAATCTTTAAGCAGCCTGTCAATTCACCTTGCACAAGCTGTAGGTCCAAAGGGACAAGCAAAGAAGTCTGAAGAGCGAGATCCACGACCTAGGAGAGTCTTGCAATGTTGGAATTGCGGAGAGTCTGGACATGGGATGTATAATTGTCCTTGGCCCCGTGGGGAGCCAGGGAGACCTAACTTGAATTACCCAGTGATGAATGCAAGTGAAGGAACTGGTCAACAACCAAGGCTTCTACAAAGACCAAATGGACCAAGACCACCTCCACAAGGGGTAGAAGGAGTTCCACCTTTGCCAAATCCAAATGTGCATGTGGTAGAGGTGACAAACTCAAATGAGGTTGACATGGAAGCAAATGGCATTAAGAGTGGCCAGGGAAAAGGTAAAGAGAAAGAGGGTGTCCCATCACAGAGTGACCATGGACAAGGCAAGAAGGCAAAGGAGACCAAGGAAGCTAAGAGGACTCGACGTCGTATCAATCTCCAAGACTTCCCTCTTGGACATGGTATGGCTCCATACAACCTGTTGGAAGACATGCGAGGTAAGGGTCCTGATATCTCATGGCCTCAGTTTCTTGCATTATGCCCACAAGTTACGAGGGATTTAACAAAGGCAGTGAGCACCAGGAGAAAGGTAAAAGAGAGTTTTCCTGTTGTAAAAATTGCACATGCTGAAATGAACGAGGATATTACACCTGTGCTAGATTGTTACATAAAAGGAAGATTGGTTAGGAAAGGTCTAGTGGATGGGGGTGCACAAATTTGCATCATGACAGAAGGGCTCATGCAAAGACTAGGCATGCACATCCATGAGACACCTGAAATCAGAGTGAAAATGGCAAACAATAGCAAGGCTAGGTGCGTAGGCATTTGTAAAAATGTTTTTGTGGAGGCCTTTGGCATTAAGAAGGCAGTGGATTTCTACGTCATGTCTACCAAGGGAAATGGTTACCCATTTATCCTAGGAAGACCATGGCTAATGAAAATGCGAGCTTTGCAGGATTGGGAGAGTGGAAAGCTAATTTTCAGGAATGACAATCACAAGAAGGTTGTCTTTGACATGAAGGAGCAACGCCAAGAGGATCTCCATGAAGAATCATCTCGAAGTGAGACGGAAGAAGATTGGACTGAAAACACTTCAGAAGAAGAAAGTAGCGGCAGCATTACTGAAGAGGAGTCCTCCATTGAAGTCATGGGGGTAAGGTTTAAGCCAAACAACTAGGAGACCTCTTCTCGAGGTTTGGAAGAGGTAGGTTCCCAAGAGAACCAAAAGGTGGAAGATGAAGGAATGTTAGAAGGTATGTTGTCTACAACACTTACAAAGGATGAAAGAGAGGAGTTCAAATGTGTGCTAAGGAAATTTTCGAGGCTTTTTGCTAAAGACTACACCGATGTGCGTGGAGTAGATGTTGTTCAACACAAGATTGAGTTGAAGCCAGAGGCCACACCTAAGGCTCAAAAGCTACGAAGGCTAGGAGTCATTAAGGAGAAGGCTCTACTCAAGGAGGTAAGAAAGCTTCTAGCAGCAGGTTTCATTTATCCAGTGGAGAATTCAGAGTGGGTCTCTCCCGTTGTTGTCACTCCTAAGAAAAACGGCAAGTGGAGGGTGTGTGTGGATTATCGTCCACTTAATGAGGCAACAAAAAGAGATCACTTTCCCCTCCCATTTCAGGATGAGATACTAAATGAAGTAGCTGGTCATGAGAAGTACACTGTGTGTGATGGCTACTCGGGTTACTTTCAAATAGGTATCGCATTGGAGGATCAATTGAAAACAACCTTTATCACTCCTTGGGGTTGTTATGCTTTTAGAGTCATGCCATTTGGCCTGACAAATGCTCCTGCAACTTTCCAACGCTTCATGAACATGGTGTTTCAAGCATTCTTTGGAAATTTCATTAGGGTTTTTATTGATGATTTTTGCATTTATAGCTCAAAATCATTGCATCTACAAAGGGTAGAAGAAGGTTTAAAGAAGCTCTATGACATGGGAGGTCAACTCAACCCCGACAAGTGTCACATAGCTGAGGATGAAGTGATCTTGCTTGGTCACAAGGTTTCCTATAAAGGCATTGAGGTGGATCCTTCAAAGGCAAAGGCTCTTATTGAGCTCCCCTCACCCAAGAATCTCAAAGAGGTCATATCATTCATTCAAAAAGTGAAGTATATGTCACGCTTTATTCACTTAGCTTCGGAGTTGCTTCATCCTTTGCAAAAGTTGACACAACAAGTAGAATTTGCATGGTCAGATGAGCTTGAAGAGTACTTTTGTAACATTAAAGTCATTTTGTCAGAGCTACCAACACTCATGCCTCCATGTTGGGAGTACACATTCTTTGTTAGCTCTAGTGTTGGGAAGGAAACAATTGGTGCAGTTTTATTACAACAAGATCCCCACAGTACCAGGATGCGACCCATCTACTTTTCTAGTAGGGTCATGAATGCTTTGGAGAGAGGCTACACGGAGGCAGAACTCATGATGATTTCTCTCATGTTTACGATAAGGAAGTTTAGATCCTACTTTCTCCCAAAACCTTTTGTAATTCTCACCGCAGAGAATTTGTTCCCTTGGGTGTCATCTCAAATGAATCTTAGTACTAGGATCTCAAAGTGGATTATGGAGTTGCAAGAGTTTCAATACTCTTTTAAGGTAGAAGATAGTGTGCGTGCACAATTGGCAGGGATTCTCACTTATAGGGTGCATGAAAAGGAGATTAAGGTGCCTGAAGTAAAGACCCTACCATTACCACCACCAAAAAGTATTCCTAATGCTTTTACCTTGTTCTTTGATGGAGCTTTTCGTCGAGCCACAGGAAAAGCAGGGGGAGGGCTAGTGTTGCTCAACCCAAGTGGAGAGGTGGTCATGAAAGAGAAGTTCAATCTACCAAGTTCAGCTAGCAACAATGAAGCAGAATACGACACACTAATTCATGGTTTGAAGATGTGCATTGGCCAAGGGATACAACGCCTCATGGTAAAGGGAGATACACTTCTCATTGTTAAACAGATTTTAGGCATTTGGGCATGCAAGAATGAAAGCTTACGGACAAAAGTTCATGCCATTCGTAGATTGTTTAATCAATTTGAAGAAGTGCAACTATATCATATTCCTAGGAAACAGAATGAAGATGCCGATTTACTTGCACAGCAAGTAGTTACATGTGTTGAGAAAGAAGTGCAGGTCATCATGGCGGCTGCTGTGAAGCAACCGAGGTACCAGGGATTGGAGTCATTGGCTCCCATCATTGGCTACATTTTGGAGGGTGAGTTTCCACCAGACTTCACAAAAGCTCAGAAGAGGAGACTCATGAAGAAGGCAAGCATGTATCTCTTCCTAGAAGGCTACCTCTATCAAAGAGGGAAGGATAAAGTGTGCAGAAGAGTACCAACTATCGCGGAAATTCCAGCCATCCTAAAAGGTTTGCATGAAGAGGCATGTGGTGGTCATTTTTCCCAAGAATTAACTGTGAAGAAGATTTTGCTTGCGGGGTATGTTTGGCCAAGTCTGCATGTGGATGTCCAACATTGGTGTAAAAGTTGTCACAATTGTCAGGTAAATGGGAATAGAAGATTGATTTATGGTCCAAGGCAAATTGTGCTTGCAAATGGACCCTTTGAAAAGTGGGGCATTGATGCTATGGGTCCTCTGCCTAGGACAAAAAATGGTAAACTCTACATTCTAGTGGCTGTAGACTATATGACTAGGTGGGTGGAAGCACAAAGTGTGGCAAAGGTAAATGAGAGGACAGTGAGAAAATTCGTCTACACTCACATTTGTTGTAGATTTGGCACACCTTTGGAGATTGTTTCTGATAATGGTCCAGGGTTTAGAAAGGGATTGCTCACAGAAGTCTGTGAAGAACTTCGCATTCTACATCGTCACAGTACACCCTACTATCCCCAATCCAATGGTTTGGTAGAAAAAGCTAATGGTGTCATTGCAGGAATCATTAGAAAGATGGTGAGAAACAAGACAAAGTTGTGGGATGACTTCTTGGATGGTGCCTTGTGGGCGTATCGAACCACATATAGGGAAGCCACGGAGTTTACACCATTTCACTTGGTCTATGGTCAAGAGGCTTTACAACCAATTGAGCTCAACATTCCAACAATGCAACTTCATGGCAAAGCAGCACAAGATGATCAAGAAGCATGGATGGATCGACTTCTTACCTTAGCTGAGCTTGAGTGGAAAAGAGAAGCAGCATACGAGTGCTATAAGAGGAAAGCTACGCAGGCGAAGGAGAAGCTTGACAAGAAACTAAAGGACAAAGGCATCAATGAAGGAGATCTGGTGCTAAGGTATGACAATTGACTCGATAATCGTTTTGATGCCAAGTTTGAAACTAGATGGCAAGGGCCATACATAGTCAAGAAGCATTTCAATTCAAGTTACTATCAGCTTATGGACTTGAATGGTAAAGAGCACTCCAGGAAAGTAAACGGGTATCGCTTGAAGCCCTATTTGAGTCGCCTTCTACCAAAGGATCTACCAAAGATCTGTCAAAAGGCCACTGTCTCATGTAAGTATTGTTACATGAAGCATGAGTGTAACTCTAGCCAAAATTCTGAGGGGCCAAACAATAAAGATCTCGTCAAAGACTCTGAAGCACTCTCTTTGGAAAAGATGCTCTATGATGGTACATGAATATACCATCATCCAGGGGGAGGGCTAATGATAGCCGTTTTTCGGCTCTTTGTAATTGCCACAGTGAGTTACCTCACCCTACCAAAATCACCCAAACACTGTGGCTATCCCTACCATTTCACTGTACATAGGCGTGCGTGAGTCACGGGACTTTTCCCATATCTTCTTAAAAAACCCTCAATTAGCTAGTCATTGGGCTAGTTGAGCCAAAAATAAAAAAAATATAAGTATATTATGGCCCATTTGTGTGTAAATATTGCATTGTATATAGCGCCTAAATAAAAAGAGTTTTCGTAATAATTTTGGTATTTATTTAAATATTTCTACGTAGGGTGTGTTATTTATGCTATGTACATTGACTCACCATTACCATATTTTTTCTTACCATTTTGCATACTCTTTATTCCATATAAAAATAATCTCATGCAAGCTTCTCTTATTTTTGGTGTAACTCCATCCCAACAAAAAACCAAAAAAACTAGTTCTATTTATGTGTATATTTTTTCACTATTGTGATTTTTTTCCTTCCTACATCTATTCTCTATTACTCTCATAAATTAGACCATCAAAAATATTCATTTTTTTATGGTAGACTTATGATGAGAGAGATTTATTTTGACCCCTTTATATTTTTTCCACCTATATTATTTATATTTGACATGTACATATATTTTTAGACCCCTCAATATTTGATTTTCTTAGTTGTACTATTCACTTATATCATGATCTCAACAATATCTTCAATTATAGACCTACCAAATAAGGTCAAGGGTAGGTGGCATGCATACATGCACTATGGAGGGCCCACTCTTGGAGGTATTCAAAAGAATCATCCAAAGAAGGATCCCACAAGGACTTTGTGCAGTGGAAAAAAACAGTCGATTTTGCTGAATTTTTAAAGTTCACTTGATCTCCGAATTTGAAAAGGTGATACAAACAAAAGTTGTATCTTGTGGGCTGAGCTTTTGCCTCAAATTTTTTCATATTTTTTTGAGCTACGAGCTGTGAGCTATGATTTTATTAGTGGACCCCAGTTTTCCCATGCTATGCAGCCACACTCTCTCTTCCACTTTATCATTTTCCTCTTTCACACACACTTCTCCACTCATCATCCCCACCTCTCTCACCACTCCTCTCTGCACCCTACTCACCTTCTCCTCAACCTTGAAGAATAAGAGAAACCATGGTGAACTCATACCTCCCACACACAATTCCATTCCAAAATTGACCACCTAGTCTCATTTTTCCTCCTCCAAATTACCCATATCTCCTCAACCTTGAAGAATAAGAGAAAACATGGTGAACTCATACCTCCCACACACAATTCCATTCGAAAATTGACTACCTAGTCTCATTTTTCCTCCTCCAAATTACCCATATCTATCAAAAAAACCACAAAATTCAGCCTCTTCTCTTAAAAGACAGCATCATGGTGGTTGATTACTCAGCTTCAATTACCTTGTCTCTCAAGGAAGGTCAAGAGTGGAGAAAAAATGTACCGTCAAAGCTAGTGGACCGTCAACAAGCGTCCAAATTGGCCCTACTCAAGACACTTGGAGCATCAACCTTGTAAGAAATCCACCTTTTCTTACCTCTTAAGAGTTTTTCTTCCTTATTTGTATCCTACATGGATACTCCCATTGTAAATATCCAATTCCATTTGTAAATTAATACTAACTCTACTAACACTAACCCACTATGAAAAGTCCTATCACCTCCATTTCTCTCCTCTCTCTTTCCCCACCAACTTCTTGATAATTCCAAGCAAAAGAAATTAGATAAATTGCTATAAATCTAACCCAACCATGGTTAGAGGAGTAACCCTAGCCTTCAAAATTGCTATAAAAGGAGGGTGTAGCTAGCACAAAAGGGGGAGCCATAAGCAAGAGCACTATGCTATAGCTTGAGAAGCCAAGCTCAACCTCTCTAGAAGGAGCTCTTGAGTGGAAGCTCATTGTCTTATGCATGTGCATGTGTTGTAATAGGGGATTAGCAAGGGAACTCTATGCCATTGTAAGAGAGAGAGTGATCACTCAATTGAGAGTAGGAAATCTATCATTTCTCCTACTAGTGTAAGCCCAACATTTGCTGAATCAAGGAGGGTGGATTTGGACTAAGCTTGGATACTTTGTCTCTCTTCCCACGTGAAGTAATGGACAACAATGATGTGTAAGTGTCTTGGTGTTTTTTTTTGTTAAGTTCTTGATAGCTTGTCTCTAGTGTTTTCATCAATTTAGCCAAAAATCCCACATACTATAAGAGGGCGACAGGGTGGAGAGGACTCCCCTGGCCTTAAGACAGTGAGTGGGGTGGCTTTTCTTGTGATGTGTTGTGGTGTAATTTACTCAAGCTATGTTGAACAAATACTAATATCACTTTGATTGGTCATGACAGATTTGTAAGAATGTATTAGTGCAACAAACACCCCCTCCCCCTTCTCTCTCTTTCTTACATATATAATTGTGTTTGCTTGATCATTGCCGATACGTTTCAAAGCAGCCCAAGCACTATCTCTCTCTCTCTCTCTCTCTCTCTCTCTCTCTCTCTCTCTCTCTCTCTCTCAAGAGGACACTTGAGATGCAAACAACACGTTTGATGCAACTTGAAGAGGAAGTCAAGGAATGTAAACGCTCTCTTGTGGACTTGAATGCTTTGAAGGAGCGGATGAGCAAAGTAGAGCATGACCATGTATTGAAAGAGGAGAAATTTGACACTATGAGCCGGGATGTATGCGACATGAAAAATGTATGCACAAACAAGTCTTGGGCTGATGTATGTGGTAGCAATGTGGTTTCTAATTCCTCACTCATGCAAGCTATGGTTCAAACAAAGAATGTTGAGAATGTGGATGTGGAGGAGTTGAAGGAACGGGAGCGACGTTCCAAGAACATTGTTATTCGTGGAATTCTCGAAGAGAAGTTAGAGACACCTCCTTCTCTTGCCATTGTTATTGAAGATTTCTTCAAAACCCACTTTGGCATGTCCTGAGTTATGGTCTATGGAGCACATAGAGTGGGGAAGCAAGGAGCTCCTCGCTCGGGAGAACGGCCAATTGTATACACCATGCCGGATGAGACCAAGCGAAAGATTATCCTTGATAATAGTTGGATCTATTTGAGGGATACAAAATGTTTTGTATGTGAAGATCGCACTATTAAGCAACAAAATATGCGTCGCAAGGCATATGAGGAAAAGAATAATAAAAACAAGGAGATCTCTCATGAAGAAAATGTGCCCAAGGAGGAGGCAAGTCTCTCAAGCAAATAGGGATGCGTGACCTATGAGACCGAGTTACAATTGAAAATATGCTTTTGGAATTGTAATGGATATCCATGGAATGCGGGGGTTGGCATTGATGAACTAACAAGCAAAGCCGATGTTGTACTTCTTGTTGAAACTTGGGAGCATGATACACAAAGGATTAACGGCTTGGAGGATTACAATGTACATTCATTGATGTGGTCAAAGAATCTCAAGCAACGAAGAGGACAAGGAGGGTTAGCATGTATGGTTAAGAAAGGATTGGAAGATTTTGTATCAATTGTGAAAGATGACAAGTACAAACGTTATGTATGGCTGAAAATTATGACACCAAAAAGAGCACCATTTTTGTAGCCGGTTGCTACATTCCTCATCATGATTCTCCCTTTTATGCTTGCATGGATAGAGATCAACCATTTTCTGATTTGGAAGAGGACATTGCTTATTTCAAAGGTGAAGGTGATGTTATTGTATTTGGGGATATGAATGCTCGCACAAAAACATTGCAACATGATACTCAACAATTTGATATGCCATACATTTCAAGGGAGTTGGAGGAAGTTCACTTGTATGATCGTACTTCAATGGATGAGAAAGAGCCGGATCACTATGGAAAGTTACTTTTACACATGTGTAATAGCACGGGTATGCTCATTGCCAATGGTGTATCTTTGTGGAGTGGAACCAATGGATTTACATGTAGAAGACATAATGGGGATAGTGTGATTGACTATATGCTACTCTCTGAAGCCATCATGTATCGCATAAAGAGTTTTATGTTTGGTCAATGGACCCCGGAATCCGACCATCGCACCTTATGTATTGACCTTTCATGTGGAGAAGCAACTAAGCATGATAATCTCAGCCAAAGGAAAGAGAAGTTATCACTATGTATGGATTTCAAACGGGCACCAATGTACATTGAAATGGTTGAGCAAAAATTATGGATGAAAAAGCTTCAATGTGATGCACCATTGGAAACTAAATGGGAAGCTTTCAAGAAAGCTATTTGTTCTTGTGTGGAAGAATGCTTTGCCATAAAGCATCTCCATGGTATCAACAAAGATAGATCACGCAAAAGGTGGTTTGATAAAGAATGTCAAGATGCTCGAAAGTCCTTGATAAAGCTTGATGCAACTATGGACAAAGACAACTATCAAAGTCATTTGCATACATACAAGGCATTGATTCAAAAGAAGAGAAGAAGATGGGAAGTAAAGCAACAAGAATTTCAAGTCCAAGAAAAGGCACATGCATGTGGAAGATTTTGGAGAAACTTGAGAGGCAAGCGGGTTGAGAATTTTGGTAACTTGAGTCTAGTGGATATGTACACACATTGTAGGCAATTATATGAGCAAGAAAATACTGAAAAAATGCCATTTTATGGTTCACTCCCATGTATGCCATCTTTTTTTACTATTGAGGATGTATGCGGTGGGCTTGAAAAGTTGGCCACTCGCAAAGCGGGAGATCTTCAAGGTATCAAGCCGGAGATGATCAAATGGACGGGAGATTTTACCCATGAGTGGATGTGTGATATGTTCAACCTTGCACTTTAACATGGTATGCCTTATGATTGGAGTACTAATTGGGTTAAGCCTTTGCATAAAGGAGGGGATGTAAAGAATGTAAGCAACTACCGGACTATAATGATTGGGTCTCTTATGGAAAAGTTGTTTGGGTGCATAATGGAGATGAAATTGAGTGATTGGGCTGAAGAGAATGACAAGCGTGCAAAGGGACAAGCGGGTTTTCGTCGATGCCATAGCACCATTGATCATCTTGTCACTCTTCGTGTTCTCATGGAGGAAAGTCGGTTGAAAGGCAAGCGATTGTATTGTTGTTTTGTAGACTTTAAGAAAGCCTTTGATATGATTCCACGTAACAATTTGTGGAGAAGGATGGAAGAACTCCAAGTGCCAAGTGAGTTTATGCTTGCGGTTTCTCGAATCTATGAGAAGGTGATTTGTCAATTGTGCATGGGAAGAGAAATTTCAGAAATTTTTGTAAGCACTATTGGGGTTAAACAAGGATGTCCATTGTCACCAACTCTCTTTGGTCTATGCATCGATCAATTGGAACAAATGGTACTTGACTTTATGCAAGAAGAAGGCATTGAAGAGGTCACTATTTGCAATGCGGTAATCATGCTTTTGTTGTATGCGGATGATGTAGTGCTTCTAGCACACACTTTAGAAGATGCACAAAAGCTTATGGTTGTCCTTGAGAACTTTTGCTTGCATAGTGGGCTGATTGTAAATGAATCCAAAAAAAAGGTTATGCTTGTGAAAACCAACCATAAGGAGAAGCCATGCATTGTGTACAACAACGAGACACTTGAAGTTGTTGAGAGCTTTAAGTACCTTGGCCTTGAGGTTCCATCCAATCACAAGTGTCATGAATGTGCTATGCGTCGTTTGGAAGCGGGAAAGAGAGCATATTATGCATTTGAGAACATGTGTAATGCAGGAAACATCAAGTGTTGGGTTCTCAAGAAGTATCTTTTTGATGCATTGGTGACACCGGTTCTTCTTTATGGAGTTGAAGTGTGGGGCGGGAGCATCTCAAAGTCTACTTGGAAAGAGTTTGAGAATGTCCAAAAGCGTTTTCTTACAAATTTTCTCCAAGCTAAGACACAAACACCATATATGCTCCTACTTCTTGAGTCGGGATCTCTTCCAATTGAGGTTATGGGCATGGAAAGGGTTGTGGAGTACATGATAAAGATGCGTCAAAACCCCTCACATCGACTTCCTACAATTGCATGGGAAGCAAGCAAAAAAGTTCAAAAGACGCATAAAAGCAAGATCTTGAGCACGGGATGGATGCAAGACATAAAGAAGTGGTTTGGGAGATGGGATGCATTACACTTGCTACATGATGCTTCAATTGACTCTCAAGTGAATGAAGCTTTTCTACAACGCCAATGTATTACGGCTTGGGAGAAATCCGGTGGGTCACGCTTCATACATTACACCACCTATATTGCCCCCAACTACAAAACCATGTTCTTCGCTGAGAGAGGAAACCGTACTCACACTTACATGCTTGAGCCTATTCCCTTGTCCGCGATACGCACTATCGCAGCAATTCGGCTTAGCTCCCATTTCCTTCGATGCGAGATAGGGCGTTGGGGCAATGGAGAAGAGTCAAATCGATTGTGCACATTATGCTCACTGCAAGTTCGAGAGTCTGAGTACCACACACTACTAGAGTGCTCAGCTTTTGATCACATCCGAACTTGCTTCTCTCACATTTTCAGCCATAACTTAGACCTACACACTTTCCTCTCCCAGCCAAAGTGTGGGCTCTCCATTGCGACTCTCATCACTACAATTTTGGAGCATCGAGAGTCACTCATCAGTCATACACATACTACATCACATGTAACTTTGGTCCCATAGGTCATATTTGACCTCCGAGGACGATAATAAAATCTATCTATCTATCTATCTCTTTACGCGTCCTAGTTCGCATCCAAAACTAGGTGGTGCCCCAAATTTGTGTAGGGTTAGGTTGCGGGTTTGTGTGTGTGTTTGTTGTTTTTTCCAACCCCAACCCCATTGAGCAGCACGGGAGCCTTGAAGGGTGTCTAGAGGTTGCTCTTCTTGTTGCCCGCCCCGGACCGCTTCAGTACCTATCTCTTGGTAGATAGGATACTTGCTGAGCCAAGCATCCTAGTGTCCATTGGCTACCGTTTCAATCAATGCAGGCGTCACTTCTTACAAGGTGGCAAGAACATAGTATGTGGTTGCAAACCTTGTCACACAAAATATCTGCAAAGTTTTGTTGGGTGATTTTAATCGGAAAACAGCATTAAAAAATTGATGCTCTCTAATAAATTTCACCACATGATTTGCATCTAGAAGTGTTTGTTTAATGAAGACCATTTTCCCAGCGTCTTTTAATAAAAAATTAAGAGTATGCGTGGCACATGGCACCCAAGTAATTTCTAGGTACTTAACTTGGATAGCCCTTCCTGCATCCTTGTAATTGGATGCATTATCTGTGAAAAATGCAATCACATTGTTTGGCCCACCTATCTTTGCTATGGTGCACTCATATATCCTTGCTAGATAATTATCTGTCTTCATTTTTAAAGAGGTGTCAATGGCTTCCATGAACATAGACCCTCTAGGGTTGATAAGCATCACATTAATGAGCAGCTCCTTTTGATAGTTGGTCCATCCATCCAACACAATGGTGCAACCATATGTAGGAACAAAGTCACCACAGTGCGCTTGCGGATGACTTTAGTACTATCTTTCACTTTATCTAGACACTCTGTGCGCATCTTATTTTATAATCAGAAAGCACAAACCCTTTTTTGGCTGTGCTCATTACAACATCTTGAATATGGGATTACGCATAGCATTGAATGGTATACCACATGCCACCATATCTTGCATCCATTTCAAGTGCAACTCAAGCAACCATTTCTTATCTAACGCTTCATACAGCGTTTGGCCATTGGATGATGCTTTACTAACTATAGTTGAGCTAGGATTTGCTGCTACTGACATTGAAGCATGTCCATGAAAAGGAATTGTTTGGGGAGTGTGATCATTTGCTTCCGTAGGCACATGCTTTGTCCTCTCATTGACAATAGACATTTCAAAATCCATTGCAACTTGTTTAAATATTTGTTGGCGGAGCCATACACTCCGACACATTACCAAGGACTTTAAACAAATTCTCTTTGATTCTAGTCGTATTACCACTAAACTCATGGCCGCAGGTCTTGCATTTCAATCGAGATTTATTCTTTCTAGCATGCAGCTCGTGGACATAACTCCACTCACGTCCTTTCACCATGCTGACATATAAATTTAAACTGCCAGATCAGCAAATCCACTTGTTAATTTTGATGTCAAAATTAATTCAAAGCAACAAACTACACAAGCAATGCTCTATCAATCAATATAGTGATCAAAATTTATCCACATTATCAATTAGTCTCACGCTACATTAGCAATCAACAATAAACAATAATAGAATTCTTCAATAAACTCATGTCAGTCAAATTATATTTTGATGCACTAAATAACTTCATCACTTCAAACAAAACATTTCAATCACATTGCACTATATCGATTCATCTAAAGTGCAAGACATTGGCTTTCACACATTACGATAATTGATAATCTTAATCACTTATTTAAAAGAATGCAAACAAAACTCATCATCACGTTACACTATATCAATTTATTTAAAATGCAAGCTTAACGCTTTCACACGTTACAATAATTGATAATATTGATCAAATCATGCAATTGATTCTCATTAGAACATGAGGATTAATTGCAAACCCTAACGATTATCATGTCTATTTGAAGTTTGAACATGAGGTTCTCACACTCCACGGTAGATATTTGAAAGATTATTCTATCAGCAATTGATGCACGTGTACAATCACACAGTATGATAGACGTAGTAATCCAAATAAAGATAATGTAATATCAATGTATTTGGACATGAGATTCCTGAATTTTTATTTTAGTGAGAGCATAGTGTGATGGCTCTACACAGGACAAAAAAAATTCTATGTATGTTCACTTTGAGGTGAGATAGTATCTGCATGTCAAAATCAAACCTACCTAAATACAATTGACCTCTATTCTATTATATTTTGCAGACAGATAGCCTCATGTAAGAGTACACTCTACACACAATGGCAGTCTCTAAATTATATCACTAATTCATTTCCACATGTCAGTAAACTAAGCACGTAGCAAGTGACTGTCTCCTAAAAAATAAACACCTTGTATGAGTGAGAGTTTGAGCTCTACACAACATACAAAGCTTACATAATTTGATTTTAAAATAAATAATCAATCAAATTTTAACAAAACATTAAATTGATTTTAATCAAAAGATTTTAAAACTATTTTAAATTTTGATTTTTTAAATGATAAAAAAATTCATTTTTTAGTCTACTATTGACATGCAATACCTTTTGTGATGAATACTAGTCTCAACAAGGTGCGTTGCCAATATATATACTTTTTTTTAATCAATACATTCTTCAATTAAAAAATATTTAGGATATATTTTATCCTAAATATTTTTCGATCAAAAAACTAGGAAAAAAATATGTTGCCCGTTTTTGCTGATGTGGCACTATACAATATGCTCGTATAATATGAGGTCATGTAAAATACACCTATATATGATGTATTATATGTTTCTCGTATAATGTATAATGCAACTTAGATCACTACACATTTTACAATGCCATCCACTTACCATCTATCAGCTTCAAACTCTGGTTATAACTTCAACTAGGAGAAATCAGACACTCCTCCATGGGGGCAACAAATAATGGAGAATGGGAAAAGGGAACACACCCAACACACACAAAAATGCCCCAAAATTTGACCTTCAATAACTTGGCGCTTTGATCTCCGATTGACGTTCCGTCAATTCATATGGCCTCCATATATTACATAGCTCGCATAAAAACCTTGTCAAGGCTCCAAAAACCCCAAATGGAACATTGAGTGAGCTGTCAAACTAGCACTCCACTTGCCCCCAATGAAACTTCAAGTGATCATATCTTTCGCTCCATAGCTTCATTTGAGGGACCATTGTCGTGCTGTGACACGTACATAGTGGGAACGCATGCTACAAGATCTATCTTGTATTTTCTTAGATACATAATTATATTTACTATAGTGTACATATGCATATTTAAGTATAATAATAAGCCTTCTATCTCATCCTATTATTTTTCTCAAGGGTAACATATCTTTACTTTACCATCAGAAAATACTATGGGAAAAGCATCAATAGCTCCGCCTCTTTAACTTGGGGCAAAAAGCATTGATTCTTTATTTCTACTATTTCATTATCATCTCACACCCTAGCTAGATTCTATATCTAGGGTAAACTCCAATATATATATATATTCTATGTATTTTTTATACTTTTCTTATATTTCTTTTTAAATAGCTACTAGGAGAGAATCAAATCCTAGTGGGACACTAGGTGGGATGATTTCAAAGATACACTTATTTTAATGCATTATTGCAAGCATGATTACAAAACTTTGTCAAGGAGCAATGTCATGCTTTCATATGGCATGAGGTGTCCTTTGGAATTAAATGAAAGTCTAAGCTAAGGAGACCACATGAAGACTTTTGCTGCCATAAATGGACCCTATTTTGATGAACTTTTTACACAAGGTTCCAATCCGAATTGGAAAACGATTTTAGAATGAAAATCGTAGCTAATGAGCTGAAGTTTTTTCCCATATTTTTACTTTTTTATTTGGAGCCACGGTTGAGGCGATATGATCAAAATACTGGACCCGAGTACTCTGCCCACATCATGCAGGGGCAGCTCATTTCCAACTTTTCCAATTCCTGTTCACACTGGCTCCTCTCTTCTTGTGTAAACCCTTGGGGGTTCCCTTCACCTATAAAAGGGGACCTCTTCTTCCTTGGAAGGAACTCAAGCATTCAAGCCATTGATGAGAGGAATTCTTGAGGGAGTGAGTAGTAATGCCTAATTGTACTTAGCCCCATTAACATAAGCCAAGCCTACACTTTCTCCTAGAGGAAGACTAGCCATTCTTGTACGCTATCCTTGGAAGATCAACTCTAATCAAAGAAGGTCTTGCACTTGGTGTATCAATCAAAGTGGAATTATCCACTCTTCTTCTCTCTCCCATCAATAATGGTGCCGAAGGGTTTCAAGTAAGATGTGTTCTACATTGATGTTTTCTTGATTTCTTGTTGTTTTCATTTTCATCTCTAATCCAACATATACATATATATGTATCTAATCTCATCTCCTTAACCAAACCTATCTCTCTCATTCTTAGTAATTCATCCTCTCTAGGTTCTCTTTGCTACAGGTACATCTCTCCCCGCAGTATCCTTATTGCCTACGGGCAAGAATAGGGCTTGGGAGGGAAACTTCTCATCTCTTCACTTCTCTCATATCTACATTTCTCACATACTATCCTAGATGAATAACCCACATGATGATCATTTCTATCGCTTTCACTCTGTACGATCTATTAGAATTAATGTATGGATTAGCCGTAAAATACACTTTCAACAACGTATAGTGTTTCTCTTCGGCCCTGAAAGGCTCAATGAAATACTTCTATCACCGGATCCCATCATATTACATCTCATAGACTATAATTTTTCTTTTGATGTAAGCGTAGTTATCTTGCTATGAACCAAGAGGATTTGTACACACAATTAATCCCAATCACTAGACAAAATATCTATATTATGGTAATCACAAAACTACAATTCCAAAGAACAATTCGTAGCCTATTTGGTCAGCCAAGATTGAATGCCATTAACTCATCCATTAACCCTTTCATATTACCCATGATACGATATGACCATAGCCTTGATGTTTTCATCTTCGTATTGTTTTGACATTCTCTTTTGCGTTCTTTCTTTGTGTGTGTGAATGCAAGAGAGAAAGAGTGAGTCTTCTTTGATTGCACTTCTTTTCAAACCCTAGTCTTCATGGCATCTATGGTTTAACTCCTTCATATAGTTTTTGTTGAGTTCTCTCACAAACTCTCACAGCCATAAGCCCGGTGCTTTCCTGGCAAGACCGCAAATTTCTCGACATATTTTTGGTGAACCCGACGCGAACAAGCCAGGGTGAGAGTACATAAAGATGGTTGGCAAAGTGGAGCAGCTATATGCTGAAATGAAAGAGCTTGAAGACAGATGCAGAAGAAGACCGGATTCAAAAAGCGATTGAAAGCGCTATGCAATCCGTATATAATGAGCTTAATATATTCGAAGGCTATGATCCAGAAGGATATCTTGAGTGCTATGTGATAGAGATGAGGCTTCAAGCAATTCCAGAAGCTCAAATGATTGCAGCATTTGTTGAACTTGTGAGTGATGATTTCAAGCACCAAGTTCAAGACTATGCAAGTGTATATGCAAGCAACTGGGGTGAGTTTTCTGTAGCTATAACACAGGTATGCTTGGAACATCAAGACCAAGAGATGGAGCAGAGTGGAAGTGGATGTGACCAGCTAGAGTTGGTGTCTCCTGTAAGCCATGCAAGTGTCAACACATCCATACAGGCCAGTTTAGAAGCAGTAATAGATGCATATCTTTTGCAAGATGCAAATTTATTGTATGCAGATGAAGCAGACATAGTGCAAGCTATTTATGCACGTTTGGGTCTTGTAACCTTTTTATCTCAAGATAATGACTTTCATGATGCTATCCAAGCACCTGAAACGGCTCAAAGCGACTCAGAGGATGATGCAAACTCGTCGGCTATGATAGATGATTTGGACGCTCCTTTTGATTCGTTTGAAGATGCACATGAGTGTATATACAAGGATGAGGATGCTATGGTTTTGACAGAGGATGTGAAGGGAAAACAGGTGGAAGACGGCTATATTAGAGATGTGCTACAATCTACTTTTGAGTTGATCCAGGAACTTTTACCAAGTTTAGAAGAGCCGGATGCCTATACTGAAGACATATACCAGGATGAAGAAGCCATTATCAATGCTTTTCTATGCGAGTTTGATGCATGTGGTACTACCCAAATGGATATGCCTAGCTGCAAAAGTGCTAATTTAGAAGGGGTGACTGAAAATCTCTTCCTTTGTGAGTATAGCTATGCTAGTAGCATTGTGGATTGTGAAATACCTCAGTTAGACGAGGTGGAAGAAGAGGAGTGCATTGACAGAGTAATATGTATGTCTTGTATATATGGAGTAGCAGATGTGATGCAGATGACTCATGAAATTGTGCCTTATTTAGAGCTAGATGCAGCAAGCTTTCACAATTCCATGGTAGAGGAAGGAATGACAGATGCAGATTCTCTGCATGAGGATTGGGGTTCTGCAGATGAAGCTATGAATCTTCAAGATTCACAAATCAAAGATAGAAAAGTGTTTGGTTATGCTATACAGGTTGAAGTGACATTAGAGGATAGAGTAGAAGAGCAAGAAACCTCTTCGGATATGGTCTGTGATGGGGGTGATATTTCTTATCTGTGTGAAGATGCAAATAAAGATGCTTGCCATAAAGTGCCTACTATATAGGGTTCTAAGAAATTTGGTTGCCTGCGGGTATGCAAACAATATCTGAGGCATAAAAGGGATTTAGGTCTTGTGTCACACGGTATAAATTGCAAGCAGGTTTGTGAGCATCTATCTGCTATGGATAGGAAGGGTATACATGGTGATTCCTTGAAGCAAGAAGAGGATGCTAGCTCTATGCTGACACCAAAGTCATGTAATGAAGAAGGGTTCTCCCTAGATGAGTGGAGACATGATTCAGTTGAAGATAATTTAGCGATGAGTCAAAAAGGAAGAAGGGGTGAAGATATTGTGTCAGAAACTAACTCCAAGGAGGTTTTTGAGCAGTCGGTTACAAGTGATCGGGAGCATACCTACCAGGATGATTTGGAAAGGGAATTAGACACCATATTTGAGAGGTATGCAAAGTTTCATGCTATAAAGCTGGAGAGGTATTTGGTAAAAGGTGAGAGAATTGATGAGAGGTTTACCATGCACATTTCTGAGGTTTCTCTCGATGTTGAGAAAGGCTATCTAGAGGATTCTTTTGAGAATTAAGATGCAGATTCAGACTTCTATGCGAAAGAGGTACATATGGATTTACAGGTTGGTTAGAAGGTTGAAGTGCAGTTTCAAAAATCTTTCAAGTATATTACAGGAAGTCTGGAAGTGTTTTTTGAAGAGGAGGATGAGGAACTTATGTCTCTACGTCATGAAGATTTTGCGCATAATGGAGATTTGTTATAGATGTTTTGGAGACAGATGTATATAACAATTCCTTCTGATCCGAGAGGAATTAAAAGATGGGGAGAATCTCAATGCTTAGTACAATACAAGTTTTTGAGTTACCCATATGATCCTGGAGGAGGTCATGGGATGACAGGGGATACAATTGCTTTCACAAATTACCATGAGGTTGGCACATGCCGGAGGATGTGCAGGTTTAGAGGGGGTGGATGTCGTGCTGTGACACGTACATAGTGGGAACGCATGCTACAAGATCTATCTTGTAATTTTTTAGATACATAATTATATTTCCTATAGTGTACATATGCATATTTAAGTATAATAATAAGCCTTCTATCTCATCCTATTATTTTTCTCAAGGGTAACATATCTTTACTTTACCATCAGAAAATACTATGGGAAAAGCATCAATAGCTCCGCCTCTTTAACTTGGGACAAAAAGCATTGATTCTTTATTTTTACTATTTCATTATCATCTAACACCCTAGCTAGATCCTATATCTAGGGTAAACTCCAATATATATATATATTCTATGTATTTTTTATACTTTTCTTATATTTCTTTTTAAATAGCTACTAGGAGAGAATCAAATCCTAGTGGGACACTAGGTGGGATGATTTCAAAGATACACTTATTTTAATGCATTATTGCAAGCATGATTACAAAACTTTGTCAAGGAGCAATTTCATGCTTTCATATGGCATGAGGTGTCCTTTGGAATTAAATGAAAGTTTAGGCTAAGGAGACCACATGAAGACTTTTGCTGCCATAAATGGACCCTATTTTGATGAACTTTTTACACAAGGTTCCAATCCGAATTGGAAAACGATTTTAAAATGAAAATCGTAGCTAATGAGCTGAAGTTTTTTCCCATATTTTTACTTTTTTATTTGGAGCCACGGTTGAGGAGATATGATCAAAATACTGGACCCGAGTACTCTGCCCACATCATGCGGGGGCAGCTCATTTCCAACTTTCCAATTCCTGTTCACACTGGCTCCTCTCTTCTTGTGTAAACCCTTGGGGTTCCCTTCACCTATAAAAGGGGACCTCTTCTTCCTTGGAAGGAACTCAAGCATTCAAGCCATTGATGAGAGGAATTCTTGAGGGAGTGAGTAGTAATGCCTAATTGTACTTAGCCCCATTAACATAAGCCAAGCCTACACTTTCTCCTAGAGGAAGACTAGCCATTCTTGTACGCTATCCTTGGAAGATCAACTCTAATCAAAGAAGGTCTTGCACTTGGTGTATCAATCAAAGTGGAATTATCCACTCTTCTTCTCTCTCCCATCAATAATGGTGCCGAAGGGTTTCAAGTAAGATGTGTTCTACATTGATGTTTTCTTGATTTCTTGTTGTTTTCATTTTCATATCTAATCCAACATATACATATATATGTATCTAATATCATCTCCTTAACCAAACCTATCTCTCTCATTCTTAGTAATTCATCCTCTCTAGGTTCTCTTTGCTACAGGTACATCTCTCCCCGTAGTATCCTTATTGCCTACGGGCAAGAATAGGTCTTGGGAGGGAAACTTCTCATCTCTTCTCATCTCTTCACTTCTCTCATATCTACATTTCTCACATACTATCCTAGATGAATAACCCACATGATGATCATTTCTATCGCTTTCACTCTGTACGATCTATTAGAATTAACGTATGGATTAGCCGTAAAATACACTTTAAACAACGTATAGTGTTTCTCTTCGGCCCTGAAAGGCTCAATGAAATACTTCTATCACCAGATCCCATCATACTACCTCTCATAGACTATAATTTTTCTTTTGATGTAAGCGTAGTTATCTTGCTATGAACCAAGAGGATTTGTACACACAATTAATCCCAATCACTAGACAAAATATCTATATTATGGTAATCACAAAACTACAATTCCAAAGAACAATTCGTAGCCTATTTGGTCAGCCAAGATTGAATGCCATTAACTCATCCATTAACCCTTTCATATTACCCATGATACGATATGACCATAGCCTTGATGTTTTCATCTTCGTATTGTTTTGACATTCTCTTTTGCGTTCTTTCTTTGTGTGTGTGAATGCAAGAGAGAAAGAGTGAGTCTTCTTTGATTGCACTTCTTTTCAAACCCTAGTCTTCATGGCATCTATGGTTTAACTCCTTCATATAGTTTTTGTTGAGTTCTCTCACAAACTCTCACAGCCATAAGCCCGGTGCTTTTCTGGCAAGACCGCAAATTTCTCGACACCGTCTAGACCAACTCGTGAAACATATTGAGAGCCACCCTTTGGAGCTCCCATTTTTGCATTTTGCACATCTCAACCATGCACCTCTAGCAAGTACCATAGCAAAGAATCTTGGCCTTGAAAATCACATCAAGAATACGTACCCGCTGCTCCTTGTCTGCTCTTGATCTTCACAACTCCTCAATCCCTTTGGCATGGTCTTGAGAGCCACACAATCCTACATTGCACTCTTTGTGGCATCGACCAAATTTGTCTACCCATCACATGGTGTGATGTACTCTTTTGATGTGGGTAAATTGCTGGTATCCTCCAAAATTTCATGCACACTTTGGGGATGTGGAGTTGAAGGTGAATCCCATGTAGCTCCATATCCAAAGAATCAAGCATGAGTCCATAACATATGGCGTACAAAAGCAAGAGTAATAAATTCTTTGAAGAAACCACCTTGAAAAATCAAAGAACAATGCCAAGGAAATCAATTAGCCTTGCTAATCCAATACCAACAAGACTAATCAATTGTCGATGTCGATGTTGATGGTGGTTCCAAAATTATTTCCAAATAACTATTGCAAATAGAGTCATTGAGTGCCTAGGTTGATGTGGCGATCACGTCAATTTTTTATTGTTTTTGTCAATGCCAAAATAATTATGGTTTGTGATTACTTTGGTGGACATGCTTGAGTACTTTATTTACTCGTTTTGTTGATCAATATAGCATTGGAAGTCTGGCTTGAAGTTATCTTTGTGCTTGTAATTATATGAAGATGCTATTTCCTTTCTAGATGTGGGTGGTGTGGAAACCACCACTTGTACAATGTCCCCCCAAAACTTTAGGTCATGGTCCTTGAGTGTGAACTCAAGGCTACCCAAGCTAGCAATGGCAGCCGAGCAGAGACAAACAAGGAAGGAGGAGAATGGTAAGGATGCATGTTGCATGGAGACCATCGTTGTAGTGACAAAGTGTGACATACTCCTTGGAATTAATCCAATGATCCCCAAGAGTCAGCATGCAAGGTTTTTGCAGGTCAAAGATTGTATGTGTGTGTAAGAGAGATGACTCCTACATAGAGCCTGCTCGAAGTAGCTTTGTCCCCATGGACTTCCTGCATGCCATTACAGACCACAATTTTTGCATCTAAAACTAGATCTTTTAGCACTATAAGACTGGGGGAAGTTTGAACCTCAACTCTAAGCCCATCTAATTGCCTTTGTACATGCATTCCAAAAATGTTCAGGCTGGCCCTTTTGGCCTCTAGCCCTTGCCTTGACACAAAGGACCAAAAAGGATGTGAATAGGAACCTTGGGGGACATGACTACAGAAAAGAATTCATATCACTTGGGTTCAATAGTAGGGAGTTTCTCACATTTTCACATACAAAAGGGTGTTGAAAAAATGACCTTGAAAAAAAATCTCTAGATTGAATAGGAAAATGATCCCTTTTATTTTGAAATAATTCATAGCTAAGGGGTTTTATAAATAGTCCTTGAATGCATGTGATATATAGGTTTTGTAGTGCCCCCTTTGAGATAGAAATTTATGTCTGAGGTCACTACCCAGACCACCTAGCTCTGAGTCAACCAAAAATGAATTACCAACAATGGGCCTATAAGAGACCAAAGACAATATAGTAATCCAAAGCTAGCATCCTAGCTAACCTATTTTCCTAGGAAGGCCGTGTGTTCAGGATGTGTGTGTTGTTGTGTTAAGATAATTGTCTTTAGATATGAAGAAGGTAATTTGAACAAAAACAGTTTTTTATTTGACTCACTTTTTTATGATATTATTAGAATAGAATAACAATCCAGTATACTATGTACATCAAGACTAAATTAAACTAGTTTCCAAGGATGAATTAAGCCTTTATCTCCAAGGTCAATGGATTGCACCTTAGCTAAACCTCTCTAACCAAAGATAGAATTCTCACTTGCAACCATATAAACAAGACAACATATTTGTTAGCCTTGGATATTTTTTACATGTGTCAAAGAACCTATTAGTTGTGCTATGCTTATCCTACTTATAGATTTTTGGAATAGCTGGAGACCTTATAAATGAAAGGAATTTTTTTTTCTAAAAAAGATTCTAAATGTTATTTCGCCTCTTAATTACCATGAAAAGTCCATAACCCCTTTTTAAGGGGATGGCAACAAGTGCTCATAATTTGTTGTTTTTTGAAAAGTATTCCATTATATTAACTTCGTCCATTTTTATTACAAGCTACCCTTATTTTTGAAGCATAGCGCATAATTTAACAAATTGAGACAATAACTAATACAACTTTTATTCACCAAAGAGTGTAAGTAAGAAACCCAATATCAAGAAGTACTCCAACCTTCTTAGCAATAATGTTTTAAGCATGTTAATTCAATATTAGGCTCAGCCAAAAACTATCATGTTTTCTTAGAAACATAGAAGAAGTCTCATATCAATCAACAATCAGAGCCACCAACATTTAATTAGTCCACATTTTCAAGAGGTCAAAAGTCATAGCGAAGTGATCTTCAAAAGTTACTCTTGAGATCCAGAACAAAGGATAAGTCCCAATTTTAAAAAAAGAAACCCATAGTACCTCACACTAATTTGTTCATATCAAGATCTAATCTGGGGATTAGAATACCATGCTAAGTCCAACACATGACTTTAAACCAATGGCCCTCAAGTCATCAACTGCTTAGCATTCCAAGTATTATCAGCAAAGTAAAGCAATCAATCTAGTAATAATAGCTTCATAATATTAGTAATGCTAGCATGGAAATAATACCAATTTTATGCTTCAAAAGCTAGTAGACCACTAAAACCAATACTCCAAGCTAAGAGAAATCCTCAACCTTATAGGATCTATAGAACAAGCATCAATCAAGAAAATACACGTTTCTTAAAACCCACCAAATTGAGAAATACCATAAGAATAGGGTAGATCAAACCTCAATTCATCAAACCCTACGGTAATATTTTAGAGTAAACATATTAGGGCCGATTAGAGAATCAAAAGAGAAATCCTTGTGTAGAGATGTAAATGGTATAATGAGTTCAAAATCCAATTTCGGAGTGAGTATCACCCTATTCCAATTGCATGCAAAGTAAGGAAATAGAAAAAATATAAATGATGTCACAACAAGGAGGCTAGAAAAGGGGTGCATTCAAACTGTGAGAAACTCAAAGAATCAATGTCCCTAGGTGTCTTCACTTTTTATTAATATTATTAGTAGAAAGCACTATTATATACACATTTACACACACCTAAGGGCTCATACTTGGCATTTGTCCCTTACTCTTGATATACCTCATCTTCTTAGGGCATAAATAAAAATTGTGAAAAAAAGAAAAATGAAACAGAAATTATAGCACAACAATCAGTAAAACAATGCCGTTTTCTTATTTGATGAATAGGTTTACATTTAGAGTGCCTCCCCTTGCCTAGTTGGAGTTGTTTAGAATGACAGAGAGCCGTCAGTGTTGTGTTATGCATGGACACCAAAGTAGTTTCTTATGCAATGCCTTGTAATGTGTCCCTATGTATGTATAGTTAGTCAATGCATGGAAAAGTTAATCTTTTGGGAGAGGTGGGTCTTAAGCAAAATTCTTAAGGGCATTTGACAACAAGGTTTACTTCTTTCCTATGTTACTGAGATTGCACCATGTAACAATTGTTGTAATTTTGTTGCATGTTTATGAATCAATAAAGGTTGAAACTAATTCTTTGCTTGAATATTTGTTTGAAGCTTAGGAGACCATACCATTATAGTGGGTTTTGAATTTGGTAAGTGTTGTGGTGTCGTTAGAGCACGTCCATGGATTTTTGGCTCCAAAGGATAAATTTTTCTCTTTTGTTTTGCAATCCACTATTGGTATGTTGGTTTCTAAGTGATAAAAAGTTTTCTAGGCACCCATTTTTGTTTGTAATTGACTACTTGTAAGGTCTCCACCACCCTAGCAAAGGGGGTCTCCATGAAAATGTATCAGACCATTTTGGTCATTAATAGAAAGTTTCTATTTCTAGCAAATTTCTTAGTTTTAATGAGTTACCGATGTATGTATTAATGTAGGCTTTTCAAAAATGAAACTTTTTACTTTTTGTCACTTTCACCCAAAAATAGTAAGTTTTGAGGTGCACCTAGCTAGACGCAATTGTCTCATCTAAATCTACCCCACCCTGAATTTCCATAAAATCTCAAAAAAGTGCTAAATAGAGAAGGCGTGTGCATCTAACACCTTAGTTTGTTTTACTCAAGCTCATCTTTTAAAAGAAACTTTCAGAATTGAATTCTAATAAGCCAAGCTCACTCTAGTCAATTAATCATTGTCCTAATGTTAATGGAATTAATTCACAGTTCTAATGTATGTATTTGTATGCATGTGCATGGGCATGTGTATGAATGTCCATGGATGACCATTAAATGATCCATAACCATGGACCCATTTAATTCGAAAAGATTGACTCTAAACAAGAGGTTACATGAGTGTCGCACCCAAAATTGGTATAACAGGCTTAGGAAGTGGTCACTTGAAACCTGGATTGGTAAGTAATGAGACTTGTGACACCTCTCCAACTTGTAATAGAAATAAGGGGCATCCTAGGGAGGTATGGGCAAGCTTGGGAGGCAAAGAAGCACAAAAACACTATAAAAGGGACCTTCTCTCGCTCACTTTGGACACACACTTGGGAGAAGACTAATTAGGAAGGAAAAATTACCCTAAAAATATTGAGTCACTCCCAATTGGAGACTACGTCATTTGACCTTGTTATTTTCTAAAAGTTAAATTATTAAGAAGGAGTTGTTTGATGATATGCTGTCTGATGTAGGAAAAATTGTTTACTTAGGAAAGACTCTCTCAATCTTTTTTAATTTTATTTCAATATTGATTTGATATAAACTCCCCTTTGATCACGCGGAGGTAGCCTACGTTTCTATGCAGGAGCTCTACATTTCTATGTATAATGCTAAACCATTTCTATGAGGCAGCTTAGTTCATTTCTATGGACATATGATATGACTCAGCCGGAGGTCTGCTCCGAGAGGTGCTTATTGGTTGTATGTACAACCAATTACAACGGGTAGAGTAAACATCTGTAAGAAGAAGCTTCTACAATTTTGGAGTATTGGAATAATTATGAAGTAGTGTTGCATGTTGAGTTTTTCCTAGGAAAGAGTGTCTTGGTGCTGATTTTTAATGTTTGAAGGGCTGCTTAAACGAACTTGTGTTCGGGACTCTAATAAATAACTATGTGTTATGAACAACCATGTGGTAGTAACTGTTAGGTTTCAAGCCCTAGTTACGGGTTGTCTACCTGTGGGAAACCCTCTTGGAGCTTGCAGATGAACTCCAACTCTTTTAGAAGTATGCATGGAAATGTTTTCATATTATAAATGAAAGGATTTCACAAAATTAATATAAGTGTGTTCTATTTTTGCATTGTGTGTCGAGCTTCTCTTTCTCTAGTTCTTCTCCTTTCTCTGCACCTACATGCCATGGTGATTCTCCCCCTCTGGCATCCGCCCTAGCCTCACAACTCTATCACATGGTATTAGAGCCCAGGTGGTGTTAGGGCTAGCCTCTCAAAAGGCAAGAGAAGGAGTTACAGGTGGTTGGCTAGGTTGCAGAGTGTTTAAGAACACAATTGCTACCAAGGTATCAACATGCAGTGCAACGCTAGGTCAAGGCCACATAGAATCCTAAAAAAATGCATCTCCAAGGTACCTCTATAGATAGTTTTGAACTACATCATAAAACACTGCTACTGTAGTAGTGCAAGGCTTTGGCATAGGAAAATAGAACATATCAAAACGCTCTTAAGGCAGGAAGTTAGCTTGGCGGTTTTTGTAGCCTTTGAAACATTGAAACAAAGCTAGCCAGTGGTGTCCACACCAACAATTCAATAAGCTAAGCACATAGCATCTTATAACGCAAGCTGCAATACATAAACAGGTATCCAAGGGCTTCTAAAAAATGCTCCCTCAAAGTTAGCCTCAACATTGCGTAGTAACAAGCAAAATTTACAGCATCCCAAAAGGTTGATTCAAAGTTGACTAATACTATCTAATTGCTATTCATTGAAGACCAATTGAAGGTGAAAACTTGAAGGACCCATATGCATGGACTCACTTTTGGTCCTTTTAGTTCTAGAGAGAGAAAGGTGCTCGACCAATGAGGAAGAGGCTTACGTTACGTTGAGAATCGACATTTTGGAGCCAAGCTCTTTTAGAAAAAATGGAGAAAATATTATTTTTGTTCATCAAATTGCACAATTTCACACATTCAAAGAACAATTGCCCTAAGTCATGCTAACTCTGTACCGAAAAATTTCAGAACTTTCATTGAAGACTCTAGTAACTATGTTTCTACCCAGATATTACTTTGAGTAGTTCTACTTCCCTCTCAAAACTTTCTTCCCTTTTTCATATTTGCGGTAACGTTTCCGTGTATTCTAGTGCACACCATGACTACTTCTCAAAGGCATAGCATTACCATTGACTTTTTTAGCATTTTTAATAGTTATACTATAGATGATCAAGCATGAATACCATCTCAAATAACTATCAAAAGTTGGGTACTACTGCAAACTAGTAGGAGGAAGAGAAGGCAATGCAATGATTTTGTGGAGGCTTTCAAGGGACAAGTTAAAGAGTTTAAAGTGTGTACACAAAACAAGCGGGTGAAAGAGGTCCTCATATAGCATGCTTTCCAGCATGCAAACTTAAGGTTGCAAACATCTCCTCCAAGTTTTCCACGGCATCGACCCAACTGTAAGTTATTTTGAGCATCTCACTTAGTGCATGATTATATTCAAAGGTTAAGTGGTGGATATCATCTTTGGTATGTTTTAGATATTTATCCATCAAATAGGATGGACTGGCAACCAGTTGAGAGCATAGTTGGGATTTTTGATGCTTTCCATGCCTTTATTGGTGAGCAAATGTACCAAGGAAGACAACACAAGGAACTTGCAGATAATGGAATATTCTTTTATGATATGTCATATTTGGAACCAAGAACTTCCTTTGGTTGGGATCTTGTAACTCCTTTGCCACTTCCATCCTTGACATCAAGGATTGGTCTTTGCTAGCTTCACAAACTAGTGAAAGCTTTAGGAATAGGTTGTTTTAGGATATACAAAAGTCCCTCAAGTATTCAAATGTCACAAAAAGAGTTCGGCTTGAACTATTTATGCCTCTTGAAGTGTTTGTAGATTTCTTATTCGATGAGAAAATAAGAATTACTGCAACGATGTTCAATTCAAGTCTGATAGCTGTTTGGACTTTTTAGATGATAATTGGGATAGGAAACAGTCACAGGGCAAAATCTGTATTTTGCAAAAGAAGTCCATAATTTGCAAGTTTATTATAAGCTCTCAAAATTTCACTGTCGTTTTACTATTTTAGATATCATCTTCTAAATGGGCAGCTTATTCCACTATACCAAGATATAGAGTCTAGCCCTGAGAACAAACCTTTATCAATGGAGCTCTACCTTTGAGACAGTCTACTTATTGTGATGGAGACAATGTCAAGCACAACTCTGTACAGCTCAGGGTAGATCTTACATGTGAAGAACTTCCACTTTTGCCAGAATTGTATGCATTCAGTCTCAACAATAGAAAGGTGCTTACTAAATGGATGAATTTTGATTGTGTTTAATACATAGAATATCTGACTCTATCTTCCTCTCAGATTCCAAGACGAAAACAACATTGTGCAAGGAGTCCCTCTCAAATACATTTCACTTAATTGCTTCCACCAGAAGCTAGGTCACATACATTGTGCACGAAATGAGCTTTGATGCCATGCAAACCATGATGTACTCTTCAAAATGACTAATATAACGACATTTTGTGCCGCTCTTGAATAATGTTTTAAAAATGTACACTTTTCATTGTCTCAAAAATTTACAAGTTGTGTTGTTTCTGTCAAGATGTATACAAAGAGAGGTAGTTATTGCTCCCTTCCCCTGCTATTGCTCCCATGTCCTCTCCCCCGGTTGGTGCCACTGGTCCCTGCCCTCTCTCTCAGTTGCTACCACTGCTCCCCTATCCTCTTCCCCGATTGCTACTTCTTCTCCCTCGGGGGACGCTGGTCTCTGGCGTCCTTTCGTGTCATTTGAAATCATGGGCCTCTTCCATGGCTTCCCATGCATCTTGCACCTATCAAGGTTCCCTCTGTTCTTGCTCTTGCCGCTAATGTGTAGCCCGTTCCTCTACTTCTGTTGTGTCCGCATAATATTGATTGATTGCTTCTTGCATATTTCAAACCTAATCTTGAGTCTGCTAGTAGCACTGCGTCATTTCATCAATGCGAGCCTGTTCAAACTTCTCATCACCTCTCGCGCTTTCCTCTCTTGAACGTCTATTTACCGAGATTATGATATGTTGGATGGACATTACAAAAAAATGTCACACATCATTGGGGGTGTAGTTATGTAATTGAAGTTCCTGTAGAAGCGTGATAATAAGAAAGTAAGTAAAGATGTTGCTTCTTTTAATACAAACGTTGAAGCAAACAAACAATGAGACAACATGATTACTTACGTTTGATACATCCAAAATTTGATTGAGGAGAAACAAGGCATTCAAACACTTTTGCCAGCCACAGCTATAGTCATCAACTTGTGTGGGCACGGTGACCCGTTCGTAGGACGGATCGTAGTCCTTAGATCATGTTCTAACAAAACATGCTCTACACAACATACAATTTTTTTTGCGGCACTACATACGTAACCACTTGAGTCAGTAACACATTACAAAGAGATACTACCTCCAAATGTGCCTTACGTTTTTATACGCCCATGAAACAACCTGCTTTGCCCGGAGTTTGCGTAGTAGACAATCTTATCTTCAAGGTCAAATAACAACAGACTTCAATGGTCACTACACCAAAACCATCAAGGATGAGGAGAAAGAAGATGCTAAATCCAACATGGTTTTTACAAGGCAAGAAGAAACTCACAATTGATTGTATGCAGTGACTAGAAAACACGCTAGATCAAAATTGACTCTGCTAAACCAATCCAACAGAGCCAAAAGGGAAACTCCGTTGTTCTAAAGCATAGGTGAGATAAGTGGATCTATTACGTATATTTTGTTCTGAACATTGGCAGGAAGAATGAGATAGCATGCCTAACATGAATCAACAACAAAGATTAGACTTTTCAGTGGGTTGTCACTGCCACAAACACATGGGTCAATACAAAGCGATTGGGGCACCTATCAAATTCCATAAGCCAGTGATTGCTTGGTATTGACCCATGTCATAACGGTAGTGATTCATCTAATGAACCAAGCTTGACTCGTAAAGAGCTTGAGATGTACCACATAGCAATGTTGAGGACTGCCGTAAAGACATGGTTCAATACCAAGCGAGTTGTGTACCTATCGAATTCCATAAACCACTGACTCTCTTGGTATTGACCCATGTCTTAGTGGTAGTGAGCCATTTAATGAACCAAGCGTGACTTATGAAGAAAAGCATGAGACATAACACACAGCAATGTTGACGACTACCGGAATGACACAGGTCAATACCGAGTGAGTGGTCTAACTATCCAATTCCATAAGCCACTGACTCACTTGGTATTGACCCATGTCTTAGCGGAAGTGAGCCATTCAATGAACCAAGAGTGACTTATAAAGATCTTGAGAAGTACCACATAGCAATGTTGACGACCGCATTGGTTGCGTTGGAGTTGGAGAAATTGTGCATGCACAGGAAGTCTTGTTGATAGAGGTTGAAAATGCAGGACTCCTCTAACCTTCCAGGCCGCAATATATATGCATGCAGAGGCACTGAGCTGATCAAAAATTACAATTAGTCTTTGTTTGCTTCATTGATTAGCTCTAAAATACTCCAATCCTCTGGTAAAGGCTCCTCGTTGGATGGCCCTCGTGAAGCAGAGGCTTCCCCTTGCCTTTCTTGAGCAGGATCATTCTCCTCCCTAGAGGGCTCATGTCTCTCCGTGGCTGGCTCATTCCCCTCCCTAGAAGGCACATTTTCCTCCCTTACTAGCATAGGCTCCTCCCTAACTGGCCCATTCTCGCCCATGACTGGATCTGGATCCTCCATGTCTTGCTCATTTTTCTTTCTAGCTAGTTCCTCCCTAACAGGTTCGCGCTCCTCCATAACTATCTTTGTTTCTTCCATGACTGCCTCAAGATCCACCTTGGCGTGCTCATGCCCCTCTATGGCTAGCTCACCCTCCCCATCTGTGTCATTTCTCTCAACCTGTGATCGTGTACTTCTGCTATTTTGAGCCCTAGAAGGCTTTGTGATCTCTCGTGCACGAGGATGGAGAGGGGGAATGTTAAGAATATCCATGGTTCTACTATCCCGGATAGGTACTGGCTGAAGCAGTCCATCGTAGCGGAAGTGTAGCCTCCAAAGAGTGTCAAAATCCCGTGGCATGATAGTAATGTGGTGTGCATGGGTAGCCAAGATATATCCATCGCTTCTGAATTCAACGCGGTAGTCTTCTACAATTTCTTACAGGCAGAGAAGTGCATTGCTGGCCCATCGCATGCCCACTCTCTAATGCTCGCAAATCTCTCACACTACTTGCTAGAAAGGAAGATGTGGAATGGTCGGTTGCATGTGTTGTTTGATCCTTCAGAGCTCTCGCAAGACACCTCTGTGCACCTTGTATCGGTGTCTTCCTGCTTGATCATGCAAAGAGCCACCTGTAGCCCTTCTAGGCCTAGCCTTTGCACGAGGCATCTCTACAAATAGCATAACAGAAAATGACACATCATTATTAGCGAATGTCATTTGTTGCACAAGGGACTTAAGCTTTCTAAGGTCAGCAAAAAGCAAAAAAGTGCCCCAAATACGGTTGTATTGCCTCTATTCGCTTGGTATTGACCTCAAAAAAGTATGATAGCATACCTCTGTAGTGTGTTTTGAAATCTATGTCATGGTGTTTTTGGTTTGCTCACAAACGCTTTCCTAAGTCTGGCGCTTTCTCGAGCTTTCTCTACAAACATCATTAATAAAGACTTGAGAGCCATATTCTGTGATCAAATATCCCTTGCGCAAAAGGTGGTCCGAGCAACGACGGTCAGTACCAAGCGAACAGGTGCAAAGAGAAAAGTTTTCCTTCCCTTATTCGCTTGGTGCTAACCTCACCAAATACAAGTGCACAAAAGTGCAGTATCATACCTCTTGACTGTGTGTAGAGATCTACGTCACTAAAGTGCTACAAAACAGGAGTTTAAAAAGCGATGGGGAAACTAGAGAGTAAGAGGAGGATGCCCAAAAAGGGTTGTGAGCACAAAAGAGATGGTTTTCTCACTGCGTGGCATCGATGGGGGTAGAGTTAAAACGCTGGGCAGTAGAGGATGCAAAAAGAGGTAGAACAGCACTCAGATTTTACTATTTGCTCACTGCATGAGCGCTCATCTAAAGCGAGAGTATAGTTAAAATGTTTGGCAGGGTTACTACCTCTAAACTTAAGATGCTCATACACTTGGTTGGTAGATCTTACCGCATGGGAATCTGATCCCGTTTATTAATCCCAAACTGGTTGTCCTTGTGAGCACAACCCACGTGCCTTTTTTGAGTGACCGTCTAGAGTCAAACACTGATCATCGTTGCAATCACCATCTCCATCTCCAAGTAGAACAAACAGACCACCCTTGCCTTCTCCTTTTTTGCGCTCTTCCCCTTGGCCACCTCTCGCAATCCCGCGTTGAGCCACCTCCACTAGTTTGAGTCCTTTGCTGACGTGTCGCCCTCACCCTTGCCTTCACCTTTTTGTCCTCTTTCCCCTGGCCACCTTTTGGTTCTTGCTCTCAATGACCTGCAACATCATCATCCACCTCGGCTCCATTGGATATTGTAGAGACAGGTTCTCTCTCTCTCTCTCTCTCTCTCTCTCTCTCTCTCTCTCTCTCTCTCTCTCTCTCTCTCTCTCTCTCTCTCTCTCTCTCTCTCTCTCGCTCTCTCTCTCGCTCTCTCTCTCTCTCTCTCTCTCTCTCTCTCTCTCTCTCTCTCTCTCTCTCTCTCTCTCTCTCTCTCTCTCTCTCTCTCTCTCTCTCTCTCTCTCTCTCGACAATTAGCAATGAAAAGGGATATATCATGCTGGTATGCACAACTGTCCTCGTGGTTTCAGAGACACGGGTTCAGTATGGAAATATTACCCCCCTTCCAATACTCTCTTGAGGCTCCATCACTAGCAATTAGACAAACAGAGATTAATAAAATCATCCGCCAGGATCTTATACAGATGGATACTAAGAGGACATGGGTAGACCCTACACAAGAATTGGGCACGAAGATGGCCGACTACAAAGAAAACTTCCTACAGCTATCTGAAGATGGATTTGTGATTCGCCCGAGCTACATGGATACCCACCTGTCTCATGGTTTGAGATGTGCTATTGGTCAGATTCGTACATCCTCACACCAATTGGAAATTGAATTTGGTAGATTTAGGGGAATCCCACCTGAGAGCAGAATTTGCAACTTATGCGGAATGGAGCCGGAGACAGAATTACACTACATATGCCATTGCACCGTATACTATGAGATACGTGGGTGTTTCCATTGCCTATTTAAAGAAGGCTTTGGGCCTCTAGATAGAGTCATGCAATACCAAGATCAAAGATGCTTAGGCTTGTACCTACTGAAACTACATCGGCACAAGGATAATCTAATGAGAAGACAAAGAGCACTACAGCCTCAGAGGCAGATCACAGATTTCTTTGGATCGAGAGAAGTAGGAGTGGAAGGAGAAGCAAGAGACCAGCAGCCAGCACAAAGGAGTACCAACATTCATACCAAAGGCGCCCTCATTGACAGGGCGATTGAGCTTAGGAAATCGAGATGACCATGACCGAGATGAAGAAGCACACTTCACCGGATGAGACTACAACAAAGGATTAGAAGCATTCTAGCCAGACACCCGGAATGCTCCTAAGAAGTTTATTTAATACTTTGTATTTAGTTTTTTTCACATTTATTTTCACACTTTCACACTCAGTACTTTAGTACTAAGGTACCCATACATTGTAACAGATTCACCACTTTTGTATCAGTTTGGTCTCATAGGTCATTCTGGCCTTTTGAAGATGTAAATATAACATTTCATTTCATTTCATCTCTCTCTCTCTCTCTCTCTCTCTCTCTCTCTCTCTCTCTCTCTCTCTCTCTCTCTCTCTCTCTCTCCACCCCTCGGGTCGCTCTTCTCTGCCTGTGTTTTTTTAACTGCGTGCACACCAAAGCCACTGCATGCATTACGGGGTTAGGGAACAACACTCCAAGGGCCGAGAGTGGTCGTTAGGGTAAGATTAGAAGTATCGCAACCTCAAGATTGGCATAGTTACAAGTTGTATGTATTGGTTGAGATTCTCCATCCAACGTTGTGAGGTTCAAGGCATGGTTGGAATAATGACTCCTTATGTTACCGTGCTTGAGTTGTTTTTCAATGCTATGTTTGGGCTTAGTGTGTGAGTAGGCCTACATATCTTTTACCGATGACATTAAATGATATGTTCCAATCCAGATGTTCCAAATGGACGTGGTTACAATGTAAATTCAACTTGGGTCAGAACCAAGCAAATAGGGCCCTTTGGAAATTCTTGGGGTCCCTATTTGCCTGGTTTTGACTCTAGTCACGTCACCTATTATGAAATT
Organism: Adiantum capillus-veneris; assembly: GCF_014529385.1. Lineage (NCBI taxonomy): Eukaryota > Viridiplantae > Streptophyta > Polypodiopsida > Polypodiales > Pteridaceae > Adiantum > Adiantum capillus-veneris. The sequence goes on from NC_140942.1 coordinate 101,525,048, forward strand.
AACACAGGGGACAGAACGAAGCGAATAGAGACCTTGAGGGATACTCCAGGCCCAATATTTGCTTGGTTATAACACCAAATACAAACCAATTTTGAATAGTAGTTTTGGCTTGATTTTTCTTTCAAACATGGGGATCATAGTCCTAGAGACAGACAATGTGGGCGAGGATACATGTGAAGAAAAACTATACATGTTCTTATACAATGCTCGTGCTCATCACCGTGCACCAAAACTAGCAAGAATGTTTAATGCAGAGTTTTCTATACAAAGGATCATTGATTGCTCAGTTGAGTACCTACAAACCCATTTGCAACAGTATGAGGTAGTCATTTGTGACAATTCCATGACAATTGATGGCATGAGATATGTGCACCCAACCGACCTTGACCCTGACAAGAGTGCGGCAAGGAGCATTAGAAAATTTCGGAGGTCATTTGGAGGGCCTTGTAAGAAATTGTATTTCTCTCTCTAGAAACTTTTTTTAAAATGCACTTGCACCTTGTGAGTACGTCCAAAAGGACAACCAGACACTCTAAAAAGTAGATTTATATTCCCAATCGTTCCTTGAAAACGGTCACTTTTTTATTTAATGCGAGCGTCTTTTTCAGGAGGCAGGTGCGGCGCATTCAATGCAGCTTACGTCATCACTGAAAGTTGAAAAGTCACAAACTGTAAAATAGTGATAGATTTTGCGGATTTTGACACCACCAATGCATCCGGAACGCCAAAATACCTTAAAAACGAATGTCTACTTGTCTCATTCCGACATCCGGAGAGGCAAAAAATGTCAAAAAACCCCCAAAAATGGGCTTTTTACTTAAGGCGCGCGAGGAGGCATTCTAAAATTTTAGAATGCCCCTCTGCGCGCCGTTAGTACAAAGCTCCTTTTAGTGATTTTTGGACACTTATCTTTCCAAAAAGCCCCTTTTTAGAGGTTTTTGGACATTTTCCTCTCAAAAAGCTCCCTAAAAAAAAGAAAAAAGGGCCTTTTTACTAACGGCGCGCGAAAAGGCATTCCAAAATTTTGGAATGCCCCCTCGCGCGTCGTTAGTACAAAGCTCCTTTTAGTGATTTTTGGACACTTATCTTTCCAAAAAGCCCCTTTTTAGAGGTTTTTGGACATTTTCCTCTCAAAAAGCTCCCTAAAAAGAGGAAAAAATGGCCTTTTTACTAACGGCGCACGAGGAGGCATTCCAAAATTTTGGAATGCCCCCTCGCGTGCCGTTAGTACAAAGCTCCTTTTAGTGATTTTTGGACACTTATCTTTCCAAAAAGCCCCTTTTTAGAGGTTTTTGGACATTTTCCTCTCAAAAAGCTCCCTAAAAAGAGGAAAAAATGGCCTTTTTACTAACGGCGCGCGAGGAAGCATTCCAAAATTTTGGAATGCCCCCTCGCGTGCCGTTAGTACAAAGCTCCTTTTAGTGATTTTTGGACACTTATCTTTCCAAAAAGCCCCTTTTTAGAGGTTTTTGGACATTTTCCTCTCAAAAAGCTCCCTAAAAAGAGGGAAAAAGGGCCTTTTTACTAACGGCGCGCGAGGAGGCATTTCAAAATTTTGGAATGCCCCCTCGCGCGCCGTTAGTAAAATGTTTTTTTAGGGGTGTTTGACATTTTTGGCCTCTTTGGATGTCTAAGCGAGGCAATTGGACATTCATTTCTAGGAGATATGTGCGTTCCGGACGCATCGGAAGTATCAAAAGTTTCAAAATCTTCCACCACTTGATAGTTTTGTGACTTTTTGAGTTCTAGTGATGACGTATCCCGTATCAAATGCACCGCATCTACCTTCTGAAAAAGGTGCTCGCATTAAATAAAAGAGAGTGCTCGTCTTCAAGGACCACTAGATTATTAAATGAGGAGAGGGACACCTTTTATATTTTTGTTAATATCAATCTATTTTTCTACGTAACGTAGGCTCTTCTCTCATTGGAGGAGCTTATTTTTCTCTCTCTACCAAAAGGCCCTCCAAAAGACCTCCGAAATCTCCTAATGACTAAATCGTTGTCTAGAAAAGTGTCCCTTCAATGCAGTGCTTGTACAAGATAGGTGTATGAAGCACTTAAAAAAGTGTCACTTAGTGGAATTCTTGTACTTGCAGACGGATGGTGAGTCAGAGACTTCCCAGTCCATCAACTTTTGATAGTTTCCCATTGGCGCCGGACAAAGAGGTAGAGGATGTGGAGGTGCAATTTGACCCAAAAGAAGAGTGTGTAGAGGTATTAAAGGAAACATTTGATGCGGGCTTAACTCTTGCTTCTCTTGCAAATGCAGCATTAGGATGCAAGCAAGAAAGCCCAAATAAGGAAGCGACTTTGCCTCTAAATTGTGCTCCTAGCTTTGCTATGGCGGGTGACACCCACTACATTCAGCTCACAAATATAATGCATGAGCTGAATACACAAGAGGAATATTGCCTAGATGCAATTGCAATTTTTTTTGAGGTAGACATGGATTTGTTGATGATGATGGAGTGGACCAACATCTTCTTGCTGACACAGTTGTCCATGACTCACAGTTCACTTCAGGGTGGCAACTGATCAAAGATACATTCAATGAAGCAAAGTCTGGAGAGGCCAATTTTCCAACAAATGAACATTTCCAATCGACAAAAAAACAACTTGACTTGGAAAACATGGGTAGGCTTGAGGCACCCAGAGCTCAGGTACTAAATAGTCAATCTATTCACTTGTGGGGAAGGTCGATGTTGGAAATGGATGAGAATAAGATGGTAATTTTTAAAGGCATTCAGATGGTATTGGAGATGGCCCAGTGATGAAATATCATGATCAATATTTTTGTTGATAGGTGCTAGTGTATGATGATAGTTTCCTTACAAGAGTGGGAGGCTCACGGCAAGGGCTTGTCACTGGAGTAAAAGGCAAGGATGCAGCATTGTCTCACTACATCGGGTGTTTCAACCACAAAAAGGTTTGTAGAAACAAATCAAGTACTTGACAATTGTACTCATCTCACTTACAGCCCATAAATGTTTTAATATTGTTTTGTAGATCATAATATACCACAAGGAATACTATGAGGACAATGCAAAGTTTCCACTATTTGCAATGAAAGTTATTACAAGATTGTGCGGTGGGCACCCCTCCCACTAAAGCAGAAAGACTAATTCTGATTGAGAAACAGTTTGCTCTACGCGTTGTTAGGCGTTTTTCGAACGTGCAAAAAACCAATCAGCAACATTGGAATGCCTAGCAGACAGCCATTGATATACTTGTACATACCTGTGATTGCACTTTGAGAGTGGTTTTCAAGGTAGTCGTACAAAGCTTTGGTTTTGGCTGGGCTCTGGCAACAAACCATAGACACCATGTATGTTAGTGATCGGTGGTTGTTCCTTAAGTATGCGATCGCGGATATGAGAGATCAGTTTGGATACTTATGGTGGGAATGAACCTTTGATTGAGCCATTTAAGCTTAAAAAAAGAGCTTCTGGCAGTTGACCGTGAGGATTGCAAGCATGGACAATACATGAAGGCCCGTCGCCATGGGATAAAAGTTGCAAGGCTCGCAAATTAAGGCTATATCGCTGTGGGAACCGACCCTTGCTCAAAATAAAAGGATGATTATGCCCAAAAATGACGAGAGGGCGCCTGCAATCATTGACAGCATGGGCTGGTTGTGGGGAGCCGGGAGAAAGTTTGGGGGGAGGATTGCAGAAGGCGGGAGGCGGCTACTTAGTGTGGGGGGGTGTGCACCAGAGAAGGCTCGAGGTCGGCTACACACAGAGGGGGCGCTTGCGAGTCAGTCAGAGAGGCTAAACCAGAAGCTTGAAGGGAGAGCTCCAAAGCAAGCTCACAGGCTACAACAGGGAGGCCATCAAGCTTGTATGTGAAGGGATAGCAGCGGATTGAAGGGTATGACGGGCTGCAGAAGCTGAAAGGGGAGCTGTCAAGGCTAGGGAGAATCAAGGCCAAGAGCCTGAGGAAGGAGGCCACCGAGAAGGGACAGTAGCTGCTTGATGATTTTGATATAGCACTACAAGAGGGTACCGCCATCTGGAGGGTGCTCGGATAGAGCTAAATAAGTGAGGAGGTGTGCCAGAGAGGGCGGCCGAGAAGAGGCTGAGACCGAGCTCACGGGGGGTGGAGGGAGTTTTAAAGAGTGGCCAATTGTGGGCATTATCGAGTAGCAGCAAGAGGAGCAACAGGACAATGCAGGGAGCGGCCATGTTGGGGCCTTGCTCGGGCTGATCAAGCTCTGAGAGATCTATAGAAAGATAGGATCTATAGGTTTGGGGTCGCCATATACGAGTTGCCTGAATAGTAAGGATGGTTGGCTGCGCTAGTATCAGGAGGGTGATCGAGGTCAAAAACCTGCAGGGAGACAAAGCTGAGAGCAAGAGTTGGAGAGGCCTTCAAGGCTGCAGATAAGGCGGGGCGCTAGCCTTGGGGAGTGTGAAGCAAAAATCAGGAGAGAGCGCTGCAAGAGAGGGATCAACCCTGACTGAGCCTGAGCTCACAAGAGACAAGAGTTGCAGAAACTGAGGAGAGGAAGAATACCCTCCACTGCTGCAGGCAAGGAGGAGGATAGTCAAGGCTGGGGCTCGCTAGTAAGCAACCGAGGCTAGGGAAGCTGTCGAGCTGCAGCAGGATTACCATTTGGAGCTTGAACCAGGCCAGCTTGTCTGGGCTCTCTCTCTCTCTCTCTCTCTCTCTCTCTCTCTCTCTCTCTCTATGTCTCTCGATATATATATATATATATATATATATATATATATATATATATATATAGTGCTTAGTTGAAGAGTAGTGGCTAGACCAAGCTGGCTCTTCTTGAAGTTCCTTTCTGTGTTCGCCCACTGGCTCCATTTGGATATAGGTGTTACGAAGCCACCTGCATGGTGTTTGAAAGGTTAGCTTTGGTACTCCGAACTATCAGAGAGACCAAGCTATAGAGGTTTTGTGTCTGGGCTTTCCTCTGTTAGTATCTTTGGCATTGGGTATAGGTGCCAAGCACTCAAAGCCCCCTATTTCATGTCCTACACAGCTTAGGCTCTGGCTGCAGGGGTGGAAGACCCAAAGAGCTACGATCCATACAACAAGCAGCTGTCTATGAGGGAAAGAAGACGCCTGATGCCCGTGGAGATGCTGCCATCAACAGAGGAGCGAGCTCGTCTTTGGAGCTTGCACATCGAAGAGGTATAGAGTGAGAAATAAGGAGGTGCATCGAAGAGGATAAAAACAACGGGCTCAGGTCCATCTTTTCTTGCTCCTGACTCGTGACTGTCGCCACCTCACATGGCACTCCCCCTCATTTGAATTTCCCCAAGCCATTTGTTTCTTCTCTTTGTGGATGTGTTGTAAAGACAATGTAATTTTTGAACTCTTAAGAAGCTCCTTCTACCTTTCTCTATGAATAAGTCATCTATAAGTCCATTGATGTAACTCTAATAGGCTATTGGCCTTATCCTTTCCTCCCCTTTGTCTAGTATGCTTAAAGGAACATGTTCTTTTCATGTAGTGGGTAATTTTTCCATGCCTTGTGTGGACCATATTGATAGTGAGCCGTATGTCTTGGTAAAATATGGACCATGGTTGAACAGTATGTGCCGCATTGAAATAAAACAAAATGGTGAGTAGAGTACAATTTTAAATTTTGTTTGTATACGTAGCATGATAACCCACCATATAATGTGTGATATGTTGCCCACCCCACCCTGTAAGGTAAGCCTTCTTCCAATCCAACAAGGTTGCTTGAAATGATGTGAGCTTACTTTGGTCCCAAGAATGTTGCTCAACGTAGTGGAAAGTTTTATCTAGTGATCTCCAAACGTTCGCCTTGTGATTTTGGATTGCCCCACCACCAGCATTGTCTTTAACCACTTTGTGTAGCTTGTTCCATTTGTTGAACAGGTTTCTCCTCTCCTCTCTAGTTGAATCTTTGAGGCTAAACCCAAGAAACTTTATGGCCTTCACACCGCCTATCGATGCTTTCCTAGGTACCTTGTGACGACTTTGAGACATCTTAGGGTCCTCTTCGATTTTGAGATTGCCTCCATGTAAACCAATATCTGAGAGCAATCCCTCTAATGCTTTGATCATTCTTTTTGACTCACTCTCTCGCTTTAATGTCCATGAAAAACATATGTACAAATGAGCCACCTTTTCAATTATTTGACAGAGTGCATGAAGTGTACAGATGTGAACTCTACTTAGAGGAATATCAAGCATCGGTCTAAAAGTTTTATCTTGAAGATGTTTGTTGGCAGCTCTATTCCATTGCACACTCTCAAGAGTTTGTGCATCAACCATGCAATATAAGCATGGATTTTCCACAGCTGCACCGTGTGTTATGTTCTACATACACTTAAGATTCTTTAAGTCACCTGCCATGTGCCATTCCACTGTATAGTCACCAAATCCTTCCACTGAAAGAACGACTTTGTTTCTTTCTTTGTCATTGATGATAGAAGGAATTTGGGTTTGACTAAAAACCAAATCAAGGATTTCAAAATCTTCCTTATCAACCTGCAATGAAAAATGAAAACAAAAATCAACAACCAAATAATCAATATTTTTGTTATTATAGAGTGAAATAAGTATACCTGAAATGATCCCAGAGTTAGAATGTTGTTTTTGGATTGCATGCTAAAGTATCATGGATACTCTTTGGTTATTGATGGATCCAGAGCTATGTTCATGAGGGTAATGGTGACTCTCTCCAGCTTCTTGTTCTTCAGGACCTCGCACGCGTCGAGATTCAAAACAAACTTGAGAACCCCACCGCAGTTCTCTTGATTGTCAAAGAAGTGAACTGCATACCTTTGCAATGCTTCAAGATCAATGAAGAGGTTACTGTGCTAGTTAAACTGTACCTCTCTACCGCCGTTGCCTAAGAACATTGCTTGAATATGGAATGGTGACCCAAGTTTCTCAAACACCTCATTGTTTACGTGCCGGTGAGGAGCAGCCTTTACATGTGATGGCTTTGGAAGCAATGATCCTCTCTGTAGTTTATTTTGAGACTCTTTAGCTAATGCTTTGAGGAGTTCCCTGTATCCCTTCTACAAGATTCCACTCTCATCAAGTATTGCTTGCACTTCCATTGGTTCCAGCTAATTCTCATTGATGAATTAACGAGGTACGGAGCCTCCCTTTCAACTTATGAATTTTTTTTTGAGTTTTCATCTCTTCAATTACTTCTTTTGGAACTAAACGGCTATAATGCACTCCGGCATTGAAGCCTACACTATTCGAGTTTGGATGCAGCAAAGACCTGCAAAAAAAGAACCATGTGTTATGATCATGTGTAGGAAAGTGTATTTGTTTCTTAGTGAAGCACATTGAAGATATCAAAAGCAGAAACAAACTTCGAGTTACCTTAAATCTCGTATTTGTTTTTTCAAGCCACCACTACCAATCTTCATATTCTCTATGTTGCACAGATCTCGTTTTCTTTTCCGACTACCATGCACGGTGTCTTTCTCTCGCAAACTTGTGATCTTCTTCTCAAGGCTTTGGATTGTCTCTTTGCTTGATGAAATCTTTCAAGGGCATGCTTCATAAAGTTTCTTCAGCTGCATGTTCTCCATCGTTGAGAGGTTTCTTTTCTTTTCCGCATTCAATACTCTGATCATTTCCAAATGTTTGGTGTATCCTAATAGCCCATCCTTGCCATTGCCTGTGAAATGTAAGAGGTTAGTGATATTAGCAAAGGGAGGTGGCACATTTGTCGTAGGATTCTTTGGATATTTTGCAAATCATGGGTATTTTGCATATCAAATTAAATGTAGCACCTCTTTTGGATACGTTGCCATATATGTCAATTTTTTGGCTTTTCTTGTTAATCAAGTACAACTTGAGTGAGGCAAGTGATGCATACCATGAAGGTCTTCTTCGAGCACTCGGTACATCAGCAACACAACATACAGAAAGATATTTTTCTTGTTAAGTGTCATAGTTTTTCTCATCAAAGTTTGTCTTTTGTCAACAAAATTAGTGAAAGCCTTCTTTTGGTTTATCAACTGTCAGTTATTGACATGACAAATTTTTTACGGGTTAGACACAGCCACACATACAAAGTGGTAAGACCTCCCAAAACTATTAGTCTCTTGTTAAGTCCTCATTTTTGTAAACCAATTCTCATGAGGTTATTGGGTAAACCAAAACCCAAGGTTTGGATGTCAACCAAAAACTCCATTAGTTGGTAGCTTAACAATTGCACCAGGTTATGGGTACAATAAAACCCTTGGTTGTGAGAGAATCCAAACCTCACAGGTTAACGAGTATACCAAAAACTCAAAGTATCATGAGAATGTTCATTAAAGTTTGGTCTTGAGGGGGGGATTGTTAGGTTTCAATCCCTAGTCAAGGGTTGTCTACCCGTGGGAAACCCTCTAGTTCTTTTAGAAGTATGCATGGAAAGTTTTCATATTGTGTATGTAAGTCTTTCACAAAATTAATAGAAGTGTGTTCTATTTTTGCATAGGTTGTTGAGCTGCTCTTTCTCTTTCTCTCATTCTTCTCCTTTCTCTACACCTGTATGCCATGGTGATTCTCCCCCACTCGCATCCTCCCTAGAATCACAACCCTATCACTAATTAGGAAACAAGTATAAAGTGTGAATGTGGGGTGGAAAGTGGGGACTAGATCAAATTGCCATGTCAATGGATGGGTGGTCTCGATTAGTCGAGAAAATCTCTACTCCCTATTTTTTTAGCAAAAGAAAAATTAGAACCTCATTGTGCCAATAGTCGAGAACTCTCATGTGAGGTTCCCTCCCCTGTACCATTTCCATTTGGAAATAGGAGGGTACCCGACAGGTCGTTAGGCCCTAATCAATTGAGAAAACATAGTCAAGATAGACAATATTTCTAATGGACAAACTATCATCACCAAGTAACTTGATTCCAAGTCATTGAAAAGGTTTCCTAGCCCTATCTCGCAGGGAAATCATGAACTAACACAATAATCTAATGTTCCTAATTCTCACCTCCAAGAGAGAGAGACACCCCAAATTCTTTTTTCTCCATAATTTTCCGAGGCACGTACAATTGGGACTTCTTGACTTGACACAATGAGGCTCTAGTTTTGCTTCTTCTATCAATGAGGAGTGGAGAGTTTCTCAAATAGTTGAGACCACCCATTCCTAACTAGCAACCTCAGCCAGTCCCCACTTTCCAACCCCACACTCACACTTTGTTTCTGCTTGTTTTATAATTACTACAACATGATTGTTAATACACAAAGTTCCTTTCTATGGTTTCCATCACAAGTTAGTTAAGGCATCCCTTCGACTATTATCAAATCGGCACCAAGACAATATTTCCTAGAAGAAAAATAATGTACGACTCTTTTTCATTGAAATATCCAAACCCCAAGAGTTCACTCCTCTTGCTGAAAGTTTATTGCTCCCGGTGTCTTTAGTTGCCCATATAACTAAATTGTCTTGCAACCTGGATACAAACCCTCAGTGACTAACTTGCAACCTGGGCACCAACCTGTAAGTATTATCTTGCATTTTGGGCACCAACCCGCAAGATATGTGCAACCATATGCACTGCTATAGCGTTCACTCAGCTAAGTTCTCCTCTCTGGATGTCAAAGGCAATTTTAACTATATCGGTATAGGATTTTTGAATGAAGAAGACTCCATAGTTATTCTACTAGGCAAACATTTCTATCCTATGAGCAAACAGACTACGTTCCAAACAATCTTTCTCTATTAATACAACTTAAGAAAATTAACAACTTCAATTGATGCGGTTTTGTAAGATCCCCAATTTTTTGGCCTCTTTTAAAAATAAGAAAAATAACTTTCAATATTTATTCCACACAATTTTGACTTAAAATGGTTGATTGACAATATTGGAAAGTCAAAAGTATGTCGAAATATTACGGTGTGGCATAATCTAGCTACGGTTTCTATTAGTTGGCCAGATATTGCTTGGATGGTCAATTTGATGTAAAAATTGAATGGTAAGTGGGAGAGGTGACCATTAAAAAAGAAAAGTCTCGCTTTTAGGAAAGAAAGAGTCTATTTAGAAAAGAGATATGAGGAGCTTAGTTTAGAGCTCTTTTCTTGGAAGCCAAGCTTGTTCTTAGAGATTCTAAATCGTGCATCGAAATCCGTGTCCGCAAAAAAAACTTTTATTTTATCTTATTTTATTTCATAAGCCGCACGCGAACTTGTCTCTCTTTGCTCACTCTATTCTTAGCTTGTGATTTTGGCCTTGAGAGCCTATGTAAAGACCTCTCTCCCTTCACTTTGAATAGACATAGATACACACTCAGACGCAGAAGCTCTCTTGCCTTGACATCAAAATTGAATATCTATTATACGGAGTGGTGCAGGCTCTTCATCACCATCTCCATAAGCTCTTCTCTCTCTCTCTCTCTCTCTCTCTCTCTCTCTCTCTCTCTCTCTCTCTCTCTCTCTCTCAGGATACTCTCTCTCTACTTGCTTATTATCTTCTCTCTTGTTTCACGGTGTACGCGCTCTTCGAAAACTTTCGTGGCGGATACCTCTACATAGCTCTTATCATCGCTCTCTTGCGGCAAAGCAAGAAGCCTTTTGAAATCCCCTAATCAATTCTAAATCACAGTGAGAAAACACTAAACTCCATAGTCATCATCTCTCTCTCTCTCTCTCTATGTTGTTTTTCTACCTAGCCACCCTCTCGGTGATTGTTTTTTTGCATATGATTGCATGTATAGATTAATAAAGTACATACAAAGTTACCCCATGATTATTTCATCATGTTTAACACGTTGATTTATGCACATGATGTGTTTATGATCACGTGCGTGCATAAAAAGTGCTTTTTGTTTTCAAGTCATAGAGACGGTAGGAACACCGTTTTGGTCATAAATCACAACCCGTTATGAATCAGCCCGAACCCTTTATACTAGAGATAAAACACATCATTTAGAAAGTTTTCTCTCTTTGGTGTCATGTGAAAAACGCTCATGAGCTAAGATACATGGTCAAAAAACAGATTGCTATCCACTACACAACCAAATTTTTTGACTCTAGGGTCCTTGGAGAACCACTGTATAGATTCACCGGATGGGCAAACCCACTTAACCAATTCAAAATTTTGATGAAACTTGATGATGAATGAATTTAGGTCTCTATTATCACCTCGGAATGCGAGTTATTAATCACTCTATAACCGGTTTTACCTACACGCATACGAGTGCTATCAAGGGGAGATACCATATGACATCGTGAGTTAACCGAGACATTTTGATATGTTTTATGGTTTGTTTTGGTGAGTTGATTTCAATTATTAGATGGCCATAAACTTACGTGGGAGTACATGGTCAAACATCCCGAACCGCATAGGCAAAAGTGAATAAAGTGACTTTGTTTTGGGGTTACCGTTTGTTGTGTGAGTACCATATGGCCAAAGTGATGTGATGGAGTGATAGTCTATATTATGGAGATGAACTTGATGCATTGGTTTGAGGTCAAATACTTTCATTTGCATGTTTTTCATGCTCTTGAAAATGTCAAAAAATTGTTTTTTGTATATGTGTGAAGTTATGGTTTATGGTTGACCTAAAGGTCGAAGTTGTTTTGCGTCATGTTTATGGTGTTAGAATGTTATCATGTGATGTATGGGAACTCATGGATAGATGTGGATGCCTCATCTGCATGGTTATGACTGCTTTCCACCTTTCTAGGTCAAAACTAGCTCTATGTGCTAGAGTGGTGAAGTGCAGATGTGATGCACGGTTGGATGTTGTCAAAATTGCATCTTTATATCATGATTAGTTGCTGGTCGTACTCTTTTTATACATGAAATAATCACTTCTTAAGGATCACATGTGTGTAGACTCCTTTCGATTGTTGTAGGAGATGTGTCGAACTCCAAGTGTGGAACATGGTTCAGTGTGATTATGATTTATGGTTAAGGGCTGAGATTCCCTCATGTATTATCATTGATATTTTATGGTGGAAACCGATGTGGATTATGGTTTTTTTCCTGGATATGGTTATGCTACCAAAATGCTGCCGAAATTTTTGCAACCATGTTATTTTCTAAAGTGGTTATGTAGGATTGGTCGTGCTTCACCCAAGTAGGGTGGAGTGCTCACTCGTGTGATGTGATCGAATTATGGTTTATGGTTTTTGGATTGGATAATGAAGTGGTCAAGATGGTTTATGGTAGACGTGTAAGGGTAGAGACCCTGTACAGTCTAACTATTTGGAAAAGGATTGTTTGTGCATTTGGGAAGTGCTATTGTGATTGGACTCATGTGTTATGTTTCTCATGGCAACGTCGCTACAAGACTAGGATCACCTACATCGGTTAGCCTTAGACTAAAAGTCGCTGACCTGGGGCTTTTCTGGATTGGGGGGGGGGGGGGGGGGGGGGGGGGTGTTGCTTAGGTCTTCTTCTTTTTAGTTAGACTCATCTACATGGTTAGTGCGTCGGGGGTTGAATGACCTACATGGCTAATGCATCGGGGATTTTTCCTTGGCTTTGCCTAAACACCCAATGATGGGCATTGAAGAGGCATGGCGCCTAAACTGGTATGGTTGGTGTTGATAGCCTACCACCTGCTGGTATTTGGGATCCTTCCAGAGCTCAGGTTCATGGAGCGAGGCGAAGCGGCCTCAGCCTATGTCTGGCTCAGGTAGGTTGAAGGTGTTCTGGCTCGCTCCGAGCGAAGTGAAATTATCTCTGTCGGTAGTAGAGCGGAAGTGGATGGGTGGACCGATCAATCCCTACACAGGGTCCGCTGCTCGCTAGTTGTTTTGTCATAAACTTTTGATGTTATGGTATACCCAAATTTTGTCATTGCATTAATACATGGTTGTTTGTTCCATTTATATGGGCATATAAATATTCTCTGTTTTCATCTTCTCATGTCTCTGTGCACTCTATCTCACCCTCCACTATATTCTCTCTCTCTCTCTCTTCCCGCAACCGCGGTGTACACATATATTCACTCTCCACAATGCTATATTTTTATTGAGTACGCTTTCATTCATAACACCCATTCATGGGTAGCACTAGTCGCTAGGTACCTCTCATTGTAACATTTAATGGCTTAGTAACTTGTGTGTAGCGGAAATTAACATGAACATAGTGAGAATTTCATAAGAATAGATTCCGAATGAGCATAACATGAGTGCTTGGGTAGAGGGAGTAACAAAAAGCATAACACCTAGTTAGATAGGCATGAGCAGTACTTTAAAAGAGAGAGAAATTAAGCTATTGACAACAGTTGAGGACCGGATTTACATGGATCTAGTCCCCCCTCCAAAAGGTGTTGTATTATAGGTTCCCCCCATCAAGAGAGATATTTTACAATACAATTCTTTGTGTTCCTTCAATAACTAGCTAGTGCAATGAAGATGGAAGCTTCAAGCACTAAGAAAAACACTTATAACACACAACATCAATTCCCTTACGGTCTCAGATCCAAGACCTCACACACCTTCAAAGATGGTGAGAGCTAGCGGGGTATGAGAGTAGATTGAAAGGAAGAAGGAGTAGTCTTCCGAGAAATATATACATCTCCTCTCATAATCACTCATATTAGCATAGCATAGATTAGTAATTAGAATGGTAGAGGAGATGAGCATGCATTGAAGCTTGGATCTTGGTTGGATTTGCATCACAAAGCCAAGGTTTGCTGGTGTAGGCCTCCCTTCTCACAAGCTTGGAGTAGGTGTGATAAGATTTCCATTAAAGCTTGAGAAGGAGAGAGAGAAAGTCTTCTTGATTTACAAATGTACTAGTGTGAGTGTGTATGCAATAATGCCTTTAAAAAATCAGCCCCCTCTCTCTCTTGGTCGACCCCTCTTGCTATTTTCTCATGCTGCAACCCTAATGGACCTTTCCAGGATTAGCCAATGGAGTTTCAAGAGCATAAGTGATAGCCTTCTGACATGTGTCCCCCTTTCCCCTTTTGTGAGAGATTTAGGTAATTAATTAATGATACTAAAGTCTCATTGGACCCCTTTGTCTCTTGGCCAATAGGAATCAGGAAAGCCATTGGGCTGCTGAATGCTCATTGGACCCCTTGAGAGACTGTCCAATACTCCCCTAGAGAGCTTAATTCTTATTGGTTCTTTTATTAAGTGTTTTTAAGCTAATTAAACTAGATTTACTCTAGAATAATTCTCATTGGTCCACCTCTATGGCCATCCAATAGGATTTTAGTACACCTTGTGGGCATCTGAGCTAGGGAGCTGACATGTGTCCCTCCTTCTCTTTGTGTAAAGGAATCTTGTGAGTGTGTGTGTGTGTGTGTGTTTCTCTCTCATCCACTACTTACAGGGCTTGTGAATCATGAAGACTTTTTTGTACAGACACAAAACATACAATTTTTATAAGCTTGACCATTGGACACAACCTTTGATTTTTGGGACCGGCCTTGACATTTTGGAAGTCTTAATGGGCTGAATCTTAGGGTCTTTAAAGTCCATTGTTACACATTGCTCTTTTGCAGATGGCCCCTCCTTTGGATCCCTATTTCCCTCCTTTGGATCCCTACTGTGGAGGATCTGCCAGTTTAACCAATATTGTAGTTTTTTTCTCCCCTGGTACTTCCCCATATTAAAGATCAGTTTAGCATGAGAAAATCATTTAGGAGAACTAGGTATTAGTTATTATGACATTACCTCTCTCTTGAAATCATAGTCGTCCTCGACTATGGGATAGAGAAAATAAAGCCTATTCATTAGTCCTTTTTCTAGCGGGTAGAGGATCCCTATCTTACCCTACGACATCGTTCTCGAATGGATGACTAATCCATTTGGTGTTGAGATCCCAAGCTGCCGCAAACATGTATGTACATTAGTCCTATCAATCTTCCATAGTAGAGTGACAAGCTCTACTTGGTGTTTGGGAGACGTCGTCTCTGCAAACTTGATCTAAGCATGCATACTACTTAACATTTGTGCACAATAAAGAAAAAGAAAGTCTTATAAGACAAAAAATGTGTTCATTTTAAACATTTGTACATTTGCTTACATAAAAGGGGACCTCTTCTTCCTTGAAAAGAAACTCAATCATTCAAGCCATTGATGAGAGTAATTCTTGAGGGAATGAGTAGTAATGCCTAATTGTACTTAGCCCCATTAACATAAGCCCAAGCCTACACTTTCTCCTAGAGGAAGACTAGCCATTCTTGTACGCTATCCTTGGAAGATCAACTCTAATAAAATAAGGTGTTGTACTTGGCGTATCAATCAACGTTGAATTCTCCCCTCTTCTTCTCTCTCCCATCAATAATGGTGCCGAAGGGTTTCAAGTAAGATGTGTTCTACATTGATGTTTTCTTGATTTCTTGTTGTTTTCATTTTCATCTCTAATCCAACATATTTATATGTATCTAATCTCATCTCCTTAACCAAACCTATCTCTCTCATTCTTAGTAATTCATCCTCTCTAGGTTCTCTTTGCTACAGATACATCTCTCCCCGCAGTATCCCTATTGCCTACGGGCAAGAATAGGGCTTGGGAGGGAAAATTCTCATCTCTTCACTTCTCTCATATCTACATTTTTTACATACTATCCTAGATGAATAACCCACATGATGATCATTTCTATCGCTTTCACTCTGTACGATCTATTAGAAATAACGTATAGATTAGCCGAAAAATACACTTTCAACAACGTATAGTTTTTCTCTTTGGCCCAGAAAGGCTTAATGAAATACTTCTACCACCGGATCCCATCATACTACCTCTCATAGACTATAACTTTTCTTTTGACGTAAGCGTAGTTATCTTGCTATGAACCAAGAGGATTTGTACACACAATTAATCCCAATCGCTAGACAAAATATATATATTATGGTAAGCACAAAACTACAATTCCAAAGAACAATTCGTAGCCTATTTGGTCAACCAAGATTGAATGCCATTAACTCATCTATTAACCCTTTCATATTACCCATGATACAATATGACCATAGCCTTGATGTTTTCATTTTCGTATTGTTTTGACATTCTCTTTTGTGTTCTTTCTTTGTGTGTGTGAGTGCAAGAGAGAAAGAGTGAGTTTTCTTTGATTGCACTTCTTTCCAAACCCTAGTCTTCATGGCATCTATGGTTTAACTCCTTCATATAGTTTTTGTTGAGTTCTCTCACAAACTCTCACAACCATAAGCCCGGTGCTTTCCTGGCAAGACCGCAAATTTCTCAACACCGTACTCACACTTACATGCTTGAGCCTATCCCCTTGTCGGTGATATGCACTATCGTAGCCATTTGGCTTAGCTCCCATTTCCTTCAATGCGAGACAGGGCGTTGGGGCAATGGAGAAGAGTCAAATCGATTGTGCACATTAGGCTCACTGCTAGTTCGAGAGTATGAGTACCACACACTACTAGAGTGCTCAGCTTTTGGTCACATCCGAACTTGCTTCTCTCACATTTTTCAGTCATAACTTAGACCTATACACTTTTCTCTCCCAACCAAAGTGTGGGTTCTCCATTGCGACTCTCATCACCACAATTTTGGAGCATCGAGAGTCACTCATCATCCATACACATACTACATCACATGTAACTTTGGTCCCATAGGTCATATTTCGCCGAGGACGATAATAAAATCTATCTATCTACCTCTCTCTCTCTCTCTCTCTCTCTCTCTCTCTCTCTCTCTCTCTCTCACACACACACACACACACACACACACATAGTTGTGTGAAACTTCTACAGCGAATGAAGCCCAAATTCTACTATAGCACCTCCATCGCTGTGTCCAAATCCTATTGTAGCATCTTTATCAAGGTTCTCTAGACTCTAGCCCTTGAATCTACTCCCAGGGCCGGTAACACCTCACCAGTATAAAGGCTTGTCCCTTGAACTTGAGAAAAATAAGTAGAACCAACCCCTATTGAAACATCTTTGCGAAGGCTATTGTTGAACATTTGATGCACCTCGACTTTACTTGGACCATTCTTCCTGCTTGATGCCCCATGACCTCCATGGGTGTATTCTCCTAGTGCTACCCCATGGTCATCCCTCAATAAGTCTCTCAACATGTAGTAGAACCCTTAGAAAAATTCTCAGGTAGATTCCAAGCTTGCATTCAACAAAACTGGTAAAATTCCCAACCATTGATTCAAAGTTTACCTTGAAAATCAAAAAAGATATACGTGTCTCCTGATTTCTTCAATTGGGAACTATATCGGCAAGTGCTTTAGAGTTTACCTTGAAAACTCAAAGAAATATAAGTGCCCCCTTGTTTCTTTGAATTTTCTTTTTGGATGCCAATATTCAAATACTATTTGAAAGGTAACCAGCTATACCAGAATGATTCTTGAAGGAGGAAGTCCATATCCAGGAAACCTTTGGGAGGATCCCTTTATGCATTTTTTACAGTATGGAAATCAGTTACCTGTTCCGCTCTCAACATTTGTTTGAAGATCGAAACATGGGCATACGGATCTCCCGATCCATTATACTTTTTGGGCACGCATTTGGCCACCTGAGATGGTCGCATATGTCTGATCTCTGCAACCATCCTAGCAACACCTGGTCCGCCTGGTGTGGCTTCTCTAGGTTCATAATCTCCTCTTGGCACTACTAGTGGTATCCTATCCGGTATATGTTCATCAAGTTCATCTAGTGTAATAGTCGGAGGGATTCTAGTGGTGTAAGTGACATCAGGAACAATACTGCCCCTATGTCTGTTCATGGAAGCCCTAGATGTCGTTGACCCTAAAGGCCTTGTGTTTGGGACTCCTTCATGTCCAAAAGACTCCTCCACCCTGGTTCTCACTGGGCTCACATGTACAGTCTCCGGTCTTGTGTGAGTAGTCATGGTTTTTACCTCTTCCGGATTTACATAGTATTGTTGAAGTGGTCCTCCAAAATATGTATATCTCTCTAATTCCTTACGATCCATTGGAGAGTACTTTCAGCCATACTTGTCTATTATGACCACCTGAATACTTCTCCCTTTTGTGTACATGTAGACATACAGGTTTTTACAGTCAGTCAATTCCTTGATGCAGGGCTCGTCACATCTGTAATAGAGTGAGTGTTTGTTCTCCATTCTTGAACTTATATAGCCCCACATACGTTTTTTCTGTATTAAGGCGCTCAGTCTCATTGGTGCATCTGAGTACCGTGTTTTATTTCTCCATTTTGGGTGGCTCGTCGGCTAGCTCATTATCTACCTTGTCCTTGGTGCCAGTCATTCCCCATTTATCCACAATAAAAGGGTTATGAACCACTAGGTACATTAATCCCTCTCAGTCAAAATCTCTATCCCGATCATAATCAACATCTATAAGGCCTCTGAACTCGCTCGGCTTATTTTCCAACTTAACACAGTAGCGGTCCATTCCAGCCTTAAGCACATTTTCAAATAGAAACTACAAATACAACAATTTTACATCAGATGCATACTGAGGAGGACCTGCACCCATCGAAGCTGCTCCCTTAGGGTTTGACTAATCTTCACTGTATGATCTCTCTGATGAAGTGTGAGAGAATCTCTCCTCTAAAATGGGTTCTAAAGGCGTCAATGGTCTCTGATTCACACTTCCTTTCGTCGATGATTTCTCCCTTGGTCAAAGATGCTAAGATTCCTATTTTGGTACAATCTGATTGCAAATTCATCGAGTTACCTCATTAAATAGTACTAATCTCTCGTTTGATCTCGCTTGCTGGGTAGTATCCTCTAGTACCTGCAACATGTCAAAAATTTGCTTGATAGCTGTGAGCTTATAGCCGTTCTTGTTAGTTCTTGCTTTAAATCGACAAAATTTAGCTAGGTTTTTTAGTAGCACACAATTCCTCACACAACCTCAACAATTTAGGTCTAATATTTATTTTGAAAGAACCAACAGGATACTGTGGACTATCTCTTTTTGTGGTAAAATTCTGTTTCTGTTCTGACTCAGAGGTACATGGATCGCGATCCATGTTGGGAAGCCAAATTAACTTTTGTGGATACCATCAGGTTCAACATGATTATGAGGTCTTGGATCCAAAATTTTGAGAAATAAACCTCTGAATTGGAAGCTAGGTTAATTATGTCACTTTGCGTGAGCTCATGCTAGCTTTGGGCTTTAGGGATGGTTTTTTGCAACCAAATTCAATTTTGGAAGGACCAATAGACTCTCTGTGATGCCCTCTAGCTATGGTGCCAGTTTGATGTCAAAATGTGTCAGGGGAACATGGATCGCGATCCATGTTCCTTAGTGTCAGTATGCACTGATACTTGGCTCACAAGTAGTCCTTGGCCTAGTCATGCTGGCGTTATGGTTTTTGAATGTTTTGGAGTTTTTTAGGTCAGTCAAAATTCAGTTTTAGAGTTTGTTTCAGTGATTTCCCACTTGATCTGATTTTTACCCCCTTTGCCCTCCTTTTAAACTTTTCTGATAAGGGTACCTTGGGAGAAAATGCTTCAATTGTTATCACTTTTCTACTTGCCCATTATCAGCTCAAAATTTCAAAAAGGTACATGGACCGCGATCCATGTTTGGCAAGATTTTGGATTGATACATTGTGAGTTGGTGACACAAGATCTGGTGATGCTATTCCCCCAAATCTTTTTGGATTTGATCAGTTTTTTCCAAGTCAAAAGCAAGAACTTGTGTATGTTTTGCGGTTTTTTGCAAACAACTCCTTTTTTGGTATTTTGATCAAGTTTTTTCACTTTTTGTATATGGCTCCTTTTGGAAAAGTTGTCTAACTAGTAATCAAGAGTACATTGGGCAAATCTTACTGTCAGATGTCTATAACATGGATCGCGATCCATGTTGGGAAGCATCTCGACATGAATTTTGGTTCGGTGGATTCCTTGCTTCTAGTTGATCCCATTTCTCATCCCTTTTTGAATTTGGACAAGTAAAAGTTCAGTTTTTCCCAATTTTTTCCAATTTCCAAGGTTTTTCTCTGCTCACCCCAATCTTTTGATTTCTAGCACTCTATTTCTGACCAAACTCAAGGTTCTGATGCCTGAGAGCTTATTCTAAGCAAAGGAAACAGTTTTAGCACATTTTTCCAAAAAGGTACATGGATCGCGATCCATGTTGGACAGACAAAATGGAAGTTTTCTGCACATTTTGTTTTCAGCAAGTGTTTTTATCCCCTTTTTGAAGTTTTTCTAGGTTTGATTCAGTTTTGAAGCTCTACTTCTTTAACTTTTCAGAGTTATGGTCTTCAACACCAAAATAAGGTTTTTGACAGTTTTTTTTCCTCGATCCTTTTGGCCCCAAATGATGGTGTAATTTGTTTCCTAACCTACTCCTATAAATTGAAATAAATTTGCAAACATAAATGAACTTAATAGTACAAAAATAACAACAAAGTGTGTGGTGGAACATCCCTTTCCAATCATGAGAAAGTCAAAGAACGAAATACTATCTTATACTTCACTCACAACTTTCTTTGCTCTTAAGGAGTAGCACTGGCTAGTCTCGGACTCCAGTCTCTACCAAGCACTAAACCTATGTCTAGCTGCTTCACTGTCTATGTGTAAGCGGAACGGGTGTCAAAAGCTTTGAAGGGAGATTTTTTCGTACACTGAGTCACTCACCACCTAAGGATCGGTTTCCCCGACAGTGGTGCCAATGTTAGCGGGTCGCCGCGACAGACGTCTGTAGCATAGCTCAGGATGGGTCATGGAGACTTAATGAGAGTGTCAATCTTACCAAAGTGAACTCAGAGGGCTACTCATTCTACGACAAAAACAAATCAACCACTTCCTAGTCAGAAAATTAGTATGCATCCAATCTCACCGCTCTAGGTCATCACGCCTTTTCGGCATCCAAATGAATTTGGAATGCAATGAAACTTAAGGAGAGGTATCACAACACTTAAGGGCACAATCCTACCAAGTTGTGTCACCATCTGAGAAGATACATAAATCACGATCCATCACAAAAAAGTGCAGAAAACAGAAACAGAACTACTCGGAAGGGTCCCCCTTAAGCGTTGAAACACTTATCTATGGTCAAAACAAAAAAACAACAACCATTTTAACCTACAAATCAATGCATTTAGCTCACAATAAAAGCATCGCAAACCACACCAGAATTGAAAATGATTACACTTAGATTGTAGAGTAAGAGACTTGAGGAACTCAATGTGCTATTTGGAAATGAATTCTGATTACCAGTCCAGGAGAAAAGAGGATTACAATTTGCAGCAACAAGAAGCTCTCACAGTGAACGTTCTCAAATCCTCCAAGCTAATGATATCTCTTTAGTTCAAACTAAGGGTTTTGACTTAAAGGTTAAGGGAGCTTTCCCACGGCCATCCGGCCACTTACAAGGGTGTAGACTCAGAGAGGTTGAGAGAGTATTGTCATATTACATCATAACTACAAATCATCATAGACTGAATTACACGGATTTCTTTGAAAAATTGAGTGAGTGTTTACATGGTTTGGTGTGCATACACCTGTATCCACCAAACAAAGGCAATGGTGCCAACTTGGGTGATGGCGGGCACCCTTGTAGTGTGTCTTTACAAGCTAAGGTACACTTTCCTTGAATATTACCCTTGAGGAGAGACGATAAATACACACACACACAGTTGTGTCCCTTTTACATCTCTTGAGAGCAACTCAATTTTTTTGTTAATTTATCTCACTCAAGAATCAAGATTGTGTATTTATCTCAATTCTCTACCTGTGATTAACAATGTTGATTTGAGACTCGAGAGGTTGAGCATTATTTTAATTTTAACACTCTACATAAAATATCTTTGTTCTTCTTTATTTAGCACATGCGCATGCACATGCAAAATACTATAATTATACTACCTAAACTAAGGATTAGAATCCATTGGTATCAAGGGTTCACCTTGCATGTGGAACCCAACTCAACTCGGGCCTATTTTTAGGTCTCTTGTGTTGCTGTAAGCCACTCACAAAGCTATGTTTCTTTGTCACAACCTTCTAGATCCGAGCCCCATACAATGAATTGAATTTCAATCACTTTGAAGGTTTGAGAAATCAACACCCCATTCAGACTCTGTTCACTTTGAAAAGGTAATAAAGGAAGTAGAATGTCTTCCTTTGGCACCCCAATCCTACGCAAGAGTTTCCTCTTTGAATTATAGGATCCACTTTCAGCAAGTGGTTGGCGGAGACCACCTTAACAACTCCAATTTGTCTCTCGTGATGCTTCCTCATCATGGTAGATTTCTTGGTGATGCCAGCTGCTTCTTCTCCATCATCTTCTTATTTGGTTGTTATCTCTAATTTGTACCTCCTTAGCTCCAATGTTGTAGAGAGAACTGGTTGGTGGGTTGACATTAACTCATTTTGTCAGCAATTTCCTTTCTCGTTGTGACATTTTGGTTACCTTGGAATTAGTTTTTAGCACAGTTGTAGAGAGTAGTTTTGGTAGGATTTCAAAGAGAGTGTCAATCTCTCTCCTTCTTAGATAGCCATGAAATTTTTTATTGTCTGTAGACCATGTTTTTCCTTGTGTCTTTTCTTAATTCTACCAATTTTGCAGACTTGCCGATGTGGCTCATTGTATATGGTTTGCCAACCGTTGTCCTCGTGCCTGCTTTGTATTTGAGTCATGCACTTTCTTTTAGAATGGCCACCATTTGGGCATTCTGAGAGGCTTTTCAAGTAACATAAATCAACCTCTTGAGAGAGAGGACGGGGGAGGATAAAAGGAGCACTTTTGACCTTGTAGGAGCAATCCCAAGAGACCTGATTAAATTAAGAACTTGTCTTGAACTAAATTAAGATCTAGAGAGAGAGAGAGAGAGGAAGAAGAAGAGAATTTTAACGTCGTAGGAAACCATCCCAAAATACCTTAAAGGTCTGTCGAGCGGACGTTGACATTTGACTTTTCCATGAAAGACGAGCGAAAAGCTAGGCCGTTTCTCTCTCATCACCTCACGCCCACCACTACCACCACCATCATGCTCGCATTATGGGAGCCTGCTAGCTGCTCTAACACGCTGTCCTTACCACTCTGTCCTACACCTAATTACCCACTCCGAGAGAGCAAATACATCCATTCGCAGTCATCGATCATAACTGGTCCAGGGCAGCTGTTGATCATTTACGTTCTCAAGATGGTGCTACGGAATCCTGTCCTTCTCCTGCTGGCCCTTGTTTCCTCTGTCTTCTTTAGCGTCCAAGCCAGCTACAACCCCAAGGACGGCTCCTACTCCTCCGAGCCCGCCAAGGATGAGGAGTACACAAAGCCCCACTACAAGGATCCCTCTTCCTCCCCTCTTACTCATTATGACCCCAAGCCCTACTACTACTACAAGCCCAAACCTAAACCTTCCTACTACAACAACTGCAAGTGACACCACTGCTAGTATATCACTGTACTCCAGCTACCTGTACCTGTGTGAATCACCTGTACCTGTACCTCTCTCTGTAACCTGTAACCTGGAACCTGTAATCTGCAACCTACAACCTGTAATCCCGAATCTCGAAGCTTGAAGCTCGAAGCAGAAGGTACTCGAAGAAGATCCTCCGTGGGGGCGCCAAAAGAATGTGAGCGGGATGAAAACACACACAGCGCCTCTATAACGACCCGACACACACTCTTGGGAAGATACACACACACACACTATAGGGCACCACTCGGCTTACACAACACACGTGGCCGAGACAGGGAACACACCTCTGGAGTGAGAGGAAAGAGACTATCCACTTGCCCACTCCACACAGACACACACACACACACACCCAAAAAACTCAGCTCAAAAGAGGAGAATTTCTGATGTTTAGATACAAATGAGCTTGGGCCAACACCTATGGGGAAAACAGCTCACACAATATGGGTAAAAGATACCAGATACAATCACAAACTAGAGCAGAAACTTCGCTCATAGGAGAAACTTACACAGAAAAACAGCAGGAAAAGAGTGAGGAATTTGGCAAAATGGACAGCGCCATCGCGTCCGGAACGGCCCAAAACCCCAGTCTACAATGTCAAAGTGCTCAAATCCGACCTCGGATGAGCAGTTTACGGCCAAAACAGGCTCCAAAATGAGCAAAAACACACCTGCGGCTGTTCCTCCTCTCTTCTCCATGTTTTTTCTGGTCTTCTCTCTGTTTTTTCAGTTCCCACACTTAGCTTTTTTAGTTGGGCACCCTTGGCCTTTTAGATGACCTCAAACGGACCCCGAACAGGCCAAAAACTGACCTCGCAGTGCATAGTTGTCACCTTTTTGCATCATCCGCACACCTGGCACTCAGCTTTTTTCCAATAATGCATCTCGCCACCACGTGAAGTGGCCCCAAAAAGTGGTCCTAATGATGACCTTTCTGCATAACTCTCACCAGAAAACACCCACGTTGTGTCCGTCCTCATCCGCGTGCAAATATTGACCTCGTTCGCCCTCCTGACGCCACTAGATGCCATCTGACGCACCTGCTGACCTCACGTCGTCGGCCCGCGGATAGCTTCCTCGAGAAGTTTTACGCGCTACCAACTCCTCCTTATTGTAGAAAAAACACACTAGTATTGATAATAGTGAAAATCGCTGCACTATGTACATGCTGTCCTACCTGTACACATGTGGGCCCCACATAACCACCTGGCTAAGGAAAATGGGCAATCCTTTATTTGATGCACCATGCATGTATATGTACATATGCGCAATCCCTTGCTCCAAAAAACTCCTGACATAATTTGCCCATCCCCTAGCCTGCTAGATCATTCATGATCAGCAGCAGCAAAGAGAGATATGAGACTCGCCGCATCATAGGTCTCCTCATCCACCAACACTGCTTGATCCACAGACAGCTCATCTTGCTCCACCATCATCAATCTAGCATGATACAATTTAAGACGCAACCCATTTACCCTTGACTTATGTAGAACACCATCCAGGTTAGCCAGCTGATATGTGCCATTTGGAAAACACTCCACTACCTTGAAAGGTCCTTCCCACTTAATTTGAAACTTCTTTTGGAAGGTGTTGTCCAGCTTACTATTGTAGCACAAAACCAAGTCATGTTTCTTGATACCCTTACTTTTAACCTTTTCATTTATCTTTGCCAAAGCCTTATCTTGCATCTGCCCATAATGCTCCAATGCGCTCATCCTATCCAACTGGACCTCTTGTAACTGCAAGAGCCTCTCTTTGAATGCACCACTAGGCGACCCAAGCAACTTCTCCAACATCTTGACCGCAGGCAACTCTACCTCCACAGGCAATAGTGCTTCCTTTCCATACACCAAATGAAATGGAGTAAACCCTGTACCTGTCTTCACTGAAGTACGGTAAGCCCATAATGCACTAGGCAATTCCAAATCCCAATTCTTTCCTTGGTGCTCTGTCACTTTAGAAAGAATTTGTACCAACTCACCATTGAATCTTTCATTTAAGCCATTACACTGCGGGTAATAAGGAGTGGTATGCTGGTGCCTAATCTTCATCTTTGTGCATAAGAAGTCTAGCAGTTTAGCTCTAAATCCTGGCCCCTTATCTGAAAGTAGCTCTAATGGCACCCCAAACTTGCAACATATTTCATCATACACAAATTTTGCCACATCCTTTGCAGTGATCTGTTTTACTACTATAGCCTCTGCCCATCTAGAGAGATAGTCCACTGCCGTCAAGATATAGCTTTTGCCCCTGCTTGTGATAGGTAACGGGCCTATTGCATCAATCCCCCACTTTTCAAACACATCAAACGCCATAATGGTTTTTCGTAGCTCTGGCTCCAACACTCTCTTCCCAAATGCTTGACATCTATTGCAAGACCTACACCAATGGTGAACATCCTTGTGCAAACTAGGCCATACATACCCCTCTTGCAAAATCTTATGCAAGGTGATCTTTAGAGCAAAATGGCCACCACATGCGCCTTCATGATTCTCTTCCAACACTTTGTAAAGCTCCTCCCACCAAGGTACACGTCTCAACACGAGATCAGCCCCTTTCATGTATAAGACATCACCAATCAATTTGTACCTGTATTCTCTACGCACAAAGCCATACTTCTTAGACTTCTGAATCTCCTTTGGAATGATTCCTGTTAGCAAAAACTCCTCTTCTTGAGCCAAACTTTCCCGGCTATGATAAAGAGGTAAAGTGATCCTCAACACAAATAGCTCCCCAATCATGCCTTGAGCTGCTTCATGTGCCTCTCCATTTAGAGCACGTTCAATGTGTCTGATGATCCATGCTTCGAACTTTTTTAACAGGCCTTTAATTCTGAAGCACATTTCCTTCAATGAGGTGTTCTTACTCTTCCACACACCCAGCACTTGCTTCACCACTAACAAGGCATCACCTTTTATGCTCAACCTTCGAACCCCATGCTTCAAACAAATGTGTAATCCAGCTTCCAATGTAGCATATCTCTTGCATACTAGCTTCCCCTCTGGATCATAAAGTGCTATACCCCCTGAAGCTGCATCGTGGCTCTTTCTGTATGAACCATCAAAGAACAACACATGTGCATTGCTGATCTGTGGCACTTCTTCAACTACCTTTCTCACCACCTCTTCCTTAACAATAAGGGGATTCTCCTTGTAGGTCAACAAATCAGCTAGGGTAGCCCTTGTACTATCTTCCACTAGAAAAGAGAACTCAAACTCTTGCAGCTCAATTACCCATTTCTTCACCACATTTGACATGTTAGTACCATTAATTAACTGTGGCAAAAAGGCATAACTCGTCAAGAAAACAAAAGGCCGTGGTAGCAAGTAATGACGAAATCGTCGACAAGCAAATATTACACTGGCCATCACTAGCTCTACTTCCGATAACTTTCTCTCCGCTACCAAATTCACTCGGCTTGCACAATACACTGGCCTCATATAATGGCTGCCCTTCCCCTTTTGCAATATCATAGCTCCAATGGAATCATCCCCTACTGATGGATTTACATAAAAAACTTTCTCCCAATCAGGAGCCTGCATGGCTGACAAACCCCCTAACACCTCTTTCACCTCTTGAAACACTTCTTCACACTTGTCATCCCATTGCAATGGATCATGCTTTTCCACTTGCTGTAATGGATAAAGAAGCTGCGAAGACAATGGAATAAACCGTGCCATGTACTTCACTTTGTGTATAAAGGTTGCCAATTGCTTCGTACTCATAGGTGATGGAAGAAGAATAATAGACTTCACCTTATCTGGATCAGCCTCAATGCCATTTTCTGACACCATATGGCCCAATAACTTCAACCTTGGCTGTGCTAGATGACATTTCTTTGGATTTAGTTGTCCTCCACATTCATCATATCGAGCCAATACCATCTGCAGCTTCTCATGGTGATCAGCCCTACTGCTATAGACGCAGAAGTCATCCATAAAAGCTTTAACACAACTACCAATGAATGGTTCCAACACCCAATTTGCTCTCTCTTGATAGAAGGAAGGTCCATTTGACAACCCAAATGGCAATACTGTGTAGCAATAGCAGCCCCATGGCGTAATGAAAGTTGTCTTTGTGCGGTCTTTAAGAGCAATCTTCAATTGAAAATAGCCTGAAAAACCATCACACACACTGTACCTCTCATAACCTGCCACTGAATCCAAGATCTGATCAATGAACGGAAGAGGATATGGGTTCTTCTTAGTGGCTGCATTTGAGGGTTAAAATCTACACAAATCCTCCACTTCCCATCCTTCTTTGGACTGACTACTACTAGACTCACCCATTCTGTGGTCTCCACAGGGACTATGAACCCTGCCTTCAATAACTTGTCCACCTCTACCCGCAAGGCTTCCATTTGCTCTTGACCCATCCTTCTTAGCCTTTGCCGCACTGGCTTAGCACCTTCTTTCAGCTCTATATGCATCTCTTCACCCTTGAACCCTCTGATCTCTTCATATGAAGTAATGAAAAAATCAGGAAAACTAGCCAGCATATGCAAAAATACATCCTTCTCCATAGCTGAGAGGTCTCCACTAATCATTTGCGTCATTAATTCCTGCTTCTTTGACAACTCAACCTTGGTTTGCATCAGCCCTTCAATCACTTCATAAGGCCCTTCGCTTTCATCTTCAACCTCATTCGCAAATGCAACTAAACCAAACTCCTGGATTTCTTTGTCCATCAAAAGAAATGCAACATCAGTATCCTCATCACTGCTGGTAGTGCTATCACTGTCCTCATCTGTCACCGTGGAAGAGTCTTCATCACTAGACTCATCCTCATCTTCATAAAGCTCCTCTAATCATTTCCATGTGTCCATATTATAAAGCTTCTTGGTACCTGTCTTTCCATAGAGGCTAATCGTACCATGTCGCCAATCTTGAACAGCTCCTACTGCACGTAACCATGGTCTGCCCAGTATAATAGGATATGCTCCCAACCCTGCTGGCATCACATGAAAATCAACCACTGCCTTTGCATCACATGCCTCCACTTCTAAGCTCTTTACAACACCTAAGCATTTCACTTTTTGATGGTTTTCCAATCTGATCTGAAAACCTGACACCCCAGCCACTGTGAGACCCATCTTCTCAACGCATGAGTGTGTTATGACGCATATTTGGGCTCCGCCATCCACATAACCTTGTCCCAAATTTTTCCTTTTATGCCACACATCTACTATTGGACAAATGTCTGGTAGCTCGTCCATTGCCAACACCTTCACTGAACCTCTCTCTGGCTCTTTCTCCATTGGGTTAACCATCCTCTTCCACTGTCGCTTTAGCTTAGGCACCATCTCTATAAGCTGCCCAAAAGTAACATCTGCCTTCCTGCTCGTCAGATCCTCCTTCAAGTCATAGCTTAATTGCCCATCCCCTAGTGGAAAATCTGAAACATGAAACTTTCGACGAGCTCTCCTTTTCCTCTTGGCCTTGACATCCTCGCCTTCATGGCTCTTTCCTTTCTTCTTACTAGGACCTGGGGCACTTCTTCCTTCCTTTTCCTCTGTGGTCCTCTTCCCAATAGGCATCACTAATGTATCCTCTAGCTTTGATGCCTTCTCCAAGGTGACTACACTTAGCACTTTTGTCTTTCCCTTTTCCTCCTGGGTCAGTCCACTAGTTCCTTCGTCTCCCTTAATTTCGATGCCATAATCATTTGACCTAGTTAGCACCTGTCTTGGCAATGGATACATGTCTCCCCCCATCCTTGGTGGCTTATCACATTGCGGGATGATGTGACCCAACTCTCCACAATTGTAACATGTGGGCGTCTGCCTCCAAAACCTACCATTGCTTTGTCCAACACCATTCCTAGGCCTTTCTTCACCTCCTGGCTGATTTGCAAACCTCCCTCGACCTCGATTATTTCCCACTTGACCTAGCATGTTTAGGCTGAGATTCTTCATCAAATCTACCATTTGCCTCACGTCTTGCCTTAGCCCATCATCTTGCACTGCTGTAGTGACCACTGCTGGCATAACCTGAGTAGTAACAGGAACCACTGGTTCGTGATGAACCCCTGACATGCGACCTTGTAAAGACTCTATAGGCTGAAATTCAGACCTCATGGGCAAAGACTCCACCCCTAACTGGCTCATTTTCCTCAACTTCCACTCTTTGTTCCTTGCTACCTCTAGTGCATCTTCATATGTCCTAAGCTTCTTTAGCTCCACTCTCCAACGTATATTCTCCCAAAGACCAGCTAAGAACCTGTCCTTCTTCATCATGTCAGGCGGGGGTACCTGTGGTGCTAAGGCCTTGCACATTCGCTCCCATGCCAATGAAAACTTACGTATGTACGCATCTACTGGCTCACCTTCCTTTTGCACCAAAGCCTGTACTTCTTGCCACATTTTGTCAGGATCTTCTATCTTCACAAACTCCACTTCCAACCCATGTCGTAGATTGTCCCAACTCAACCTTAGAGGTGGATCAGCCACACGCAACTCCTCTTCAAATGCTTTAGACCAAACTCGTGCATCACTCTTCAAACAAATTTGGAGAAGGCGTAACATTTGCGTAGGGTCATGAATCTGGTTGCTAATGCAGGCAACCTCCATCTTTTCCAAAAATTCTTCCACATCTTCATCACTTCTTCCATGAAACTCCGGATAAGAGAAAGCCATGGCTACCCAAATTATGGTGCTTTGAGAACCCCTTTGAACACACGTGCAAGAACCCAAAACTTTTCAATACCCAATCCCCAGAAACTTCAATGGAGCTTAGCTTTAGATAAGGACAAACACATGCACATCAAATGAGTTTTCATAGTTAATCATCGGAATGACAACAGGCTAAGGACATTCCAGGATCTCTCTCAATCTTCTTGGCCCAAACATAAAGACTATGCCCTGCTGGAAAAAGATCTTCCTGGACACATGAACATTAATCTGAATTCTTTGAGTTAAATGAAAAGGAGTGAACTGAGGGCCATTTTGATCATCCATTAAAGCCAACCATGAAGCTCCCAAGAAGGCACAACTGACTCAACCTCTAATTTTGCCAAAATTTCAGCAGCATAAAAACATAAAATGGCTCAAAAGACCAAAAGACCAGCCATCATAACTTGGGAAAATTTCGACAGAGTTTCCCCTGAAGTAGAGCAGTAGGAACCCAAAATATAGACTGTCTATGTATGCATAAACTGTCAACAATAGAACCCGAGCATCAAGTAGGACTCACTAGTACATAGCCTATGGCGAGGTCACAAAAAGGGTGCTCCAGCTACCTATATCACCGAAAGGATCTCCACATTTGAGAATCCCCCAGCTCAATAAAAACCTCACGCTATCGACCCTCACACGAAGGCTAATGCAAATCGCATATAGTCAAGTCTCAGAAATGACTATCTTCCAGACCAAGTCTCAGAAATGGCTGGGACTGCCAAATACAACCAAGTATGGCTCCACAAATGCGTACAATGGAAGTTTCCACAAGTAACGTACAATCCAGCAGACAATGCGCTGAAATAGGCGCCAAGTGATGCATTCCCACAACAACTGCAAGTGACACCACTGCTAGTATATCAATGTACTCCAGCTACCTGTACCTGTACCTCTCCCTGTAACCTGTAACCTGGAACCTGTAATCTGCAACCTGCAACCTGTAATCCCGAATCTCGAAGCAGAAGGTACTCGAAGAAGATCCTTCGTGGGGGCGCCAAAAGAATGTGAGCGGGATGAAAACACACACAGCGCCTCTATAACGACCCGACACACACTCTTGGGAATATACACACACACACACACTATGGGGCACCACTCGGCTTACACAACACACCTGGCCGAGACAGGGAACACACCTCTGGAGTGAGAGGAAAGAGACTATCCACTTGCCCACTCCACACAGACACACACACACACACCCAAAAAACTCAGCTCAAAAGAGGAGAATTTCTGATGTTTAGATACAAATGAGCTTGGGCCAACACCTATGGGGCAAACAGCTCACACAATATGGGTAAAAGATACCAGATACAATCACAAACTAGAGCAAAAACTTCGCTCATAGGAGAAACTTACACAGAAAAACAGCAGGAAAAGAGTGAGAAATTTGGCAAAATGGACAGCGCCATCGCGTCCGGAACGGCCCAAAACCCCAGTCTACAATGTCAAAGTGCTCAAATCCGACCTCGGATGAGCAGTTTACGGCCAAAACAGGCTCCAAAATGAGCAAAAACACACATGCGGCTGTTCCTCCTCTCTTCTCCACGTTTTTTCTGGTCTTCTCTCTGTTTTTTCAGTTCCCACACTTAGCTTTTTTAGTTGGTCACCCTTGGCCTTTTAGATGACCTCAAACGGACCCCGAACAGGCCAAAAACTGACCTCGCAGTGCATAGTTGTCACCTTTTTGCATCATCCGCACACCTGGCACTCAGCTTTTTTCCAATAATGCATGTTGCCACCACGTGAAGTGGCCCCAAAAAGTGGTCCTAATGATGACCTTTCTGCATAACTCTCACCAAAAAACACCCACGTTGTGTCCGTCCTCATCCGCGTGCAAATATTGACCTCGTTCGCCCTCCTGACGCCACTAGATGCCATCTGACGCACCTGCTGACCTCACGTCGTCGGCCCGCGGATAGCTTTCTCGAGAAGTTTTACGCGCTACCAACTCCTCCTTATTGTAGAAAAAACACACTAGTATTGATAATAGTGAAAATCGCTGCACTATGTACATGCTGTCCTACCTGTACACATGTGGGCCCCACATAACCACCTGGCTAAAGAAAATGGGCAATCCTTTATTTGATGCACCATGCATGTATATGTACATATGCGCAATCCCTTGCTCCAAAAAACTCCTAACAACGTCAAGCGTAAGCCCTACTATTACAAGCCCAAGCCCAAGCCCTCTTACTACTACAAACCAAGGCCTACTACAAGCCGAAGCCCGTGTACTACAAGCCCAAGCCCAAGCCCTCCTACAAGCCTAAGCCCTACTACTACAAACCAAAGCCCTACTACAAGCCAGAGCCTGTGTACTACAAGCCAAAGCCTTACTACAAACCCAAGCCCACTTAAAAGCCCAAGCCCATTTACAAACCACCTTACTATGACCCATCTATAAATCTCCCCCTCCCCCCAAATACTATGACCCCTCGCCCATCTAATGGTCTCCACCACCTCCCACATACTACGAGCCCTCTCCTGTTTACAAGTCTCCACCACCCCCCACTTACTATGATCCCTCACCCATATACAAGTACCACCTCCCCCAACATATGTCGTGAATCCTTCTCCCATTTACAAGTCTCCCCCACCACCCACCTATGAGGAGCCTTCTCTGGCCTATAGCTCTCCTCCCCCTATTGTCTATGATCCTCCCTACTCTACACCTTCTCCAATCTATTCCCCCACCACCCACCTATGAGGAGCCTTCTCCGGCCTATAGCTCTCCTCCCTCTATTGTCTATGATTCTCCCTACTCTACACCTTCTCCAATCTATTCCCCACCTCCCCTAGCATACTAAGGTTACGCATCAAACTCATTATGCAGCACATGACTTCACAATGGTATAAACCAAAAGTTTCTTAAACACAACTTTTTTCCACCAAACTTGTGCTCTTCCATGTGCTGTTGTCACTGGAATTTGTTTTGGACTTTTACTTTTGTTGTTATTTCTCGAAACACGTAGCAGGTCATGTAAGTTACCATGTCTTTACCACACTAAATCACTGACCTAAGTTGCCAACTTATAAAATTCTTTTTAAATAAAACCACAAGAGAATCTTCAGCTTTAAGTTTATAGGAAAGATTTGATGAATTGTACTCTTGCAAGACTCTAGGTAGAAAATGTGGATACTGTTGTAAGTTACAAAAGGTTGAAAAATTCTTTAGAGGATCCCATACCAATTCTCCTCAGCAAATCCAAGCAATTGAGAGTCAAGTTAATATCCAAATGTGGAGCTTTTGGCTCCTCCCGAAGATTTCCTGAATATGGACTTCTTGCTTCAAGACTCATTTTGGTATAGCTAGTTACCTTTCAAATAGTATTTGAACATTGGCATCCAAAAACAAAATTCAAAGAAACAAGAGGGCACTTATATTTCTAAGGTAAAATTTAAAGCACTTGCCGATATAGTTTCCAATTGAAAAAATGAGGAGACACGTATATCTTTTTTTATTTTCAAGGTAAACTTTGAATCAATTGTTGGGAATTTTACCAATTTTGTTTAATGCAAGCTTGGAATCTAGCCAATATTTTTTCTACCGAGAGTTCTACTACATGTTGAGAGACTTATTGAGGGATGACCATGGGGTAGCGCTAGGAGAATAGACCCATGGATGTCATGGGGCATCAAGCAGGAAGAATGACATTAGGGAAAATTTGGACTCACAAAGGGGCCTTATAGGGAGTTTGGCTTCCTCTCTCATGTCCAAAAACGAGCGTGCGGTAATTTTTTTTGCAAATCAACTCTAAACTTGGCGGAGATTTGACAACTAGAATCTACTCTTCAAGCTCTTTCTATTGATATATAGCATGCCATAAGATTACTCATATTTTGATAGATTCTATTTTTGACTCTCTTGTGATGTGACAACTCCGTCTATAATCTAGAGTATCAAAAATAGAATCTTTTAAAATATCAAGAATCTTGTGGCATGCTATATATCAATAGAAAGAGCTTGAAGAATAAATTCTAACTACCAAATCTCTGCCAAGTTTAGAGTTGATTTGAAAAAATTTTACCGCACGCCCGTTTTGGACATGAGAGAGGAAGTCAAACTCCTTATAAGGTCCCTTTGTGACTCCAAATTTTCCCTAATGTCCTACTAGAGTCGAGGTGCATCAAATGTTCGACAATAGCCTTGGCAAAGAAGTTGCAATAGGGGTTGGTGCTACTTATTTTTCTCAAGTACAAGGGACAAGCCTTTGTACTAGTGATGATGTCGGCCTTGCGAGTAGATCCAAGGGCTAGAGGCTAGAGAACCTTGATAGAGATGCTACAATAGGATTTGGACACACCGATGGAGGTGCTATAGTAGAATTTGGGCTTTGTTCGCTATAGAATTTGCACACAACTATGCAAGAGAGAGAGAGAGAGAGAGAGAGAGAGAGAGAGAGAGAGAGAGAGAGAGAGAGAGAGAGAGAGAGAGAGAGAGAGAGAGAGAGAGAGAGAGAGATTAGGACTCAACACTAGAAATGGGAAATTGATGCTCGTTGCTGCAATGCTAGATGCGTGCATCCATACAAAGCCAAAGGGATGCAAGTAGACACTCCCCTCCTACCAAGTAGGCATAAGCCACCAGAGATGGTGTGTTTCTGCATCATGCACTTGAACAAAACACATCATGAAAAACCAAGAGGGCGTTGTGTCCAAAACCCTCAATCCTACATTCGTTGTGATGTTAATAAATTGTCTTTATATATTATGGTCTTGTTATATATATTCATGTATTCTTGAGCCTTAAATTGTGGTCTCTATTCTTCGTACTCTTAGTCTCTTGAGAGGAGGACGATGAAGAAGTTACAAAATTATTATATTGTGTCTTCTTATCTAGGGTTTTGTATGCATCAACTTTTGCAAAAGGCTGATCTCTCTTATGCTCTTTATCCTTTCATATGCTTAGAGGCTTGAGCAACAAGCAATATCAATCAAAGGGTTGGGTTGAAGAGACGATCTTTACCTATGTCTCTCCCCTTATATTGGGCGCACTACACTCCACCCATCTAGATCTCATGCCTAATTATGAATCCATGCTATCAACCCTTATCCCTTGAAGGATGTAAATGCATTTAGACTTGATTTCAATGCATCCAAACTATCAAAAATTACCAAGGAACTATTTAAACTAATGTTTTAATTTTGGCATGGCTTCCATGAAAATAATAAGGGCTATAATACATGAGTTCACATCGGGTCTAGTGTACGTATATATAATGTAGCATGACCCCATGTGAAAACATCTTAAACCATTATAAGCTTGCCAAATATTGGGTCTAGTGTACATATGTATAATGTACGCATGAACCATTGCAAGCTTTCCAACTATCGAGTCTAGTGTACATATCCAAGTGTACATGTCCTAATGTACACATGGCAACATCTTGAACCATTGCAAGCTTGCCAACTATCGATCAAATTCCATGAGATTTTCCCAATCTTGCAAATTTCATGGCTGCCCAAATCTCATGGATCTTGGTAGTTGGTTGATTTCTCTTGTAAAGATCAAATATCCAAGTGCTAAGCTTCCATTGTACATGAGTTTATGTGGACTCTAGTATAGTGCCTCATGAATGTTGATGCGTGAGAATTTGGATGATTGGCAAAATCTCATTGGAATTGAATAATAACTAGGTTGGATTGTAAATTTTTAATCTATTTCCACATGACTTCAAGATATGTTAGAAATTTGTGCACTAGAATTGATGTGAACTCATATTTTGAAGCCGTTAGTATGCTTATAGAAACCTTGGTAAGTTCAAAATAAGTTTTCATATTGCACCTTGCCAATGTTTCAAAGTTTGGATGCATTGACATCCTGTAAGGAAGGAAGGTTGATAGCACATAGTGAGGTCTATACATGAGATTTAGATGGCTGGCCAAATCTCATGGAACGTGAAAGTTGATCGTGTTTTCTTGCAACAACTAAATATGATAGCACATAGATTCCATTGCACTTGAGCTCTTGTAAACTCTAGAGAAGTTCCTTCTTAACCTTGATGCTTCTATTAAAACATAAATCCACAAGAATTGGATGGCATCTCAAATATTTTGATGCTTAGGGAAATCTTGTTATCTTTAGCATTGGTGTTTGAAATCATTCACTAGGCTGGATACCTCTCCACCCTAAAAAAGGATGAGGATTGATAGAAGATGGTAATGTCTATGCATGAGGTTTGAACAACTGGCCAGATCTCATGGGAATTGACTATAGCTAAGTTGGCATGAAAAGTTTCAAGATTTTTCCATGTGGTTTTGACTCATGTTACAAATATGTGCAGTAGAGTCAATGTGAGCTCATTTTTTGAATCCCTTAATGTGCTAATGAAAACTATGGTAAATTCAAACTATGTTTGGATGCATGTTTGAACATAAATATGCATACTGATGTAATATCTATCAAATAGAATTATGCATGAGAAATGGATGATTGGAAAATCTCTAAGGAATTGACTAGTAGCTAGGTAATCTTAAAGTAAGTTTATATAGTGCCTTGCCAATGTTTGATAGTTTGGATGCATTGACATCCTGCGCGCAAGGGATGAATATTGGTAGCACAAAGTGAGGCATATGCCTGAGGTTTGGATGACTAGCCATGGAGCTTGATAGGTGATTGTTTTTTTTGCAAGTATTGAATATGATAGCACAAAGAATTCATCACACTTGAGCACATGTGAACTCTAGAAAAGTGCCTTGTTAATCTTTGTGCTTCTATCAAAACATAGGCCCATGAGAATTGGATGGCCACCCAAATCTCAAATATCTTGATGTTTAGGGGAACATTGTTATCTTTAGCATAAAGATCTCATTGCACTTGAGCTCATGTGCACTCTTGTGAAGCGTCTCATTATCCTTGGTGCTTTTATTGAGTTTTACTATATCCCGAGAAATATTTTTTGAGCAACCTAAAACCAAAGAAACTTTTTAAATGGTTCGGACGACCAATTTGTGCTATGTATTGCATTCCATGTTGTGATGGGTGACATTTATGTTGCATTCCTGTTAGTAGGCCCATGCAATGATCAATGAGCTCAAAACTGCTACCTCAATCTTTGAAGACACCAAAGTGCAAATCAACAATGATCGTGCACTTAGAATGTTTCCAAAAAAAGAAAAAAAATTACATTGTTTATTTAAATGAGAGATTCCTACAACTTGTATTACATGGAGTATTAAGAAAAAGTAAGCATTTGCATGCCAAAGTGAGTCACACTTGCCTTTTATTTCAAATGCCAAAACCGTGTCATGTGTGTCAATTTACATGGATAAGATGCTTCAAAGAAGAGGATTTTAAGGCCTTTGAATTCTTTCAAAATCAATACCAAGGACTATATATTCCATAAGGGGAGCTTAGGAAGTAAGAGTTCAAAAATGACATAGCATTGTCAAGTGGTGAGAGGTCCTCTAGAGATGTGGAACAAAAAAGATCCTTTGAAGCTACTAGTATCACTAGGTGTTGCTACGTGGTGCTACAAGAATAAACTCCATAACGGTTTCATTTTATAAGGGGAAACTCTACATGTGGTGCTACAAGAATGACTAGCTTGATGGACTCAATGCTGAAGACCTTAGCTATGGATGCAAATTCAAGCAGGTGAAAGACCTTTTTCTTCATCATATTCCACTATTTTCTATGCTAAGAGCATCATGGAGTAAACCTATACAAAGTAATATTTCTCTTGAAAATTATTTCTTTCACACTCATCTACCTCTTACGCTATAGTTATTTCTCTCCATTGGGGTCTTTAGGGCTTGGAAAGGAGGGTCACATCATGGAATCTTGAAGAACACTATCTTCTTGATTCGAAGAAAGCTACACAAGAGAGCACAAGTTGTGTTGTAATCAAATCTCTCTTTGAGAGAGAATTATAATACAAAGACCTTTTAGAGGGGGGACTGGCTCCAAGAAAGACCAATCCTAATCACGTTGTCAATCTTAATTGTGGAATTATCTTTGAATTATGTGCATCGTGTTAAGTTTCTAATGTGTAAATCTTCAATGAAATCATCCCAACACAACCTCCAGTCTCCTCTAAAGAATTCTCTCAAGGAAAACTCTCTCCTTTTATGAGTTCAGTTTCACTGAATCTAAAATAAGTAATCTGACTCCCCTCTGCTCACCCTCGCCCCTCAATCCATTTCCTGTTCCCACATTGTAAATCAACTGCTACCCCATCGCCCTCTCCCACATTTTCCATCACCTCTTGCACCACGATAGGTCAGAGAGAGAGAGAGAGAGAGAGAGAGAGAGAGAGAGAGAGAGAGAGAGAGAGAGAGAGAGAGAGAGATGTGGTTCATACATACTAGTTGCATCCTTTGCTATTGTTGGGGGAGAACAACCACTTATATCTATTGAGAAAGTCTATGCACATTGAAGGACAGGTGAATGATTTTTTTTTAATGGTGACTCTTAGTCAACTTGAGCCTTGCAAAAAATCCTTCCAATATAGGCATTTGTGATTGTGGGTAAGCCTCACCTATATCCATACAAGCATGGGAGGAGATTGGATCTATAGTGTAATGATTGAGCATCATAGAGCTTGAGCAAAATAAACTTAGGAAAAATGTAAACTCAGGTACCAAATTCTACTTCTTCCCCCTTGGGTCCCACCTCCCACCTCAAAGGATTGAACCCACAACCCAACGTATGAGAGCCATGGGCTTTTACCACATTGCCCATGCACACCACTTGTGGGATGTAGACGTCTTCCTCATGTTTTCATGTGCAAATGTATTGGAGTGAGGGAAAATAAATTCAAGTACAAAAGTGCACTCTTGAGTATATCAATAAATTGGAATACCCAAGTTTTACTTTTATACATGAGTACAATTTTGTGATAGGATCTATGGCACATGATTACTATCAACGCCCTAAATTGATTGGGTCCTTTGATCTCACCCCTCCCTTGCCAGTGTGAGATATAGGTGAGGTTGGGTGAGGAAGGATTGTCTCGGTTTCTTATAGTTGACGTCATCACCAAATTAATGAAGGGTGCAAGTATGTGTGTGTGTGTGTGTGTGCGTGTGTGAGTGTGTGTGTGTGTGAGAGAGAGAGAGAGAGAGAGAGAGAGAGAGAGAGAGACATTGAATTATCATCCACGGAGGTCAAATATGACCCATGGGACCAAAAACAAACATACAATGGTTTCATCTACATAGATGACAACGATACATAGCAATTAAGACTGAGGGTCCATTGGGAGGTTAAAAAGAAAGGGAAATGGGGAAAATAAAAAACCTAGGGGGACTCAGCTGTGAAGAGAGCTAATTTGGGGTTTCAAAAATCTTGGATGATGGCTTTACCACCTCGGTTTTACCTTGTTTGCATGCTTAATGTACCTTCTTGAGCTCACTTGCTTTGGCTTTGAGTTGGTTTGTGGTCAATTCTTCAACGATCCAAAACGTTGTTCCCTTGAGGAGACGGGATTGGCGTAGTAGCTTTTTCCATTCTTTTTTGTCCTTGAAGGTGAGAATACAATGCTTGGGTGGCACATTCTTGTGTGTGTCATTTATCTAGGAAACGGTTTCAGGCTTGATGTTGACAAGTTGAAGAATGTCATTGAGTTTGGCAATTGCCTCTTTGAGAGTGCCCCTGCTTGTGCACCATGGTGTGTGAAGTCCTCCAATCCCGACCTTAAGGCCAAGGGATTCTTGTAGTTTTCATTTTTGTATAACTGCTTGTATCTTGGTGTCACTCTTCTTGTGTGTCGCTTCATGGGCTTCTTTCACTGCTTTGACGGTCTCGGTAAGGGACGCTTCAACACCATGGGATTTTGCGAGTGGGGCTTGGCTCTCTATCTTCGTCTCCTCTAACTTAAGCAAGTATTGTTTGAGTCACTCATTCTCTCCCAATAAGTTCTTGAATCTAATCTTCAAGAGTATTAATCCCCCGGGGCGGTCACTTTTTAGAATGTGTATGATATCACGTGAGTTAACCGGAGAGGATTATTAAAAGACAAAAATGTATATATACAGAGGGGGGTGGGGGTTTTTTAAATAGGCTAACAGTGTAAGTATAGTATGTATATTGGGGTATTATTAATTACCTCTTGAACGCACGTGATATATGGGTATTTTGATAAGTGACTGCCCCGGGAGTAATCCTTGCTTCTTGGCGACCTGCGGGATCCTTTCTTGGTGTAGCAACTACTAGGAGGAAGCTCTCTTGCGTGGGATTTAGGTGCCAAAGGAAGACATTCTGCTTCCTTTATTACCTTTTCAAATTGAGCAGAGTCTGAATGGGCTTGTTGTGGATTTCTCAAACCTTTAAAGTAACTAGAATTGAACTCATTGTATGGGGCTCGGATCTCGAAGGTTGCGACAAAGAAATAAAGCTTTGTGAATGGATTACAGCAACACAAAAGACCTAAAAATAGGCCCAAGTTGAGTTGTGTTCCACACGCTATTGGGGATAATGGGTTTGCGAGGTGAGCCAGGTCAGCATCGGGCTGCTCGCTATGGGAAATGAGAGAGACAAGATGCACAAAACAAAGCAAAAGACTCTAATGATACCAGAAAAGCTTAAAATTGACAGCTTGAATGCTTTAAGCTGCTAAAGATTAGCCAACGTGAATTTCGTTTACAAGTGTTTGCCGTTACCGATGCTGATAGAGTTAAGAGAGTTTAATGCTCCCTAATTCAACCAAGATTGCAAATATTTCTCTTATGCTTGCCATTAGAGATTTTTGAAGCTAATTAGGAAGGAAGTATATGGAAAAAATTCCCTGCCTGATGCCCTTGTATCTCCCAAGTACAATAGAGAGAGGTTATCATCTCTCCTTCTCGCCTTACTACTCCTCATGCCATAAAACACCTCTTCCATTCTCTATTTACCCTCTTAACTTTACAGGATAAGGAAGTAATAAGGGCATGTCAGCTCAAAGATGTTGGGGATAATGGGGTTCACGAGGTGAGCCAGGGTTGCTCGCTGTGGGGAAAAAATAATAGATCAGGTGCACTACACCTAGTAAACAACTCAAATAACACTTAATATACTTAAAGTTGACACATTGAAAGCCTCAAGCTGGTAATGGTTAACCCAAAGTGGAATTTGATTACAAAAGTTGCCGTTAATGGCACTGCTTGACAATTCTCGGGTCAGTGAGAGCTTAATCCTCTCAAAATATTCCCGAGAGAGTAAGAGAGATTGGCTCGATCATCTCCCTTATGGTGCCCTTATTATCCTTCTTATGCTCGCCAAAGAGAGGCTTCGAGCGTTGTTACCCTACTTCATGCCATTCATGATAATGTCGGGAGAGAGAGAGAGAGGCTGCAAGAGAGAGAGAGAGAGAGAGAGAGAGAGAGAGAGAGAGAGAGAAGCTCCTTCTTTGCCTTGCATCCTAAGCCGAGAGATCGGCTTCGCCCTTTGCTTCTTCTTCCAAGCTCTAACTCCCGTTATCCCCCTTACGCTTTGAATCTCCTTCTTCGTTTTCCTCCCTTTGTTCCCTATTGTCCTACGCCCCTTATCTCCCTATATTTTTTATTAAAGCCCTAACAGTGACGGCGCCGTGATTGCTAAGGTACATGAACAACGTACTAATGTGGCATCCAGCTTGGGAAGAGCATGGCGAAAACCGTTGAGCACAGTGCCAAAAAGGGGCGCCAGGGGAAGATGATCACCTTTCCCTTCTTGGGCGAGCTCGCCCGAGCTGCACCCAGCTCATCATGAGCTTCTTCATCCTCCCCTGCACCTCTGCTTGCTGCTCGTGGTCCCTGCCATCCCTTTCTCTTTATTTTTTGCCCCCATTCCCAGACATTAACAACACCCCTCCGCCCCCCTCCCCCACCCCACCCCACCCCCTACTTACATTGGGCGACCTTCCTTTGGTTTTCTTTGGGTGGCCCTTCATTTCCCTCAGTTGGCATACACATTGACCAAGGAATTGCCTCGCTCGTCATTTACTTGTAGCAGCCCTTGACCGAAAATATAATCGTGAATTTTGTTGCCCATTTAATGTCTTGCATGGTTCCGCTTGCCTTCAAGATGTCAGTATAAGTGATTGCATTTGGCGAAAGGCCTTCCCCTTTCATTTAATTAAAAGAATCACCGTGCCCTAGCTAGGTGAGACATACTCCGCAATCAATTCTCTCCAAGTGAAGAATCTCCAAATAATAAACAAACCCTCAGTAACTTATTCTTCTTTTGTGAGGGCATTACATTTAATAACATACCGAGCCAAGCATCACCAACCACAACATATTTGGCATACATCCTATTCAAAGCATCAATGATCATCACATTAGGCTTACATATGGGCCACCATAATGCTAAGCACAACTCTGGAAGCATACCCCGTTATCAATGCACTTTACCACTTATTGCCCTATTATGTGCACCGTATTCCAAAACCCGGTTGATACCCAAAAAGTCCCAGTTGGCACACTCTCTGAGGCACCCACACTGGTACAAAACCGGCCCTTGGTGAAACTTAAATTGCTAATATCTTGGAAAACAGAGCTCTGATTGCCAATCTGAAAAGATCGACGTGCTCCACAAGATGAGCATTTTAGGCCTATGAATTCACTTCATCCTTGATCCCTCATGTGTAGTTGCCCAATCCGGTACAGATCTGTAATCAAACCCAGCTTCAAACTGGCATAACTTCCTCATCGTAGCTCCAATTGACGAGTCACAAACACAAGTCCATAGAGCACCTTCAGAACGAAAATTTTAATCCATAAACTTAAATTTTTAGTTACC
This sequence comes from Adiantum capillus-veneris, assembly GCF_014529385.1. NCBI lineage: Eukaryota > Viridiplantae > Streptophyta > Polypodiopsida > Polypodiales > Pteridaceae > Adiantum > Adiantum capillus-veneris. The sequence continues at coordinate 101,567,686 of NC_140942.1, forward strand.
TTAGACGTACCAACTTTTAGCATAAAAAACACACGTTATGACCCCTTAAAGCCGCATCTGGCATACATTTAGCATCAAACCTTCACCACTGCCAATTATACATATAGACTTCAAAGAAACTTAACTTACATTCCTATGCTCTTCTTCCCATCATGGAAGCGGAGCGGCATGACGACGCGATCGCACAATAGCACGCAAAGGTGGAGTTGGCTAGCATACTCACAGTTGAGCAGGGGTAGAAGCGTGAGCAAGAAGGGGGTGGATTTGACGAGCTAGTACATCCATAGTCAGTGGGTTGGCGAGGAGAAGCGTGAGCAAGAAGAGGGCCAAGTTGACAAGCAAAAGCGTGACAAGAAGGGCAGGGCTGTATGTTAACACTCCGCCATAGGGCTGCCCTTGCCCAAGGGGAGACAGGCAGTACACAAATTCTAGGGTTAGCCCGCGCGCGCATAGACACACACACACACACAGAGAGAGAGAGAGAGAGAGAGAGAGAGAGAGAGAGAGAGAGAGAGAGAGAGAAGAAATGAAATGCAATAAAATGTCTTTCTTTCTATTTTCCAAAGACCTATGACACTTGAAACTTGCATTAGTTTAGTTTTTCTTTGGCTAGTTTTCTCTTGCTTGTTCTTTATGCATATTTCCATGCTTTCAGGTATATGTGTGGGTGGGTGTGTCTATGTGTGTGTACTCTGGGTGAATGGAGTTGTGCTTTTGTGTAGTTTGTCTTATGTTATGTCGGTACTTTGGAGATCTTCTTTTGGGTGGGTGGATGTGTGAATTTTGCCTTGTCAGCCTGACTTTTTTTAGTTTGATTTTTTATTTCTTCTTGTATTTGTCTTGGGTTTTTTTTTGGTTCATATTTTGTTGTTTTGTGATGGGGGGGCTGGAATATGCTCTTGTGATGCTTCCTCATCATGGTAGATTTCTTGGTGATTCCAACTGCTTCTCCATCATCTTCTTATTTGGTTGTTATCTCTAATTTGTACCTCCTTAGCTCCAGTGTTGTAGAGAGAACTAGTTGGTTGGTGGACATTAACTCATTTTGTCAGCAGGTTCCTTTCTCGTTGTGACATTTTGGTTAGCTTGGAATTATTTTTTAGCACAGTTGTAGAGATTCATAGTTTTGGTAGGAAATGCATGTATTTCAAAGAGAGTGTCAATCTCTCTCTTTCTTACGTAGCCATGAATTTTTTTATTGTCTATAGACCATGTTTTTGCTTGTGGATTTTCTTAATTCTTTCAATTTTGCAAACTTGCCCATGTGGCTCATTGTATATGGTTTTCCAACCGTTGTCCTCGTGCCTGCTTTGTATTTGAGTCATGCACTTTCTTTTAGAATGGCCACCATTTGGGCATTTTGAGAGGCTTTTCGAGTAACATAAATCAACCTCTTGAGAGAGAGGACGGGGGAGGATAAGAGGAGCAGGTTTGACCTCGTAGGAGCTATCCCAAGAGACCTGATTAAATTAAGAACTTGACTTGAACTTAATTAAGATCTAGAGAGCGAGAGAGAGAGGAAGAAGAAGAGAATTTTAATGTCGTAGGAAACCATCCCAAGAGACCTTAAAGGTCTGTCGATGAGCGGACGTTGACATTTGACTTTTCCATGAAAGAGGAGCAAAGAGCTAGGCCGTTTCTCTTTCATCACCTCACGTCCACCACTACCACCACCATCATGCTCGCATTATGGGAGCCTGCTAGCTGCTCTAAGACGCTGTCCTCACCTAATTACTGAACAAACCTCATGGAGCTTGAAAGTTGATCGTGTTTTCTTGCAATAACTAAATATGATAGCCCACAAATTCCATTGCACTTGAGCTCTTGTAAACTCTAGAGAAGTGCCTTCTTAACCTTGATGCTTCTATTAAAACATAAATCCATGCGAATTGGATGGCATCTCAAATATCTTGATGCTTAGGGAAGGCTTGTTATGTTTAGCATAAGTCTACATATTGGTGTTTAAATGCATTCACTAGGTTGGATACCTCTCCACCCTAAAAAAGGATGAGGGTTGATAGCACATGGTAATGTCTATGCATGAGGTTTGGAATGAAAAGTTTCAAGATTTTTCCATGTGGTTTTCACTCATGTTACAAATATGTGCAATAGAGTCCGTGTGAGTTAATTTTTGGAATCCCTTAATGTGCTAATGAAAACTATTATAAATTCAAACTTCATTTTCATAGGTCCTTACAAATGACAGTTTCGATGCATTAACTTCTTGCAAGGGACAAGGGTTAATAGAACATAGTGAAAACTATGCATGAGATCTAGACGGTTGGTCAAATCTAATGTAACTCAATGGGGCTAGGTGGTATATATTGAAACGACTAAATCGAGGACTGAATATACTAGCCAAGGTTCCTTTGCACTAGAGTTCATGTGGACTCTAGTGTAGTGCTCCATTAAGCTTGGTACTTCTATCAAAAAATACTTCCATGAGACTTCAACGGCCATCCAAATATGTATTTATGCTCAAGGAAGGTTGTTATCTTGAACATAAATATGCATATTGATGTAATATCTATCAAATAGAATTATGCATGAGAAATGGACGATTGGAAAATATATAAGAAATTGACTAGTAAGCTAGGTAATCTTAAACTAAGTTTATATAGTGCCTTGCTAGTGTTTGATAGTTTGGATGCATTGACATCCTGCAAGGGATGAATGTTGGTAGCACATAGTGAGGCATATGCATGAGATGTGGATGACTATCCTCATGGAACTTGAAAGGTGATTGAATTTTTTTGCAAGTATTGAATATGATAGCACAAAGAATTGATTGCACTTGAGCACATGTGAACTCTAGCAAAGTGCCTTGTTAATCTTGGTGCTTCTATCAAAACATAGGCCCATGAGAATTGGATGGCCACCCAAATCTCAAATGCCTTGATGTTCAGGGGAAGCTTGTTATCTTTATCACATAAAGATTTCATTTCACTTAAAGATTTCATTTCACTTGAGCTCATGTGCACTCTAGTGAAGCATCTCATTATCCTTGGTGCTTTTATTGAGTTTTACCATATCCCGAGCAATATTTCTTGAGCAACCTAAAACCAGAGAAACTTTTGAAATGGTTCGGACAACCAATTTGTGCTATGTATTGCATTCTATGTTGTGATGGGTGACATTTTTTTGCATTCTTGTTAGTAGGCCCATGCAATGGTCAATGAGCTCAAAAATGCTGCCTCAATGTTTGAAGACACCAAAGTGCAAATCAACAATGCTCATGCACTTAGAATGTTTTCAAAAAAAGAAGAAGCATTACATTGTTTATTTAGATGAGATATTTCTACAACTTGTATTACATGGAGTATTAAGAAAAATTAAGCATTTGCATGCCAAAGTGAGTCACATTTGTCTTTATTTCAAATTCCAAAACCGTGTCATGTGCGTCAATTGCGATGGATAAGATGCTTCAAAGAAGAGGATTTTAAGGCCTTTGAAATCTTTCAAAGTCAATACCAAGGACTATATAAACTATAAGGGGAGCTTAGGAAGTAAGAGTACAAAATTGACATGGCATTGTCAAGTAGTGAGGTGTCCTCTAGAGACGTGGAACAAAAACTCTCCTTCTAAGCTACTAGTAGCACTAGGTGTGGCTACATGGTGCTACAAGAAGAGACTCCATAGGGGTTTAATTTTATAGGGGGAAACTTTGCATGTGGTGCTACAAGAAGGACTAGCTTGATGGACTCTATGCTCAAGAGCTTAGCTATGGATGCAAATTCAAGCAAGTGAAAGATCTTTTTCTTCATCATATTCCACTATTTGCTATGCTAAGAGCGTACTCATGGAGTAAACCTATACAAAGCATTATTTCTCTTGAAAAATATTTCTTTCACACTCATCTACCTCTTACCCTATAGTTCTTTCTCTCCATTGGGGTCTTTTGGGCTTGGGAAGGAGGGTCACACCATGGAATCTTGAAGAACACCATCTTCTTGATTCAAAGAAAGCCACATAAGAGCACAAGTTGTGTTGTAATTAAATCTTTCTTTGAGAGAGAACTAGAGGGGGGACTGGGCTCCAAGAAAAACCAATCCTAATCAGGTTGTCAATCTTAATTGTGGCATTATCTTTGAATTATGTGCATCGTGTTAATTTTCTAATGTGTAAATCTACAATGAAATCAGCCCATGACAACCACTAGTCTCCTCTAAAGAATTCTCTCAAGGAAAACTCTATCCTTTCATGAGTTCAGTTCCACTAAATCTAAAATAAGTACTACCTTCTCTACCATGCCCCCTCTATGCTATGTCCAACTCCCCTCTGCCCACCCTCACCCCTCAATCCATTTCCTATTCCCACATTGTAAATCACCTGCTACCCCCATCACCCTCTCCCACATTTCCCATCACCACTTGCACCACCATAGCTGAGAGAGAGAGAGAGAGAGAGAGAGAGAAGAGGGTCCCCTTGTATCCTCGCCTCAAATTTAGAGAGAGAGAGAGAGAGAGTCTCTAGAGAGAATCTCAAGTTTTCATTTGTTTAATGTGGTTCATACATACTAGTTGCATCCGTTGCTATGGTCTGGGGAGAACAACCAAGTATATTTATTGAGAAAGGCTATGCACTTGAAGGACAGGTGAATGAATTTTTTTTATGGTGACTATTAGTCAACCTGAGCCTCTCAAATAATCCTTCTAATATCGGCATTTGTGATTGTGGGTGAGCATCACCTATATCCACACAAGCATGGGACTAGATGGGATCTATAGTGTAATGATTGAGCATCATAGAGATTGAGCAAAATAAACTCAAGAAAAATGTGAACTCAGGTACCAAATTCTACTTCTTCCCCCTTGGGTCCCACCTCCCACCTCAAAGGATTGAACCCACAACCCAATGTATGAGAGCCATGGGCTTTTACCACATTGCCCATGCACACCACTTGTGGGATGTAGACGTCTTCCTCACGTTTTCATGTGCAAATGTATTGGAGTGAGGGAAAATAAATTCAAGTACAAAAGTGCACTCTTGAGTATATCAATAAATTGGAATACCCAAGTTTTACTTTTATACATGAGTTCAATTTTGTGATAGGATCTATGGCAATGATTACTATCGACGCCCTAAATTGATTGGGGCCTTTGATCTCATCTCCCTTGCCAGTGTGAGATATAGGTGAGGGTGGGTGAGGAAGGATTGTCTTGGTTTCTCATAGTTGAGGTCATCACCAAATTAATGAAGGGTGCAAGTGTGTGTGTGTGTGTGTGTGTGTGTGTGTGTGTGTGAGAGAGAGAGAGAGAGAGAGAGAGAGAGAGAGAGATTGAATTATCGTCCGTGGAGGTGAGATATGACCCATGTGACCAAAACCAAACATACAACGGTTTCGTCTACGTAGATGACGATGATACTTATCAGTTAAGGACTGAGGGTCCATTGCAAGGGTAAAAGAAAGGGAAATGGGGAAAACTAAAACCTAGGGGGGCTCAACTGTGGAGAGAGCTAATTTGGGGTTTTAAAACAACTTGGATGATGGCTTTACCACCTTGGTAGACTGCCCATTTACCTTGTTTGCATGCTTCATGTACCTTCTTGAGCTCGCTTGCTTTGGCTTTGAGTTGGATTGTGGTCAACTCTTCAGCGATTCAAAACGTTGTTCCCTTGAGGAGACATGATTGGCGTATTAGCTTTTTTGTTATTCTTTGTCCTTGAAGGTGAGAATACAATGCTCGGGTGGCACATGCTCGTGTGTGTCATTTATCCATGGAACGTTTTCAGGCCCGATGTTGACAAGATGAAGAATGTCATTGAGTTTGGCAATTGCCTCTTTGAGAGTGTCCTCGCTTGTGCACCAAAGTGCGTGAAGTCATGCAATCCCGACCTATGGCTAAGGGATTATTGTAGTTTTCATTCTTGTATAACTATTTGTATCTTGGTGTCTCTCTTCTTGTGTGTCGCTTCATGGGCTTCTTTCACTGCTTTGACGGTCTCGGTAAGGGACGCTTCAACACCTTGGGATTTTGCGAGTGGGGTTTGGCTCTCTATGTTCGTCTCCTCTAACTTAAGCAAGTATTGTTTGAGTCACTCATTCTCTTCAATAAGTTCCTGAATCTGAGCTTCAAGAGTAGTAATAATTTCTTGGTGTAGCAACAACTGGGAGGTAGCTCTTTCACGAGATTTAGGTGCCAAAAGAAGACATTCTGCTTGCTTTATTACATTTTCAGATTGAATAGACTCTAAATAGGCTTGTTGTTGATTTCTCAAAACTCCAAAGTGATTGGCATTCAATTCATTGTATGGGGCTCGGATTTGAAAGGTTGTGACAAAGAAACAAAGCTTTGTGAATGGATTACAACAACACAAGAGACCTCAAAATAGGACCGAGTTGAGTTGGGCTCCACATGCTATTTGGGATAATGGGTTCGCGAGGTGAGCCAGGTCAGCACCGGACTGCTCGCTGTGGGAAATAAGAGACACAAGACGCACAACACAAAGAGAAAGACTCCGGCGATACCTTAAAAGCTTAAAATTGACAACTTGAATGCTTAAAGCTGCTAAAGATTAGTCAAAGTGGAATTTGTTTACAAGTGTTTGCTGTTAACGATGCTGATAGAATTAAGAGAGTTTAATGCTCCCTAATTCAACCAAGATTGAAATATTTCTCTTATGCTTGCCATTAGAGCTTTTTGAAGCTAATTAGGAAGGAAGTATATGGAAAAATTTCCCTGCCTGATGCCCTTGTATCTCCCAAGTACAATAGAGAGAGGTTATCATATCTCCTTCTTGCCTTACTACTCCTCATGCCATAAAACACCTCTTCCATTCTCTATTTACCCTCTTAACTTTGCAAGATAAGGAAGTAACAAGGGCATATCAGCTCAAAGATGTTGGGGATAATGGGTTCAGGAGGTGAGCCGGGCTGCTCGCTATGGGAAAAAAATAACAGACTAGATGCACTACACCCAGTAAACAACTCGAATAACACTTAATATACTTAAAGTTGACACATTGGAAGCCTCAAGCTGGTAATGGTTAACCCAAAGTGCAAATTTGATTCCAAAAGTTACCGTTAATGGCACTACTTGACAATTCCCGGGTTGGTGAGAGCTTAATCCTCCCAAAATCTACCTGAGAGAGTAAGAGAGATTGGCTTGATCATCTCCCTTATGGTGTTGTTATTATCCTTCTTATAGTCACCAAAGAGAGGCTTCGAGCATTCTAACCCTACTTCATGACATTCATGATAATGTCGGGAGAGAGAGAGAGAGAGAGAGAGAGAGAGAGAGAGAGAGAGAGAGAGGCTGCAAGAGAAGGAGAGAGAAGTGCTCCTTCTTTGCCTTGCATCCTAAGCCCAGAGATCGGCTTCGCCCTTCTCTTCTTCTTCCAAGCTCCGACTGCTGTTATCCCCCTTACGCTTTGAATCTCCTTCTTCATTCTCCTCCCTTTGTTCCCTATTTTCCTATGCCCCTTATCTCCCTATATTTTTTTAAAGCCCTAACAGTGACGGCGTTGTTATTGCTAAGGTACGTGAACAACATACTAACGTGGCATCCGGCTTGGGAGGAGCATGTTGAAAACCATCGAATGTAGTTCCAAAAAGGGGCACTAGGGGAAGATGATCACCTTCCACTTCTTCGTTGAGCTCGTCCGAGCTGCACTCAAATCGTCCTGAGCTTCTTTGTCCTCCCCTTCACCTCTGCTCGCTGCTCGTGCTGCCTGCCGTCCCTTGCTCTTTATTTTTTACCCCCATTCACACACATTAACACCCCCGAGTCCCGCCCCCCCCCCCCCCCCCCCCCCCCCCCCCCCCCCCCCCCCCCCCACTTACATTGGGCGACCTTCCTTTGTTTTCCTTTGGGTGGCCCTTGATTTCCCTCAGTTGGCATACACATTGACCAAGGCACTGCCTCACTTGTCATTCACTTGTAGCAGCCCTTGGTCTGAAAATATAATCGTAAATTTTGTTGTCCATTTAATGTCCTGCATGGTGCCGCTTGCCTTCAAGATGTAAGTATAAGTGATTTCATTTGGCGAAAGGCCTTCCCTTTGCGTTCAATGAAAAGAATCATCGTGCCGTAGCTAGGTCAGACATACTCCGCAATCAATGCTCTCCAAGTGAAGAATTTCCAAATAGTAAAACAAACCCTCAGTAACTTATTCTTTTTTTTTAAGGGAACCACATTTAATAACATACAGACCCAAGCATCGCCAACCACAACACATTTGGCATACATCCCATCCAAAGCATCAATAATCATCACATTAGGCTTACATATGGGCCACCATAGTGGTGAGCACAACTTTGGAAGCATACCCCGTTATCAATGCACTACAGGAGATGACATTTTGGGCAAAATGCTACTTAACTGCTTATTGCCCTATTATGTGCACCGCATTCTAGAACCCAGTCTCGATACCCAAAAAATCCCAGTTGTCACATTCTCTGAGGCATGCACACTGGTACGAAATCGACCCCTGGTGGAACTTAAACTGCTAATATCTTGGGAACCAGATCTCTGATTGTTAATCTAAAAAGACCGACATGCTCCACAAGATGAACACTTTAGTCCCATGAATTCACTTCATTCCTGGTCCCTCATCTGCAGTTGCCCAATCCAGTACAGATCTGCAATCAAACTCAACTTCAAACTGGCATAACTTCCTCATCGTATCTCCAATTCACGAGCCATAAAGACAGACCTGTAGAGCACCTTGAGAACGTAAATTTTAACCCATAAACTTAAATGTTTAGTCACCTCAAATGTACCCACTTTTAGCATAAAACACACACGTTATGACCCCTTAAAGCCGAATCTGGCATACATTTAGCATCAAACCTTGACCACTGCCCAATATACATATTGACTTCAAAGAAGCTTAACTTACATTCCTCTGCTCTTTTTCCCAATATGGAAGCAGAGCGGCATGAGAACGTGGTCAGGCAATAGCGCACAAAGGTGGAGTTGGTTGGCATACTCACAGTCGAGCAGGGGCACAAGCGTGAGCAAGAAGGGGGCGGATTTGATGAGCTAGTACATCCGTAGTCGGTGGGTTGGCGAGCAGAAGCATGAGCAAGAAGCAGTCCAAGTTGACAAGCAAAATCCTGAGAAGAGGGGGTTTTTATTTTTGCGAATCATATTTGTTGTTTCATTAAGTCATTTTTCTAAAAGTCACGACCCCATACATGGTAAGAGGGTCAAGCTGTGGCTTATGTTTTTTGTTCCCTGTCTCGATGAGAGTGGTATACAGGCAGATTGTGGCATGCTTATAGGGTAAGCTGCAAGTCCAGCATAAGACACAGATTGGGCACAACATATAAAAACTCATCACTTAAGGAAAGTTCCTCAGCCCAGCATCTTCTCTCTCTCTTTCTTATTTCTCTACATGAATAATGAAAATTTTCTAAGAAGCTTTTCATCCATGTTTTGTTTGGGAATCAGTATGAGCCAAGGTGCTCTACCTCTCAACTAGAAATGGGCCAAGATGCCATTCACATTAGTTTTCATCGGTTTATCGATTGAACACCAATTGCCGTAAGAGCTAGGAGCCACACATAAGCTGGCCAAGAGCCATTGACAGATCTTGGGTAAGACCCAACTATTGGCATTCCTTGGGTGATTGTTCTTAGGATCAGACAGATTTTCCTAGTGGAGTACGCATCGAACATATCGGCGTTAATGGACGAGCAAGAGTCTTGTCATTACGGATGTTTAGGGTGTCATTTTTGCACTACATGTTTTTAGTGCGACGCTCAAGTGAGTTTTTGATAATCTTAAACTCACACCAACTGATCTCTACCACGGAGTATAGACGCAACAATCAGATGTGACAGCATGGTTGTCCATAAGAGATCCGTAGTTCACTTGTGTGGGTCTCCTTCTCTCTCTACAGCACTACGAAGTGTCTATAGACATACTGTTTTGGGGTAAGACCCGGCGGGTGATTGCTACATCACCCCATAGGCATTAAGGATCACACTTTGATCTGCATTGAGGATCATAGTTGATCTCTCCCAGTTATACTTTCAAGGAAAGAATTCCACAATCTACCACACGGTAGCAGACGAACACACTTTTCAAGTTGATTCCACTCAATCTGTACACGGTTAACTATGTTGGTTATCGTTATCTGCTAGTTGAGCAGTTTCTACAAAGAGTCTTCTCAAGGGGTTTGACTACGTAGATTCTAATCCAAGGGTTTGGATTGCAAAGGCAACACCCAGGGTTCCCAGTGAAATGCTATTTGTTTTTTCAGGTAGGGGACGTGCTTCTCTCCATTTGAATACAGGTAAGTGTACATTATGTTCAAATCTCCAGGTACGCATCTATTGATTTGGTGTTATTCCATTTTTAGTATGCTTTGCTTTTTTTTTGAAGACATCTAAGTACGCTTGAATGTTACAGAGCCATGCCAAGGGCATGTTGGCACAAAGTATTTTGGTCCAAGTGTCCAATCTATCTTTCTGTCTTATGCTGTTACGAACCTACTTGTAGGGTTCAATTTGGCACATGTTGTCACATGGGATACGACATGGTCTAGGAACTCAAGGAGTTCGGTTTATCCAGTGTGGAGCAAGATAATGAGGGTCCCTCTCACTCTTGTTGCGGAGTATTTTGCAGTTCCTCCACACACAAGTACATCTTGTACTTGATGGATGTCGCTTTTTTGGACATCCTTCTTTGAGACATATTCCACATGTGCTGAATATGAGTCTCTGGGACTGCCACTGGTGCCGAATTCTTAATGATGTGTCACAATGAAGTCCCTACGTGCTGGTCGCATCCGTTTATTCGACCATTTGGAGCACACCGTATCAGGAACAATTTCAGTGGCCAGAAATTGTCGGGTACTCGGTACAGATTTGTTGCGATGACAAGTGCTGTGAAACCACCTTAACAGAGGGTCGTTTCTACATATAGCCAAGCATACTAAGTTACTCAGAATGTCTCATGGTTGGTACCTAGGTGTGACTAATCTTTCACATTCTGTTATGGTCCAACTCTTGTGGAAAGGCTTTCACTTACGTACCGTGGAAAGTCTCGTCATGGAATTACGGTTTGGATAAATTTTTGTTAAATGCATGCACACTAGGTGTTATGGGCCCTAGTGTTTAACACTGCTTTTTTTGGAGCAGCATGCCAATTCATGGACTTTTATACTCTCTGCTCCTTTTTGCACTGCATGTGCAATCTCTGCTACAGATTTACTATGAGTTTACACCCTACCATACAAGGCACTGGCTCAGGATGGGTGTCTATGGTTGGATGGTCTAAACTCTAGGAGCTTACTCCAGTCCATCCTCTTTCAAACTAGTTGGTTGTCTTCACTCTGTATGAAATGTATTGCTGCATACTCAATGATTGAGTCCTAGTTTATCCACAGTCAGGGAAGATTGTCTGTAAGTGGTTGGGGAACAACACCTCACTCTTACTGCTGCTATTCATCTCATGTTGGATGGGCAACTTATAAATATTTCTTATGCTAAAGGATCTGCTAAGAGCATATGTTAGCACATTGCATTTCTGAATAGATGATTTTCTCCCTATTCTAGAATTTTCTTAAGTACGGTTTTCAACTTTGAACACCTGTTGTGGTGGGGTTCGAGATTGTTTCAATAGTTTCATACGTCAAGGACTTCCCAGGTGTGTTGAAAAATTATGTTGGCAAGTAACCTTCATTAAGGATGAACATGTAGTTCTTTGTGTTCCAAACTATTCAAAATTCTAACAAGAGGACACTCCCTATCTATGAGCTTTTCAAGATACTCACGCGAGTAGGAAATCTGGCTCACAACTGCATGGAAAGTTACGCCAAGGTTTCCTTGCATTATTCCAGTACCTTTAGAAGATCTAAAAACTGGTTATGCTTTTGGACAACTCTTAGTTGTGGTTACTCCTTTCCAATACTCAAGTGAGTTATAAATGGAGTTACCATTTAGCCCCAAGTGGTTGCAAAAGGACAACAATGTTGAAAATCAAGATGTTGCTCTTGGTTTCATTGAACCTCCTCATTGCACCAATTATAATACAGACAACTGGCTCACGTATGGGACGTCAAATAAAGAAAACATCAGTATTCTTAAGAAGATATTACTACTTGTGTTTTTGAGGACGAAAACTCTTCCTTAAGGGGGGAGTAATGTCAGGACAAGGATCCTATGGGGCAAGGCCCAACCTAGGGGGTTAGGGACCTAGGCCAAGGGCTTGGAATGGACTAGTGTGGGCTAGGGATCCACTTAGGGCAAGAGCTAGGAGCTAGGCCTATATAAGGGGCGGTAGGGAGGAGGATCCTAGGTCTTAGTTCCCTAGGTCTTATATAGTGCCTCATGAAGCTTGATGCGTGAGATTTGGACGATTGGAAAAATCTCATGGGAATTGAATAATAACTAGGTTGGATTGTAAATTTTTAATCTATTGCCACATGCCTTCAAGATATGTTACAAATTTGTGCACTAGAATTGATGTAAACTCAAATTTTGAAGCCGTTAGTATGCTTGTAGAAACCTTGGTAAGTTCAAAATAAGTTTGCATATTGCACCTTGCCAATGTTTGAAAGTTTGGATGCATTGACATCCTGTAAGGAAGGAAGGTTTTTAGCACATAGTGAGGTCTATGCATGAGATTTGGATGGCTGGCCAAATCTCATGGAGCTTGAAAGTTGATCGTGTTTTCTTGCAATAACTAAATATGATAGCACACAGATTCCATTGCACTTGAGCTCTTGTAAACTCTAGGGAAGTGCCTTCTTAACCTTGATGCTTCTATTAAAACATAAATCCACAAGAATTGGATGGCATCTCAAATATTTTGATGCTTAGGGAAATCTTGTTATCTTTAGCATAAGTATACATATTGGTGTTGGACAACTGGCCAAATCTCATGGGAATTGACTATAGCTAAGTTGGCATGAAAAGTTTCAATATTTTTCCATGTGTTTTTGACTCATGTTACAAATATGTGCAGTAGAGTCAATGTGAGCTCATTTTTTGAATCCCTTAATGTGCTAATAAAAACTATGGTAAATTCAAACTTTTCATAGGTCCTTACCAATGATAGTTTGGATGCATCGACTTTTTGCAAGGGACAAGGGTTGATAGAACATAGTGAGAATTATGCATGAGATGTAGATGGTTGGTCAAATCTAATGGAACTCAATGGGGCTAGGTGGTATATATTGAAACGACTAAATTGAGGATTGAATATACTAGCACCAAGGTTCCTTTGTACTAGAGTTCATGTGGACTCTAGTGTAGTGCTCCATTAAGCTCGGTACTTCTATCAAAAAAGACTTTCATGAGACTTGAACGGCCATCCAAATATCAATTGTATTTATGCTCCAGGAAAGGTTGTTATCTTGAACATAAATATGCATATTGATGTAATATCTATCAAATAGAATTATGCATGATAAATGGACGATTGGAACTTGATAGATTATTGATTTTTTTTGCAAGTATTGAATATGATAGCACAAAGAATTCATTGCACTTGAGCACATGTGAACTCTAGAAAAATGCCTTGCTAATCTTGGTGCTTCTATCAAAACATAGGCCCATGAGAATTGGATGGCCACCCAAATCTCAAATATCTTGATGTTTAGGGGAAGCTTGTTATCTTTAGCATAAACATTTCATTGCACTTGAGCTCATGTGCACTTTAGTGAAGCGTCTCATTATTCTTGGTGCTTTTATTGAGTTTTACCATATCCCAAGCAAGATTTTTTGAGCAACCTAAAACCAAAGAAACTTTTTAAATGGGTCAGACGACCAATTTGTGCTATGTATTGCATTCCATGTCATGATGGGTGACATGTATTTTGAATTCCTGTTAGTAGGCCCATGCAATGATCAATGAGCTCAAAACTGCTACCGCAATCTTTGAAGACACCAAAGTGCAAATCAACAATGCTCATGCACTTAGAATGTTTCAAAAAAAGAAGAAGAATTACATTGTTTATTTGAATGAGAGATAACTACAACTTGTATTACATGGAGTATTAAGAAAAAGTAAGCATTTGCATGCCAAAGTGAGTCACACTTGTCTTTATTTCAAATGTAAAAACCGTGTCATGTGCGTCAATTGCCATGGATAAGATGCAACAAGGAAGAGAATTTTAAGGCCTTTGAATTCTTTCAAAATCAATACCAAGGACTATATATTCCATAAGGATAGCTTAGGAAGTAAGAGTTCAAAAATGACATAGCATTGTCAAGTGGTGAGAGGTCCTCTAGAGATGTGGAACAAAAAAGATCCTTTGAAGCTACTAGTATCACTAGGTGTTGCTATGTGGTGCTACAAGAAGAAACTCCATAACAGTTTCATTTTATAAGGGAAAACTCTACATTTGGTGCTACAAGAATGACTAGCTTGATGGACTCAATGCTCAAGATCTTAGCTATGGATGAAAATTCAAGCAAGTGAAAGATCTTTTTCTTCATCATATTCCACTATTTTCTATGCTAAAAGCATACTCATGGAGTAAACCTATACAAAGTACTATTTCTCTTGAAAAATATTTCTTTCGCACTCATCTACCTCTTACCCTATAGTTATTTCTCTCCATTGGGGTCTTTAGGGCTTGGGAAGGAGGGTCACACCATGGAATCTTGAAGAACACCATCTTCTTGATTCAAAGAAAGCTACACAAGAGTACAAGTTGTGTTGTAATCAAATCTCTCTTTGAGAGAGAACTTTAATACAAAGACCTATTAGAGGGGGGACTGGCTCCAAGAAATACCAATCCTAATCAGGTTGTCAATCTTAATTGTGGCATTATCTTTGAATTATGTGCATCGTGTTAAGTTTCTAATATGTAAATCTGCAATGAAATCAGCCTAGCACAACCTCTAGTCTCCTCTAAAGAATTCTCTCAAGGAAAACTCTCTCCTTTTATGAGTTCAGTTTCACTGAATCTAAAATAAGTAGTCCGACTCCCCTCTGCTCACCCTTGCACCTCAATCCATTGCCTGTTCCCACACTGTAACTCAACTACTACCCCCATCGCCCTGTCCCACATTTACCATCACCTCTTGCACCACCATAGCTCAGAGAGACAAAGAGAGAGAGAGAGAGAGAGAGAGAGAGAGAGAGAGAGAGAGAGAGAGAGAGAGAGAGAGAGAGAGGGAAGAGGGTCCCCTTGTATCCTTGCCTCAAATTCAGAGAGAGATAGAGAGAGAGAGAGAGAGAGAGAATCTCAAGTTTTCCTTTGTTTAATGTGCTTCATACATACTAGTTGCATCCTTTTGCTATTGTTGGGGGAGAACAACCACTTATATCTATTGAGAAAAGCTATGCACATTGAAGGATAGGTGAATGATTTTTTTTTATGGTGACTTTTAGTCAACTCGAGCCTTGCAAAAAATCATTCTAATATAGGCATTTGTGATTGTGGGGGAGCCTCACCTATAGCCATACAAGCATGGGAGGAGATTGGATCTATAGTGTAATGATTGAGCATCATAGAGCTTGAGCAAAATAAACTCAGGTACCAAATTCTACTTCTTCCATCTTTGGTCCCACCTCCCACCTCAAAGGATTGAACCCACAACCCAACGGATGAAAGCCATGGGATTTTACCACATTGCCCATGCACACCACTTGTGGGATGTAGACGTCTTCCTCAAGTTTTCATGTGAAAATGTATTGGAGTGAGGGAACATATATTCAAGTACAAAAGTGCACTCTTGAGTATAACAATAAACTAGAATACCCAAGTTTTACTTTTATACATGAGTTCAATTTTGTGATAGGATCTATGGCACATGATTACTATTGACGCCCTAAATTGATTGGGTCCTTTGATCTCATCTCCCTTGCCAGTGTGAGATATAGGTGAGGTTGGGTGAAGAAGGATTGTCTTGATTTCTCAGAGTTGGCGTCATCACCAAATTAATGAAGGGTCCAAGTATGTGTGTGTGTGTGTGTGTGTGTGTGTGTGTGTGTGTGTGTGTGTGTGTGTGTGTGTGTGTGAGAGAGAGAGAGAGAGAGAGAGAGAGAGAGAGAGAGAGAGAGAGAGAGAGAGAGAGAGAGAGAGAGAAACATTGAATTATCATCCATGGAGGTCAAATATGACCCATGGGACCAAAAACAAACATACAATGGTTTCATCTATGTAGATGACAACGATACATATCAGTTAAGGACTGAGGGTCCATTGGGAGGGTTAAAAAAAAGGGAGATGGGGAAAATAAAAAACCTAGGGGGACTTAGCTATGGAGAGAGCTAATTTGGGGTTTCAAAAATCTTGGATGATGGCTTTACCACCTCGATTTTACCTTGTTTTCATGCTTCATGTACCTTCTTGAGCTCACTTGCTTTGGATTTGAGTTGGTTTGTGGTCAATTCTTCAACGATCCAAAACGTTGTTCCCTTGAGGAGATGGGATTGGCGTAGTAGCTTTCTCCACTCTTCTTTGTCCTTGAAGGTGAGAATACAATGCTCGGGTGGCACATTCTTGTGTGTGTCATTGATCTAGGAAATGGTTTCAGGCTTGATGTTGACAGGTTGAAGAATGTCCGATTGAGTTTGGGAATGGCCTCTTCGAGAGTGCTCTTGCTTGTGCACCATGGTGCGTGAAGTCCTCCAATCCCGATCTTAAGGCCAAGGGATTCTTGTAGTTTTCATTTTTGTATAACTTCTTGTATCTTGGTGTCGCGATTCTTGTGTGTCGCTTGATGGGCTTCTTTCACTGCTTTGACGGTCTCAGTAAGGGACGCCTCAACAGCATGGGCTTTTGCGAGTGGGGCTTTTCTCTCTGTCTTCGTCTCCTCTAACTTAAGCAAGTATTGTTTGAGTCACTCATTCTCTCCAATAAGTTCTTGAATCTAAGCTTCAAGAGTCGTAATCCTTGCTTCTTGGCGACCTGTAGGATCCTTTCTTGGTGTAGCAACCACTAGGAGAAGCTCTCTTGCATGGGATTTAGGTGCAAAGGAAGACATTCTGCTTCCTTTATTACCTTTTCAAATTGAGCAGAGTCTAAATGGGCTTGTTGTGGATTTCTCAAACCTTCAAAGTGACTAGAATTGAACTCATTGTATGGGGCTCGGATCTGGAAGGTTGTGACAAAGAAACAAATCTTTGTGAATGGATTACAGCAACACAAGAGACCTAAAAATAGTCCCAAGTTGAGTTGTGCTCCACACGCGATCGGGGATAATGGGTTTGCAAGGTGAGCCAGGTCAGCATTGGGCTGCTCGGGGAAATAAGAGAGACAAGATGCACAACACAAAGCAAAAGACTCTAATGATACCTTAAAAGCTTAAAATGGACAGCTTGAATGCTTTAAGCTGCTAAAGATGAGCCCAAGTGAATTTCATTTACAAGTGTTTTCCGTACCGATGCTGATAGAGTTAAGAGAGTTTAAGGCTCCCTAATTCAATCAAGATTAAAAATATTTCTCTTATGCGTGCCATTAGAGCTTTTTGAATTAGGAAGGAAGTATATGGAAAATAATTCCCTGCATGATGCCCTTGTAACTCCCAAGTACGGGAGAGAGAGTTTATCCTCTCTCCTTCTTGCCCTACTAATCCTGATGCCATAAAACACCTCTTACATTCTCTATTTACCCTCTTGAATTTGCAAGATAAGGAAGTAATAAGGGCATGTCAAATCAAAGATGTTGGGGATAATGGGGTTCACGAGGTGAGCCGGGGCTGCTCGCTGTGGAAAAAAAATAATAGATCAGGTGCACTACACGCAGTAAACAGCTCGAATAACACTTAATATACTTAAAGTTGACACATTGAAAGCCTCAAGCTGGTAATGGTTAACACAAAGTGGAATTTGATTACAAAAGTTGCCGTTAATGGCACTGCTTGACAATTCCCAAGTCACTGAGAGCTTAATCGTCTATAAATCTTCCCGAGAGAGTAAGAGAGATTGGGTCAATCATCTCCCTTATGGTGCCTTTATTATCCTTCTTATGCTCTCCAAAGAGAGGCTTCAAGCGTTGTTACCCTACTTTATGCCATTCATGATAATGGCGAAGCTTAAAGCTCTCTCCCTATGAATCCATCCACAAATATGTAGACAAGTTTTGGGACCTACAACTCAAACCCACTGTCTTCAAAAAGTTGGATTTTGGAGAGCAAAAGCAACATTTTTGTGCGGGATTAACCAAAGAAATGGCGGAGTATGTCAACTCCCAAAGGCCACGTACCATATCGGCGGTAATACACCATACTATGGTGGCCTCTCGAATCAATTTGCAAATGGTGGCTAAGCCCATGGAAAACAAGGGCTCCAACGAGCCTAAGGGGAAGGACAATGTCCAAAAGTCTCCTAAGGGCAACTCCAACAAAGCTAAAGAGAAGGGAGTTTACAAAGGTAAAAACAAACTCTCTCCTGAAGAGCTTGAGCGATATCGCAAGGATAACCGGTGTTTCAAGTGCGGCGAACAAGGGCATGCGTACAGCGCTTGTCCCCAAAAGAACAACCGCCAAGATCCTCCTAGAGCTTCCTTGGTTGAAATCCAAGAGGAGGAGACCCACCAAACTCACCACAAAGGATCTCCTCTATGCCATGCTTGGGGAAAGGTAAGAGAACATGATGCTTTTATTCTCTTTGACCCTAGTTCTACTCACAATTTTATATCTATAGAGTTGGCCACCAAGCTAGGCATACAAGCTTACGAGATGGGAGATGTCCTTCAAGGGGCAAGAAGCTTGAGTCACTCCCTTAATCGGGAAATTGAGGCTTCATGTCCAAGGCTATGTGGACAAAGAGGACTTCTTTATCTCTCCTCTCAAGCATGAGGATGTAATCCTAGGGGCACCATGGTTTGACCGCCTGGCTGCCAATGTTAAATTTCCTGAAAGGAGCATCTCCTTTAAGTTCAGGGAAAAAGACATGTATATAGATGCTAAGGAAATGGGTAACACTATCCCCATTGTACATACACGAGCTTTCAACAAGTCAATAAAGAGATCTATTTCTGTGTACATGATTTTTGTTAAAGATTCTCAAAATGAACCTAATGCTTTAGCAAAAGAAAATAAAAGCAACCAAAAGAAATTAGAATTATCCAATTTTCTCAAGGGGTTTCAAGATGTTTTTATTGACGACATCCCTTGTGAGCTACCTCCTAAACGAGGTAATGATGACCATGCAATTGAACTTCTTCCAGGAAGTTCACCGCCTAACAAACCTCCTTATAGAGTTTCTCAAGCTCAACAAGAGGAGATTATGCGACAAGTGCATGAGTTAGTTGAGAAGGGCATGGTTAGGCCTAGCTCATCTCCATTTTGCTCACCTGTGCTATTAGTGCAAAAGAAATAACAGCACGTATCGTATGTGTGTCGACTATAGAGCACTAAATAGGATCACTATCAAGAATAGGTTTCCCGTTCCACGGGTAGAAGACCTATTCGATAAGCTACAAGGATCGACCTACTTTAGTAGGATTGACCTAAAAAGTGGCTATCATCAAATAAGGATAGTTGATCAAGACATTGTAAAGACCGCATTTCGCACCACATTTGGTCTTTACGAATACATTGTCAGGCCTTTTGGCTTGACCAATGCACCAGCCACATTCAACCGCTTGATGGAGAAGCTGTTGAGGCCTCATCGAACCTTCACTGGAGTGTTCTTTGATGATATTATCATCTACTCTAATTCATTAGATGAACACAAGCAACATCTCCAGGTAATATTTCAAGTTTTAAGAGATTTTTCTTGCAAGAGATTCAGTATTTAGGTCACATTATCTCTCAAGATGGCATCCAAATGGATCCATCAAAGTTAGAGGTAATAAAAGGATGGCCTAAACCAAGGAATCTTCATGAACTAAGAAGCTTTATAGGTATGTGTGCATACTATAGACGCTTCATAGAAAAGTTCTCACAAATCGCAGGACCATTACATGACCTAACAAAGAAAAGCGTTAGGTATACATGGTATGCTAAGGAGAACAATGCTTTTGAAAAGATTAAAGAAAATATTATCTCTCAACCTGTGCTTACACTACCGGATCTCTCAAAACCATTTGAGGTCCAATGTGATGCTTGTGGTGATTGCCTTGGAGCTGTTTTGCTTCAAGAAGGGCACGCCATAGGCTATGAAAGTCGAAGGCTCGACCCTGTTGAGCAAGCTCTAGTCATATATAAAAAGGAACTCCTTGCAGTTCTACATGCCTTAGACTCATGGAAGCACTTTTTATTGGGGACTCCTTTCATTCTGCGAACGGAAGTCCTAATTACTTCATGACGCAGACCAAGCTCTCCGACAAACAAATGAGGTGGGCAAATTTCCTTTTGCAATTTCATTTTCATATTGCTCACATTGCTGGCAAGCATAATCAAGTAGCTGATGTACTCTCAAGATGGCCAAGAGTGAATGCGGTTTCCATAGAAACTCACAATGATCTATCTTCAATGATAGATGAGTATGCTATTGATCCCGATTTTTAGAGATGTGATTTCAGCCCTTGCATTAGGGAAGAAATAAGAACCATTTACTTTACAAGATGGTTATCTTCTCTACGGCAATAGACTATGTGTTACTAACTCACTACGTGAGAAAGTAATGTATGAATCTCATGCTCCACCTTATGCGGGGTATAGAGGGATTTAGTCTACCTTAAAGGGAATTGAAACATATTTCTATTGGCCTACCATGAAAGTGAACATACAAGAGTATGTTTCTAAATGTGTGGTATGCCAAAAGACAAAATTTGATAGAGGGAAGCAACTAGGATTGCTTCAACCCTTGCCAATCCCTAATTCACCATGGGAGAGCATATCCATGGATTTTATCTTTGGATTGCCTAAGTCTATCCATGGGAATACGGAAATATGGATGATAGTAGACAGGTTCAGTAAACAAGCTCATTGTCCATAGTGTCGGATAGAGATCCTAGAATGACCAGTAATTTCTGGAAGGGTCTCTTTGAGAATTTAGGGACAAGGATAAACTTCTCTTCGGCCTATCATCCACAAACGGATGGCCAAAGTGAAATAGTTAACCTAACCATTCTCGATCTACTAAAAGCCTATGTAACGGAAGTAGATCAAAGATCCCAATGGGAGAAGTACATACCCTTAGTGGAGTATGCTTACAATAACACTGTACATACTTCCACGGGAAAAGAACCTTTCGAGGTAATTGAGGGAAGATCAAAAAGCCCCTTGCTACCTAAGGTACATGGGAAGATCTTCCTTTGTAGATGAGTATAGCTGAGACCTACAAGAATCTTTTCAAAAGATTAAGGATGCTATCTCTATCTCACAGAGCAAAGGCAAAAGGCTGCTGCTGACAAGCACAGAAGAGCCCAAGCCTTTAAAGAAAATGATTGGGTATTATTAAAGTTTCCCAAGGCTCGATGAAGGCACATGACGGGAAAGAATCCTATGGGACACCAAAAGTACTATGCTAAACTAGCAAAAAGGTACTATGGTCCCTTCCAGATTCTTAGGCCAATCAATGAGATGGCCTATCAACTCAAGTTGCCCAATCATTGGCTCATACACAATGCTTTCCATCTGAGCCTATTAAAGCCTTACAAAGGAGATCCACCTCAAGAACCAACTATTGAAGACCCACCGGAGATCGAGGACCAAGAGGAGGTGCTACAACCCGAGTCCATTCTCCGACATGAAGAAAATGTATTAAGAGGCGGTAAGACTATCCGACGATATCTTATTAAGTTTAAGAATTATCCTTTTGAAGACGCTAGATGGATGCAAGGCATACAATTAAAGGATAACCTAAACCTTGTCAATGCTTACAATGCTTCCCAAGAGTAAACAAATGTACAAAATGTTAAAAATGAACAAAGTTTCTTTGTCTGATAAGACTCTCTTTTTCTTTATTGTGCACAAAAATGAAGTAGTATGCATGCTTAGATCAAGTTTGCGGAGACGACGTCTCCCAAACACCAAGTAGAGCTTGTCACTCTACTATGGAAGACTGATAGGACTAATGTACAAATATGCTTGCGGCATCCTCAGGCTCTCAAGTGCCAAATGGACTAGTCATCCATTGTGGAATGATGTCATAGGGTAACATAGGGATCCTCTACCCGCTAAGGAAAGGACTCATGAATATGCTTTATCATCTCTACACCATAGTTGAGGACGACTATGATTTCAAGAGAGAGGTAATGTCATAATAATCAATATCTAATTATCCTAAATGATTTTCTCATGTTAAACTGATCATTTAATATGTGGAACTGCCAAGGGAGAAAAAGCTAGAATATTGGTTAAGCTAGCAGACCGGCCACAGTAGGGATCCAAAGGAGGGAAAATAGGGATCCAAAGGGGGGGCCATCTACAAAAGAGCCATGTGCAACAATGGGCTAAAAAGACCCTAAGGTTCAACCCATTAAGACTTCCAAAATGCTAAGGTTCCAAAATTCAAAGGTTGTGTCCAAAGGTCAACCATAGGGGAATTGGATGCTTTGTGTGTGTCCAAAAAAGTCTTTGCACATCCCTACATAGGAGGGGGGTGAGCCTTGCATGTAGGGGATGACAGAGAAAGCCACACACACACACACACACACACACACACACACAAAAGCTCCCTTTACACAAAGGGAATGAGGGACACATGTCAGCTCCCTAGGCGAGATGCCCATAAGGTGTACCCAATTCTTATTGGATGGCCTTGGAGGTGGACCAATGAGAATTAGGCTAGAGTAAATCAAGTTTAATTAATTTAAAAAAACTTAATAAAAGAACCAATGAGAAATAAGTCCTCTAGAAGACTATTGGATAGTCTCCCAAGGGGTCCAATGAGCATTCAGCAGCCCAATGGTTTGCCGGATTCCTATTGGCCAGGAGGAAAAGGGGTCCAATGAGAGTTTAGTTGAATTATTAAATTACCTAAAGCTCTCACAAAAGGGGAAAGGGGGACCCATGTCAGAAGGCTATCACTTATGTTGCTTAATAGTCATTGGCTTAACCTAGGGAGATCCAATGGGAGGACAGCAAGAGCAAATAGCAAGGCGGGTCGCCCAAGAGAGATAGGGGGCTGATTTTTGCAAGGCATTATCACACACACACTCACACAATATCATGTGTGAAGTAAAGAAGACTCTCTCTCCTTCTCAAGCTTTAATGGAAAGCTTACCACGTACTCCAAGCTTGTGAGAAGGGAGGCCTACACCAACAACTCTTGGCTTTGTGATGCAAATCCAACAAAGAGCCAAGCTTCTATGCATGCTCATCTCCTCTACCATGCTAATTACTAATCTAAGCTATGCTAATATGAGTGATTATGTGAGGAGATGTACATCTTTCTCGTAAGATACTCCTTCTTCCTCTCAATCTACTCTCATACCCTGCTATCTCTCACCATCTTGGAAGGTGTGTGAGGTCTTGGGTCTGAGAACGGGGATAATTAATGTGGTGTTTCACTACAAGAGGTTGTGTGCTCTTGTGACGCTGTTAGCGACGGAAATACACTGGGTTTTTATAACCCCCGGCGTCGCTAAAACCGTCGCTAATAGCGTCGCTAATAGCGTCGCTACGAGAGCGTCGCTATATGCGTCGCTATAAGCGTCTCTATATAGAGACGCTCATAGCGACGGTTATAGCGACGCCCGAGAGAATTTTTTTTTGGTGGCAGGGCATTGAATACCCTGCCACCCATCAACCATATTGTACTTGATTCACTTTTTAAAAAAAGTGCAATGGTAGATAATAGACCCAAAATAGTCACCCACAAGACGCATTGTTTGCAAAATTGACAATTGTACACATCATAGGCAAAATGAATTGATTGGCAAATGTAATAATGACAATTGTACAACATCATAGGCATAAAGAATTGATTGGCAAAAGGAACTGCGGTGACAAATGTAATAATATACATGGTTCAAAAAGACGTATAAAATCTGTCTCATGATACATAAGCTATGAGAAACCCTAAACTAATGCTATCTAGCTACGGCTAAACTGATGTCGTCTAGTCAGACGTCTCATCGCGTCCAAGCGGCGTATCTGTCGGATTCTGCAAAAAAAGACAAGAAGACAGCTTTCAGTAAGTATAAACATATAATGACATTTATAAAACAATACAAAAAATAGAAAAGAGTAAACCCTAATACTAACCATGCCGCCGCGAGAACTGAGAATGTCCATCAAGGCGTTTAAGCCCTTCCTACCTGCGTACTCGCGCTCGTACGGTGTGGGATCACGTCCTGTCATCAACCACTGTCAAAACATACAAAGATTTCATTATGTTAGAATTAAAAAACTCATAAACTCTAAACTATCGAACATAAAGAGCAATGCAAAAACACTTACAAAATCGGCCTCAAATGATGCCCATCCACCGCTCCCCAAGTGGTGCGAGCTCCCTGCCTCTACTCGCACTCTGGCTGCATCCTTTTGTTGCTTCCACTTGTCGGGATTCTCGCGCGCTGCTTTCTTCGCATTCTTCCAATCTTCTTTGGCCACCCAATCTGGCCTGTTCCACCCATTCTTGATTGCTTTTTGCACTTCGAAATGCTTGTGTTTGCAGTATTCGCGCATTCGAATCTTCATCAGGTCTTCATTGAAGCGCTGATCCCGTGTTGGAACGGGAAACTCATCATGAAGTATGCTGATGACTCTGTTTTTTAAATCACTTGGTACTTCACTCCATTTGTTTAGTATGTAGTGTCTAAACAGCTGAGAGCAAAGACCACGCATGCGCGAGATCACCTTCTTGCCGTCATCATCCATGATGATGCCGCCGCTGAAGTCGACGGAGTAAGACAAGCCCTCTGGCCGGTGACGCGTGAACCTGGGTGTCTCGGCAGGGGTCTCTAGCGGCGTGTCGATGGGGGTACGGACGTCAGGTGTCTCCACCGGCGTCTGGGCCCCGAAGCGAGGAGTGTCGAGTGGGGTGGCTCCTGGCGGAGTAGGTAGAGGTGTGTAGCTTCTAGGAACAGTCAGCCATGCAAAACCTGGTGTAGATGGCGATGCTGTGGCTGGTGTGGGGGCGGGCAAAGAAGGGGAGGGTAAAGAGCCTCGTCGAACACGAGGCGGTGTGGAGGCATCGGTGGCGGAATCCCCACAACAACTGCCACCGCCACCACTAGAGCGCCGGTGTCTAGACGATTGTGAAGCTCGTCTCGTCGACGCCGAAACTTCGGAGCGCGCCGAATGCTCCGAAAGAGAGGGAGATGCGGATGGTGTAGGAACGCGCGATGATGCGCCAGAGCGATGACGCTCCACGTACCACTGTCTCTGCTACGGTGACAAAGAAGAAAGAAACTCCTCATCATCCATACCTGCATTAAACACACGAATATTTAAACTTAATATTGAATGAATAGAGTAGACAATGACGGAAAGACCACTAAATACAATGACGTAATGAGGCATATAAATACAATGACGCAATGAATTGAGTGATAGAAGAGGCAAGTCGAAAACTCAGAATTTTCAATCAAAAGATGTGAGCGCGAGTAGAAAAGAGCGTTATACACCATGGAAGGTACTTAGAGAGCCAGAGCTTTTACAACACGGAGCAAAATTGTTCAAATACAATATTTGTGGCTTTAAGAGATCTCTCTCTCATCCTCGCATAACTCAGCATAACTTCCTATATCTATATAGAGCTCTCCGTTTAAACACATATCCTCTGTTTCATTTTGTAGCTCCTCTGCATGCACCCCATATAGAGTAGTAGCATCTTGATGCTCGTCTGGCACCACCGCAGCGGCTTCTGATTGAGCATCTTCTCTGATCTCCTCCATTGATGCCGTTGTGATTGGCACATGGTAGCCTTCATACATCCTTGCACTACGAGGGGCTACCTCTATGACGTACCACCAGTTTGATGTAGACTTTGTAGGATGAAATATTACCTGCCAGAGCCACATAACTTACATGAGATCTTTCAAGCACATAACTTGTAAAAGGGGGATGTTAACTATTTACATACTTACTTGTTCACAATGCTCGGGTAGTACGAAAGTGTCTCTTAGGTCAGTCCATTTCTTAGTAGAATCCACCTCAAGAAAACTAGACTCTCCTCTACGCACAGTAGCGTTGCGACCCTCCATGATTATCTTGAACCATTGCACGTCGAACAAGTCGACAAAAAATCCTCTGAATCGATCCTCAAAATCTCTTGCAGCGTGCCGAAGTAAGTGAGTTCTGCCACCATAGGATCTGCATCAGAGGAACGTCGTCGACTAGACTGTTCAAATTTTGCCATGATTCCACAATCTTGAGTAAAACGCTTTTTGTCGATTCGTTCCACCCTAAAATGTCGACCTTTACACCATGCTGCTGTGTATGACTTATACTACAACGAACAAAGATTATGAGTGGCCGTTCAAACGTTTATAAATAAAGTCACTTGCTAGTCGTACATTGCAAACTTACCTTGGTCACGCAACCCCGAGAGTACTCCCAATCTTCCTCGGTCACTTCGTCACCGCATTGTTGTGCGCTTTTGAATTGGTTGTGCAACCATCTTAAGCTCATGAAGGTTGGTAGGCTCTCCAGAACCGTTGGATAGTGCATCGGTGGTCGTCTTCCCCGTCTCCACTCGATTCGTGCCCTTTTGTCGCTCTTGCTTTGCATCCTCATATTGTGAAATCCACTTTTGCATCACTGGATTGTGAAGCATGCAAAATCGGTTGATTTTAGCCTCTAGATCTTCCGTCATCTTCTTCTCAACACTGAGATTGCACATGACAATCCTAGATATGCGCTCATCATCTATGGTTTGCCATAGCGTGTCCCGGGCTTTATCAAATCCGTCTAGCCACTCTCCAATGTACACTAGGGACTCTGATACCAACCAACCTTCTGCCATGCTACCCTCCGGACGTGCCTTTTGACGCACATATCCCTTAAGCATTTTCATGAAACGTTCTAAGAAGAACATCCATCTGGAATGAACTGTGCCAGCTATTTCCACCTCATCAACTATGTGAACAAGAAGATGCACCTGAATGGTTAGCATGGTAGTAGGAAAATGTTTCTCAAACATGCACACAAGCTCCGCAGCATTTAGTTTGGCGAATGGTATGGAGTCTACGTTGATCTCCTTTTGTGAGATCCATTGCACCAGCTTTGCAAGTTTGTAGATTGTGTTACAGATGTCGAGAGACAAACATCCCTCAATGGAAACCGGTAAAATAAACTGTAAAGTATGTGCAGCAATGATATTAAAGTCCACATTTTATGCAATGATATTAAAGTCCACTATGAACGTACCTGACACATTTTATGCCAATCGTGTGACTTCAAACCGGTAAGCTTTCCTTCTTTAGTAAAACACGTTCGGAGCGAGTGCATTACGCCAGTGGGGGTCCGCAAAGATCGAATGGTCTCTTTTACTTTGCGTTCTTGGGCTCTTGTGAAAATCCATGGTACTTTAGGGAGTTTTATCGATCCATCAGACGCTGTTTGCGGCCAATATTGCTCCATACGATCCACATTTCTAAGGTCAACTCTGGCTCCCAAAGTATCTTTCTTGCCGGTCAGATGGTCCCATAGTAGATTACCCACATTCTTGAATATGTGCATTGGATCGAGCAAGTGATTGATCATGAGTCGGGGCCAGTATGGTAACTCGTACCATAGAGATAGTCTTTTCATCCCTGGAGGCAATCCGTCATCGCACATCTCCTTCTGCTCTAACCATGCTTGTGCAGACATCCTTGGTGGCTCTCTTCCCAAAAAGCCGTCGCGTAACACATGATTCTCTGGAAGATACGCTTGATGACCTTCGTAGATTTGCTTCTTCAGTGAGGGTGCCCTACGTGCATTCAGTCTAGGTCCACATGTGACACATGCTCTATATCCGCTTGTTTGAAGCCCTGCATGTATACACATGATAATAGATCAACTATGGGAAAAAACAAGATTTACAGTGTCTGAGTGAGGAGTGTCAATAGATCACCTGAGCATTCTGTTAGCCCGGGATAGTCCATCCAAACTTTGCCTGCATGTTGAGAAGAACCAGGAGTGCTTTCAATCTAGACATACGTGCTCCATTATACAATGGCGTATCGGCTTCACTTTTCATATCATCATAGATAAGCCTTTCTGAATCCATGATCGTCTCGATCATTTCATCAATATCGGGCTCAAACATTGCCTCGTTGGGAATGTGCTCTGCATGATCATCCCCCGAGCTGTCAGAGGCTACATCTTGTGGCCTCACATATGCTGCTTCACCAAAGCGCCTGCGAACACGTCTATTGGGTTGCAAGATTGCTGCTTGTTGGCCAGCGTCAGAGTCCGACGAGTTATAATTGGCAACAACTCGATCTATAATAGATGGATCGAACTCGCCAAATTCGCGAACGTGCTGCAAAGAAACACGTCTTGTCCGTCGCACAGCATGCTTGCATTGATTACAAGGACATAAGACCCTCGTTGAGAGATAGGTGTTTCGGTTGGACGGTCCCACATCCTCGTCACTACTCATAATGAGGATAAAAATCTTATAACCTGGACAACAAATTTAATATTCTATTGGCATTCTTCGTCTTATCTCTCTCTCTCTCTCTCTCTCTCTCTCTCTCTCTCTCTCTCTCTCTCTCTCTCTCTTTACCTCACATTCTCTAGTCATGTCCAATCCCCGCACACCTCGGTCTAGAGGTGCACGGAGATCAGAACCACCGGGTTATAATCTCGTCTTTATTGGTCAATACCTATATTTGTGGGTACAAGAAATCTACACACCCACGTCTACATGATACTGCATATAGTGGACAAAACCCCTTTGCCTCTTCTCTACCTGTAGCACTTCACAGCATCTTAACATCTTTTCACAGTAGATCTTTTCACTGTTCGTCTAACTCTAAACCCTAAACCGTAAGTAATTCTTGCGTGGACTCGATCTAACGTAAATAAGCGTAAATCTAACTAAAAATAAACCTAAATCTAATTTAACGTAAGTCTACATCTAACCTAATCTTTAACGTCTTTTGGGATAGTTTCCTACGACGTTAAAACTCTCTTCTTCTTGTGTGTGTGTGTGTGTGTGTGTGGGTAAACCTAAATAAACTTAAGTCTAATCTAATATAACATAAATCTAAATCTAACGTAAATTATGTTATATTAAAAACAAAGAACTAAACTAACAGGGATTATAAGAACCTTAAAATTAAACTAAATCTAACGTAAATTATGTTATATTCTTCTTGTGTGTGTGTGTGTGTGTGTGTGGGTAAACCTAAATAAACCTAAGTCTAATCTAATATAACATAAATCTAAATCTAACGTAAATTATGTTATATTAAAAACAAAGAACTAAACTAACAGGGATTATAAGAACCTTAAAATTAAACTAAATCTAACGTAAATTATGTTATATTCTTCTTGTGTGTGTGTGTGTGTGTGTGTGGGTAAACCTAAATAAACCTAAGTCTAATCTAATATAACATAAATCTAAATCTAACGTAAATTATGTTATATTAAAAACAAAGAACTAAACTAACAGGGATTATAAGAACCTTAAAACTGATTTAACACATAATTTTTCACATAACTCGGTAAGAGTTGGCATTCTCATCACTAAAGATGTGAGAGTTAACTTCCGGCGGTGACGCTACCTCATCTCCATCCACATCTGACGACAGCAATTGGCCCTTTAGACCGTTCTTGCTCTTGTTACTAACTTTGAAGTTGCTGTTGAATGACTAGAGGCTGTCTAGATAGTCATTGTGTCGGGGATGTAGTGACTCTTGCCGCCCTGAAGATCCACCTTCTTCCCTATCTTCTGAAGACATTTCACCAGTACTTTTGGATCGACGGAGCCCACCATGAGTGAAGGCAGCAATACCCTATATTCCATTGAGGGCTTTCTTCACCCGCTTCATGCAGGCATCGCAGTCTATGGAGACCTAAATCTAATCTAATATAAGGTAAATCTAAATCTAGCGTAAATAAACGTAAATCTAGTTAAAAATAAACCTAAATCTAATTTAATTTAACTTAAATAAACCTAAATCTAATTTAACGTAAGTCTACATCTAACCTAATCTTTAACGTCTTTTAAGATAGTTTCCTACGACGTTATAACTCTCTTCTTCTTGTGTGTGTGCACGCGTGTGGATGTGTGTGCCAATAAAAAGAGATAAATGGTATAACCTTTCTATCACCCATGCCAAGTATGATAGATTGATTATGCCATTTCCCTCTTGAATAATAGGTCTTGAGTTCAACTCCTCGTCGGCTAGATCTTTAGGTCTTTTAATTTTAATTAGTTTCCTACGACGTTAAATTAGTTTCTCTCTCAATGTGTGTGCGTTCTTTTGGATCATATGCATGTTTTCTCTCTTTTTTCCTCTCTCAATGTGTGCGTTTTTTGTTTATGCATGTTCTCTCTCTCTTTTCCTCTCTCAATGCGTGCGGTTTTTTGTTTATGCATGCTCTCTCTCTCTTTTCCTCTCTCAATGTGTGTGTGCATTCTTTATTTATGTATGTGTGTGTGCGTTTTTTTTAATGTTTGTACTCTCTCTCTCTCTCTCTCTCTCTCTCTCTCTCTCTCTCTCTCTCTCTCTCTCTCAAAAACACTATGTGTGTGTGTATGTGTGTGTGAGATAGAGAGAGAGAGAGGGAGAGAGAAAGAGGGGAAGGGAACATGAGAATGAGGAGAGGGAAGGAGCATACCTGGCTCTCCTTCCTCTCCTCGTGTGTGTGTGTGTGTGGAGAAGAAAAAGAGAGAGAGAGAGAGAGAGAGAGGAGAGAGTTACCTGCTCCTTGCTTGAGGGCGCCGAAAAACTCAGATCTGAGATCTGAGTTTTTGGGCGCGCTCGGTTATTTTTTTAGCCCAGCCGGCTCGCTATGAGCGTCGCAAATTTACAAAGAAATTTGCGACGCTCATAGCGACGCCGGGAATTTTTTTTTTGAGCGTCGCTGTGTGAGCGTCGCTAATATGAATAGCCTCTTGTAGTGTTTGCTAAGTGTTTTGCTTAGTGCATGAAGCTTTCATCTTCATTGCACTAGCTAGCCTTGAAGGAACACAAAGAATTGTATTGTACAATGTCTCTCTTGATCGGAGAAACCAAAATACAAAGCCTTTTGGAGGGGGGACCGGCTCCATGCAAATCCGGTCCTCAACTGTTGTCAATAGCTTAATTTCTCTCTCTTTTGAAAGTATTGTTCATGCTATCTAACTAGGTGTTATGCTTTTTGTTGCTCTCTCCACCCAAGCACTCTTGTAATTCTCATTAGGAATCTATTCTAATGAAATGCCCACTATGTTCAAGATAATTTCTGCTACACACAAGTTTTTAGGGCATTAAATGTTACATGATCCCTCATGTGTAGTTGCCCAATCCGGTACAGATCTACAATCAAACCCAGCTTCAAACTGGCATAACTTCCTCATCGTAGCTCCAATTGACGGGTCATAAAGACAGGCCCGTAGAGCACCTTGAGAACTAAAATTTTAATCCATAAACTAGTCACCTTAGACGTACCCACTTTTAGCAAACACACGTTATGACCCCTTAAAAGCCGCATCTAACATAGAGTTAGCATCAAACCTTGACCACTGCCAATTATACATATAGACTTCAAAGAAACTTAACTTACATTCCTCTGCTCTTTTTCCCATCATGGAAGCGGAGCGGCATGACGACACGATCGGATTTGACGAGCTAGTACGTCCACAGTCAGTGGGTTGGCGAGTAGAAGCGTGAGCAAGAAGAGGGCCAAGTTGACAAGCAAAAGCGTGTCAAGAGGGGCAGGGCTGTATTTTAACACTCCGCCATAGGGCTGTCCTTGCCCAGGGGGAGACAGGCAGTACACAAATCCTAGGGTTAGCGCAGAGAGAGAGAGAGAGAGAGAGAGAGAGAGAGAGAGAGAGAGAGAGAGAAGAAATGAAATGCAATAAAATGTCTTTCTTTCTGTTTCCAAAAGACCTATGACACTTGGAAGTTGCATTAGTTTAGTTTCTCTTTGGCTAGTTTTCTCTTGCTTGTTCATTATGCGTATTTCCATGCTTTCAAGTATATGTGCGAGTGGGTGTGTCTATGTGTGTGTACTGTGGGTGAATGGAGTTGCGCTTTTGTGTACTTTGTCTTATGTTATGTCGATACTTTGGAGGTCTGCTTTTGGGTGGGTGGATGTGTGAATTTTCCCTTGTCAGCCTGACTTTTTTTAGTTTGATTTATTATTTCTTCTTGTATTTGTCTTGGGTTTTTTTTTTGGTGCATATCTTGTTGTTTTGTGATGGGGGGGATTGGAATATGCTCTCGTGATGCTTCCTCATCATGGTAGATTTCTTGGTGATGCCAGATGCTTCTTCTCCATCATCTTCTTATTTGGTTGTTATCTCTAATTTGTACCTCCTTAGCTCCAGTGTTGTAGAGAGAACTAGTTGGTGGGTTGACATTAACTCATTTTTTCAGTAGGTTCCTTTCTCGTTGTGACATTTTGGTTACCTTGGAATTATTTTTTAGCACAGTTATAGAGATTCATAGTTTTAGTAGGAAATGCATGTATTTCAAAGAGAGTGTCAATCTCTCTCTTTCTTAGATAGCCATGAAATTTTTTATTGGCTGTAGACCATGTTTTTGCTTGTGGCTTTTCTTAATTCGATCAATTTTGCAGACTTGCCCATGTGGCTCATTGTAAATGGTTTGCCAACCGTTGTCCTCGTGCCTGCTTTGTATTTGACTCATACACTTTCTTTTAGAATG
Source organism: Adiantum capillus-veneris (assembly GCF_014529385.1). Taxonomy (NCBI): domain Eukaryota; kingdom Viridiplantae; phylum Streptophyta; class Polypodiopsida; order Polypodiales; family Pteridaceae; genus Adiantum; species Adiantum capillus-veneris. The sequence continues at coordinate 101,600,245 of NC_140942.1, forward strand.
GCCACCATTTGGGCATTCTGAGAGGCTTTTCAAGTAACATAAATCAACCTCTTGAGAGAGAGGACGGAGGAGGATAAGAGGAGCACTTTTGACCTAGTAGGAGCAATCCCAAGAGACCTGATTAAATTAAGAACTTTTCTTGAACTGAATTAAGATATATATATATATATATATATATATATATATATATATATATATATATATATATATATATATATATATAGATAGATAGATAGATAGATAGATAGATAGATAGATAGAGAGAGAGAGAGAGAGGAAGAAGAAGAGAATTTTAACGTCGTAGAATTTTAAGAGAATTTTGTGCCTTCTTCCATCTACCGAGGTTGTCAATTGTCATAAACTCATTTGTAGGGCTTAAAATTTATTGCACTTATAAAATTGTGGGCATTTCTTGATTTTGTCCTCTTCAAATGGCTCATTGTTATCTTTTGTTGGTTGTTCATTACAGTAGCAATGGAAAACACCATTATCTTTCTTAGATTTACCACAACTTTACAAAAATACCAGTCTCTGTCTTGACTAAACTCAACCAAATGATTTGATAATGATCTTCATTTTTCTAACTTGTTTATTATCTAAGATTCACACCAACCAATGCAGAGCATAATATGAGGCAAACATATAAGTCATCTAATTTTTATATTTATAATGTACTAGCCATGTTCTATTAGATTCTATGATACCTTCCTTTCTTGTTATCAATCAAATATCTAAACTAATCTATACATTACTACTTGGTTGAGTATATTGACTCTCTCATACAAGATTGTGTCACAGTACTCCTTGATGTGTTTACTAATTCCATTCAAAAAGACAACGTAGATCTCTCTACATGCACACACAGGTACATACATTTTCAGCTGCAACATACCCTCCAGGTATGTCCATCAAATACATCACTACCCTGTTCATATTTTGTTTGTGTGCATTGTCCTATACACTATGAAATCAAACACTTCTCATATCTTGGCTCCTACTTACATTGAATGAATTTTGATTGACATGATTTGTCATTAAGCTCTATAGCTACTCACATCAAGTAAGATATTTTGGATTCATGAACAACTGTTTGTAAGTACCCTCCTACTCAAACATGCTCCAAATTCATATGTGATAAATGTTATATTTTTATGCATTAGGAGAAAGTTGGACTCACTTTTGGGCCTTTCAGTTCTAGAGAGAGAGTGGCACTCGACCAATGAGGAAGAGGCTAACATTACGTTGAAAATCAACATTTTGGAGTCAAGCTCTTTTAAAAAAAAGGGAGGAAATATTATTTTTGTTCATCAAATTGCACAATTTCATGCTTTCAAGGGATAAATACCGTAAGTCGTACTAACTCTGTACTAAGGAATTTCAGAACTTTCATTGAAGACTCTATTTAGTATCTTTGTTCCCGCCCAAATATGACTTTGAGTAGCTCTACTTCCCTCTCAAAACTTCTTCCCTTTTTCATATTTGCGCTAACCTTTCTGTGTATTCTAGTGCACACCATGACTACTTCTCGAAGGCCTAGCACTACCATTGACTCTGTTAGCATTTTTAACAGTTATATTACAGATGATCAAGCATGGATACCATCTCGAATAACCATCAGAAGTTGGGTTCTACTGCAAACTAGGAGGAGGAAGAGGAGGCAATGCAATGATTTCGTGGAGGCTTTTAAGGGACAAGTTAAAGAGTTTAAAGTGTATGCACAAAGCAAGCACGTGATATAGGTCCTCATACAACATCCTTTCCAGCATGCAAACTTAAGGTTACAACATCTCCTCCAAGTTTTCCAAGACATCGACCCAATTGTAACTTATTTTGAGCATCTCGCTTACTGCATGATTATATTCGAAGGTTAAGTGGTGGATATCATCTTTGGTATGTTTCAGATATTTATCCATCGAATAGGACAGATTGGAAACCAGTTGAGAGCATAGTTGGGATTTTTGATGCTTTCCATGCATTTATTGGTGAGCAAATGTACCGAGGAAGACAACACAAGGAACTTGCAGATAATGGAATATTCTTTTATGATATGTCATATGTGGAACCGAGAACTTCCATTGGTTGGGGTTGTGTAGCAACAATGTTCATTTGAAAGTCTGAGAGCTGTTTGGAATTTTTAGATGATAATTGGGATAGGAAACAATCACAAAGAAAAATCTGTATTTTGCAAAAGAAGTCTCAAACTCTCAAAATTTCTTAGTGTCGTTTTACTATATTAGATATCATCTTCTTAGTGGACAACTTATTCCACTCGACCAAGATACAAAGTATAGCCTCGAGAACAAACTTTATCAATGTCCAGCTCTACTTTGGAGACAACCTACTTACCGTGATGGAGGCAATGTCAAGCACAACTATTGCACAGCTCAGGGTAGATCTTACATGTGAAGAACTTCCACTTTTGCCGGAATTGTATGCATTCCGTCTCAACAATAGAAAGATGCTTACTAAATGGATGAATTTTGATTGTATTTAATACATTAAGACAGAATCTAACTTTTTCTTCTTTTCAAATTCCAAGACGCAAGGAGAAAACAACATTGTGCAAGGAGTCACTCACAAATACACTTCACTTAATTGCTTCCACCGGAAGCTAGGTCACATACCTTGTGCACGCAAAGAGCTTTGATGCCATGCAAACCATGATGTACTCTTCAAAATGACTAATGCAGAGACATTTTGTGGCAGTCAAACAATGTTTCAAAAATATACATTTTCATTGTCTCAAACTTTACATACTGTGTTGTTTCTGTCAAGATTTATACAAGTAAATTTATCCCTTTCCCTACTACTGTCCTCTCCCTCGGTTTGTACCACTGGTCCCCCTGTCCTCTCCCCCGGTTGCTGCCACTGGTCCCTTGCCCTCTGCTCCGGTTGCTCCCCTATCCTCTGCTCCGGTTGCTGCTACTTCTGCCTCTGGGGACGCTGGTCTTGGGCATCCTTTCACGTCTCTCAAAATCATGGGCCTCTTCCATGGCTTCCGATGCATATTGCACCTATGAAGCTTCCCTCTGTTCTTGCTCTTGCCGTCGACGTGTAGCCCATTCCTCTACTTCTGCGATGTCCGCATAAGATTTATTGCTTCTTGCATATTTCAAACATCTTCTTGAGTCTGATTGTAGCACTGCGTCATTTTGTTAACGCGAGCCTGTTCGAACTCCTCAGCTCTCGCCCCTTCCTCTCTTGTGCTTCTGTTTACCGAGATTATAATATGATGGATGGCCATTATAGAAAAAAGTCGCACATCGTTGGGGGTGTAGTTATGTAATTGAAGTTCTTGTAGAAGCGTGATAATAGGAAAGTAAGTAGAGATGTTGCTTCATACAAACATTGCAGCAAACAATGAAACAACACGATTACTTACGTTCGGTACATCCAAAATTTGACTGAGGAGCAATAGGGCATTCAAAAAAGTTTGCCAGCCACAACTATAGTAATCAATCTGCGTGGACACGGTTACCCATTCGTGCCGGATGGTATTTCCTAGATCATGTTCTAACAAAACATGCTCTACACAGCATACAAGTTTTTTCACGGCACTAGATACATAACCACTTGAGTCAGTAACACATTACAGAGAGACACTACTTCCAAATGTACCCAGATGGGCCTTACGTTTTTACACGACCGTGAAATACCCTGCTTTGCTCGGAGTTTGCATAGTAAACAATCTTAGCTTCAATGTCAAATAACATCAAACTCCAATGATCCCTACAAAGACACCATCAAAGATGAGGAGAAAGATTATAAATGCAACATGGTTTTTACAAGGCAAGAAAAAACTCACGATTGATTGTATGCAGTGACGAGAAAGCGTGCTAGATCAAAGTTGACTCTGCTAAACCAATTCATCAGACTCAAAAAGGAAACTGCATTGTTCTGTAGCATAGGCAATATTAGCGGATCTATTACGTATACTTGGTTTTGAACCTCAGGGGGCAGAAGCGAGACAGCGTGCCTAACATGAATCAATGGCAGAGATTAGACTTAAGATATTTCAGCGGGAACTGCCACAAACCCATGAGTCAATACTGAGCGAGTGGGGCAGCTATCGAATTCCATAAGCCACTGACTCGCTTGGTATTGACCCATGTCTTAATGGTAGTGAGCCATTTAATGAATCAAGCGTGACTTATAAAGAAAAACTTGACATGGGTCAATACCGAGCGAGTAGTATCACTATCCAATTCCATAAGCCACTGTCTCACTTGGTATTGATCCATGTATCAGCGGAGAGCCATTTAATGAGCCAACCGTGACTTTTAAAGAGCATGAGAATTACCACAAAGCAATGTTGACGACCTCATTCGTTGCGTTGGAGTTGGTGAAACTACGCATGCATAGGAAGTCGTGTTGAACGAGGTTGAAAATGCAGCCCCCTCTGACCTTCCAGGCAGCAGTATCTGTGCATGCAGAGGTGCTGCACTGAGCAGAACTTTCAACTCCTCTTTGTTCTCTTTGTTGATTTGCTCTAAAATAATTGACTCATCTGATAAAGGCTCCTCGTTGGATGTCCCTTCTGATGCAGAGCCTTGCCCTTGCCTTTCTTGAGCTTTATCCCTGGCTGCCTCAGGCTCCTCCCTAACAACCGTAGGGTCCTCCTTAATAGGCACAGGCTCTGGATCATTTTCCTTCAATATTGGTTCCTCCATAAATGCCTCAGGGTCCACCCTGGCCTGCTCTTGCCCCTCATCAGCCCTTACTGGCTGCGGATCCTCCATGACTTGCTCATTTTGGTATCTAGCTGGCTCCTCCATAAGTGTCTCTATTTCTTCCATGATTGCCTCGGGGTCCACTCTGGCTTACTCATGCCCCTCTGCGGCTATCTCAGCGTGCCCATCTGTGTCGTTTCTCTTGACCCGTGATCATGTCCTTCTGTTGTTTATTTGAGCCCTAGATGGCTCTGTCTATTGTGCACGACAATGGAGAGGGGGGATGTTGACAATTTCCATGGTTCTACTATCCCGTATAGGTACTGGCTGAAGTAGCCCATCATAGCGGAAATGCAGCCTCCAAAGAGTATCAAAATCCTACGGCATGATAGTAACACGGTGTGCATGGGCAGCCAGGATATATCCATCACTGAAGAATTCAACGAGGTAGTCTTTTGCAATTTCTTGAAGGCAGAGTGGTGCACTGCTGGCCCATCGCATGCCGAATCTCCATTGCTTGCAAATCTCTCGCACTACTCGCTAGAAAGGGAGACGTGGAATAGCCGGTTGAACGTGTCATTCTATCATTCGCAGCTCTTGCAGTACACCTCTGTGCGCCTCATATCGGCGTCTTCTTGCTTGAGCATTCCAAGATTCACCCATTGCTCTCCTAGGCGTGGCCTTTGCACGAGGCATCTCTACAAATAGCATAACAGAAAACGACATTTCATTTGTTAGCACAAGGGACTTAAGATTTCAGAAAAGGTCAGTACCAAGCAAACAGGTGCATCAGATAGAGTTTTCCTTCCCTTATTCGCTTGGTACTGAGCTCAGAAAATTGTAATAGCAGACATCACTTATATTTCTGAGGTCAGTACCAAGTGAACAGTTGCTCTGTGAAGGATGCTAGCTCAAGCTGGAACAAATGAGGATCTATAGGCACAGAGTCTCAATCCTCAAAGACTCTCTGAAAGCAAGAAGGCATGAAGACCTGCAGGGATTGCTCGTCGAGATTGGCTCTCTAGATGCTATCTATAATTGGCTAAAAGAGATGAAGGATGAAGTGCTTGAGCTAGCCAGTAAATATGAGGAAGCCTTGAACTTTGCCAATAAGCTTCAAGAAGAGATAGTCTGGCTGTGAAGGAAAAGAATTAACTTCTAACTGGTTATTGCCAACCCTAAACACCCGGAAATTAGTAGGCCACTTTTTGTAAAGTCTAAAACTTGGCCTTTGCGCCTATCCCTAGTGTTTTCTAACTCAAAACCCCCTACATGGGTGTTAAGTTGTAATTTTGCTTCTCCCTTATAAATTTAAAATGCGTATTTGGTAAAAAAAACCCTAAACCCGCAACAAACAGGGTTTACCTTCCCCTTATTTCCTTAATACTGACCTCAAAAAAGTGTAATAGCAAACATCATTTATATTTTTTGAGGTCAGTCCCAAGCGAACAGATGCATCAAACAAAGTTTTCCTTTCCTTATTTTCTTGGTACTGACCTCAGAAAAGTGTAATAGCAAACATCCTTAATAAAGAAGATGGTCAGTACCAAGCGAACAAGTGCAACAGACAGGGTTTACCTTCCCTTATTCGCTTAGTACTGACTACACAAAATACAAGTGCACAAAAGTGTAGTAGCATACCTCTTCAGTGTGTGTAGAGTTCTGCGTCACTAAAGCACTGCAGAATGGGAGTAAGAGAAGATGCACAAAAAGGGTTGGGATGGTTTGCTTACCGCGTAGCATCGATGGGGGTATAATTAATTAAAATGATGGGTAGTAGAGGATGCGAAAAGAGGTAGAAGAGCGCTCATCTGGGGCGAGGGTATAATTGAAATGTTTGGTAGGGGTACTGCCTCTAAACGTAGAATGCTTACCTTGGCGAGGTGACAACTTCACTTATGTGCATGATTACACCCGAGATTGTGGTTGGTAAATCATACTGCATGGGAATCTGAACCCATTTATTACTAGTTGTCCTTGTGAGCACAGCCCACATGCCTTCTTCGAGTGACCGTTTAGAGTCAAACGCCAATCGCCCTTGCAGCCGCTATCTCCATCTCCAAGTGGAACAAACAAATCACCGTTGCCTTTGCCTTTTATGTGCTCTTCCCCTTGGCCATCTCTTATGATCCTGTGTTTAGAGTCAGACGCCGATCGCTCTTGCAGTCGCCATCTCCATCTCCAAGTAGAACAAACAGATCGCTGTTGCCTTTGCCTTTTCTGCGCTCTTCCCCTTGGCCACCTCTCGTGATCCTCCATTGCGGGACCTCCACTGGGTTGAGTCCTTTGCTGCCGCATTGCCATCGCCACCTTCTAGTTCTTGTTGTCGATGGCCTGCGCCATCACCATCCAACTCGGTGCCATTGGATATTGCAGAGACAGGTTCTTTCTCCCTGCCTCTCTCCCCTTTCTGTGTGCTGTTAATTGTGTGCGCACTGAAGCCACTGCGTTACGAGGTTAGAGCACAATGGGAACAACACTCCAAGGGCCAAAGAGTGGTCGTTAGGGTAAGATTAGAAGTATCGCACCGCATGGTTGAAATAATTACTCCTTATGTGACCGTGCCTGAGTTTGGGCATAGTGAGTGAGTAGGCCTATATATCTATCACTGATAACATTAAATGCTCTGTTCTTATCCACCTGTTCCAAATGCTTGGGTCAGAACCAAGTGAACAGGGCCCTTCAGAGATTCTTGGGACCCCTATTCGCTTGGTTCTGACACAAGTGAGGTCACCTTTTATGGCATTAGCGCACGGGAAAAAACAAAGCAAATAGAGACCTTTAGGGGTACTCGAGGCTCAATATTCGCTTGGTTATTGCACCAAATAGTTTTGGCTTGCTTTTTCTTTCATTCATGGGGATCATAGTCCTAGAGATAGACATTGTGGGTAAGGATACATGTGAATAAAAACCATTCACGTTCTTATACAACGCTTGTGCTCATCACTGTGCACCAAAACTATCAGGAATGTTTAATGCAGAGTTTTCTATTCAGAGGATTATAGATTTCTCATTTGAGTACCTAGAAACCCATTTGCAACAGTATGAGGCAGTCATATGTGACAATTCCATGACAGTTGATGGCATGAGATATGTTCACCCAGCCAAACTTGACCCTGACAAGAGTGCTTCAAGGAGACTGAATCACTGTCTAGAAAAGCGTCCCTCCAATGCACTGCTTGTACAAGACAGGTGTATGAAGCACTTCAAAAAGTGTCGCTTAGTGGAATTCTACCACGGATTTTTCTGTTACTTATACTTGCAGACAGATGGTGAGCTAGAGACTTCCCAGTCAACAAATTTCACAGTTGTCCATTGGCGCCGGAGGAAGAGGTGGGGGTGCAGTTCGTCGACCTAGAAGAAGAGTGGGTAGAGGTATTAAAGGAAACATGTGACACGAGCTTAACTCTTTCTTCTCTTGTGAATGCAGCAATAGGGTGCAAGCAAAAAAGCCCAAGTAAGGAAGTGACTTTGCCTTTGAATTGTGCTCCTAGCTTTGCTATGGCGGGCGACACCCACTATGTTCTGCTCACAGATATCATGCATGAGCTCAATATATGGGAGGACTACTGCCTAGCTGCAATTGAAAATTTTTGTGAGGTAGACAGGGGGTTTGTGGATGATGGTGGAGTCGACCAACATCTTATTGCTGGCATAGCTGTCTGCGACTCACAGTTCACTTCAGGGTGGCAACTGATCAAAGATACATTGAATGAAGCGAAGTCCGGAGAGGCCAATTTTCCAACAGATGAGTTGTTTGAATTGAAAACAAAATAACTCGGCTTGGAAAACATGGTTAGGCCCGTGGCACCCAGAGCTCAAGTAATGAATAGTCAGTCTATTCACTTGTGGGGGAGGTCGATGCTGGAAATGGATGAGAATTAGATGGTAATTTTTGTCGTGCATTCAGATGGTATTGGAGATGGCCCGGTGATAAAATATCATGATCATTTTTTTGTTGACAGGTGCTACTGTATGATGATAGTTTCCTTAGAAGAGCGGGAGGCTCACGGCAAGGGCTTGTCACCAGAGTCCAACACAAGGATGCGGCGTTGTTTCACTACATCGGGCGTTTCAACCACAGAAAGGTTTGTAGAAACAATTCAAGTACTTGGCAATTGTACTCATCTCACTTACGGCCAATAAATTCATTACAATTTTTATGTAGATCATAATATACTAGAAGGAATACTCCGAGGACAATGCAAAGTACCCACTGTTTGCAATGAAAGTTATTACAAGATTGTGTGGTGGACACCCCCTCCCACTAAACACAAAAAGACTAATTTTGATTAAGAAACAGTTTGCTCTACGCGTATTTGGCATTGAGTATGGGTGCCAAGCACTCAGAGTCCCCTATTTCATGTCCTACACAGCTCAGGCTCTGGCTGTAGGCATTGAAGACTCAGAGAGCCTAGATCCATACAACAAGTGCCTCTTTCTGAGGGAAAGAAGATGCCTGATGCCAGTGGGGATGCTGCCATCAACAGAGGAACGAGCTCGTCTACAGAGCTTGCACATCGAAGGGGTACAAAGTGAGGAAGAAGGAGGTGCATCGAAAAGGATAAAAATGATGGACTCTGGTCCATCTTCTCCCGCTCCTGACTCGTGACCGTCGCCACCTCACATGGCGCTCCCCCGCATTTGAAGCTCCCCAAGCCATATGTTTCTTCTCTTTGCGGATGTGTTGTAAAGAACGTGTAATTTCTGAACTCTTAAGAGGTTCCTTCTGCCTTGCTCTATGAATTAGTCATTTGTAAGTCCATTGGTGTAACTCTAATAGGCTATTGGCCTTATCCTTTCCTCCCCCATGTCTAGTGTGCTTAAAATAACTTGTTCTTGCCATGTAGTGGATTTCTTCCATGCCTTCTCTGGACCATATTGATAGTGAGCCGTATGTCTTGGCAAAATATGGACCATGGTTGAACAATATGTGCTACATTGAAATAAAACAGAATGGTCAGTAGAGTACAATTTTGTTTTGTATATGTAGAATGCTAACCCACCATGTAATGTGTGATATGTTGCCCACCTCACCCTGTAAGGTAAGCCTTTTTCCAATCCAGCAAGGCTGCTTGAAATGATGTGAGCTTACTTTGGTCCAAAGAATGCTACTCAACATAGTCATTAGGAGAAAGCTGGACTCACTTTTGGGCCGTTCAGTTCTAGAGAGAGAGTGGCGCTCGACCAAGGAGGAAGAGACTAACGTTACATTGAAAATCGACATTTTGGAGTCAACCTCTTTTAGAAAAAGGGAGGAAATATATTTTGGTTCATCAAATTTCACGCTTTCAAGGCATAAATGCCGTAATTCGTACTAACTTTGTACTAAGGAATTTCAGAACTTTCATTGACCCAAGTTTTCCAAGGCATCGACCCAACTGTTAGTTATTTCAGCATCTCGCTAAGTGCATGATTATATTCAAATATTAAGTGGTAGGTATCATCTTTGGTATGTTTTAGATATTTATCCATCGAATAGGACAAATTGGCAACCAGTTGAGAGCATAGTTGGGATTTTTGATGCTTTCCATGCGTTTATTGGTGAGCAAATGTACCGAGGAAGAAAACACAAGGAGCTTGTAGATAATGGAATTTTCTTTTATAATATGTCATATGTGGAACTAAGAACTTCCATTGGTTGGGGTCGTGTAGCTCCTTTGTCACTTACATCCTTTTACAGCAAGGATTGGTCCTTGCCTGCTTCGCAAACTAGTGAAAGCTTTAGGAACAAGTTGTTTCATGATATACAAAAGTTCCTCAAGTATTCAATTGCCACAAAAATAGTTCGGCTCGCACTATTTATGCCTCTTGAAGTGTTTGTAGATTTTTTCTTCGATGAGCAAATAAGAACTACCGCAACAATGTTCATTTGCAAGTCTGAGAGCTGTTTGGACTTTTTAGATGATAATTGGGATGGGAAACAATCACATAACAAAATCTGTATTTTGCAAAAGAAGTCCATAACTTGCAAGTTCATTATAAGCTCTCAAAATTTCTTAGTATCGTTTTACTATATTAGATATCATCTTCTTAGTGGGTAGCTTATTTCACTCGACCAAGATACCGAGAGCAGCCTTGAGAAAAAACCTTTATCAGTGGAGATCTATTTTCGAAACATCCTACTTACTGTGATGGTGGAGAGAATGTCAAGCACAACTCTTGCATAGCTCATGATAGATCTTACATGTGAAGAACTTTCACTTTTGCCCAAATTGTATGCATTTAGTCTCAACAATAGAAACGTGCTTACTAAATCGATAAATTTTGATTGTTTTTAATACATTAAGACAGAATCTAACTTTTTCTTCTTTTCAAATTCCAAGGCGCAAGGAGAAAACAACATTGTGCAAGGAGTCACTAACTAATACACTTCACTTAATTGCTTCCACCGGAAGCTAGGTCACATACCCTGTGCATGCAAAGAGCTTTGATGCCATGCAAACCATGATGTACTCTTCAAAATGACTAATGCAAAGACATTTTTTGGCAGTCAAACAATGTTTCAAAACTTTACATATTGTGTTGTTTCTGTCAAGATCATAAAAGTAAATTGCTTCCTTTCCCTAGTATTGTCCTCTCCCCTGGTTTATGCCACTCGTCCCCTGTCCTCTCCCCCGGTTTGTGCTACTCGTCCCTTGCCCTCTCCTCCGGTTGCTTGTACCTCTGCCTCTGGGGACGCTGGTCTTGGGCATCCTTTCGCGTCGCTCGAAATCATAGGCCTCTTCCATGGCTCCCCTGCCCTCTGCTCCGGTTGCTTCTACCTCTGCCTCTAGGGACGTTGGTCTCGGGCATCCTTTCACGTCGCTCGAAATCATGGGCCTCTTCCATGGCTTCCCATGCTTCTTGCACCTATGAAGCATCCCTCTGTTCTTGCTATTGCCGTCAACGTGTAGCCCATTCCTCTACTTCTGCGGCGTCCGCATAATATTGATTTATTGCTTCTTGCATATTTCGAACTTCTTCTTGAGTCTGATTGTGGTGTTGCGTCATTTCATTAACGCGAGCCTCTTTGAACTCCTCAGCTCTTTCCGCCTCCTCTCTTGTGCGTCTGTTTACCGAGATTATAATTTGCTGGATGGCTATTATAGAAAAATGTCGCACATCGTTGGGGGTGTAGTTATGTAATCGAAGCTCCTGTAGAAGCGTGATACAGACATTTGTTGCTTCATACATACGTTGCAGCAAAAAATAAAACAGCAGATTACTTACGTTCGGTACATCCATAATTTGACTGATGAGAAACAGGGCATTCAAACAGGTTCGCTAGCCACAACTATAGTCATCAGTCTGCATGGGCACGGTTTCCCTTCGTGCCGGACTATATTTCCTAGATCATGTTCTAACAAAAGATGCTCTACACAGCATACAAGTTTTTTTGCGGCACTACATACATAACCACTTGAGTCAACAACACATTACAAAGAGACATTGCTTTCCAAATGTACCCAAATGGGCCTTACGTTTTTACACGACAGGGAAACACCTTGCTTTGCCCGGAGTTTGCGTAGTAAACAATCTTAGCTTCCATGTCAAATAACATCAGACTCCAATGATCACTACAAAGACACCATCAAAGATGAAGAGAGATTCTAAATGCAACATGTTTTTTACAAGGCAAGAAAATACTCAAATACTCACGATTGATTGTAAGCAGTGACCAGAAAGCACGCTAGATCAAAGTTGACTCTGCTGAACCGGTTCATCAGACTAAAAAAGGAAACTGAGTTGTTCTGCAGATAAGGCGATATCAGCGGATCTATTACGTATACTTTGTCTTGAACCTCAGGGGGAAGAAGCGAGACAGCATGGCTAACATGAACGTATGGCAGAGATTAGACTTGAGGTATTTCAGCGGGCTGTCACTACCACAAACCCGTGAGTCAATACTGAGCTAGTGGGGCAGCTATCAAATTCCATCCGCCATTGACTCGCTTAGTATTGACCCATGTCTTAATGGTAGTGATCCACTATAAAGAAAAACTTGACGACTGCCGCAAAGACATGCATCAATACAGAGAGAGTTAGTGGCAGATTCCAATTCCATAAGCCACTGACTCACTTGGTATTGATCCATGTCTTTAAGGTAGTGAGCCATTATAAAGAAAAACTTGACGACTGCCGCAAAGACAGGGGTCAATATCGAGCGAGTAGTACCACTATCCAATTCCATAAGCCACTGTTTCGCTTGCTATTCACCCATGTCTCGGTAGAGACCCATTTAATGAACCGAACCTGACTTTTAAAGAGCATGAGAATTACCACAAAGCAACGTTGACGACCTCATTCGTTGCGTTGGAGTTGGTGAAAATGCGCATGCATAGGAAGTCTAGATAATCAAGGTTGAAAATGCAGACCTCCTCTAACCTTGCAGGCAGCTGTATCTGCGCATGCAGAGGCGCTGAGCTCAACAGAACTCTCAACTCCTCTTCATTCTCTTCGTTGATTTTCTCTAAAATAATTGACTCATCTGATACGTTGGATGGCCCTTGTGATGCAGAGCCTTGCCCTTGCCTTTCTTGAGCTAGCTCCCTGGCTACCTCAGGCTCCTCCCTAACAGCCTCCCTAATAGCCTCAGGCTCCTAAGGCTCCGGATCATTTTCCTTCAATATTGGTTGCTCCATAGATGCCTCAGGCTCCACCTTGGCCTGCTCTTGCCCCTCATCATCCCTTACTCGCTGCGGATCCTCCATGACTTGCTCATTTTGGTGTCTAGCTGGCTCCTCAATAACTATCTCTGTTTCTTCCATGACTGCCTCGGGGTCCACTCTGGCTTGCTCATGCCCCTCTGTGGCTATGCCCATCTGTGTCCTTTCTCTCGACCCGTGATCAGGTCCTTCTGCTGTTTGTTTCAGCCCTAGACGGGGTTCTATCTGTCATGCACGAGGATGGAGAGGGGGGATGTTGAGAATATCCATGGTTCTAGTATCCCGGATAGGCACTGGCTGAAGCAGCCCATTGTAGCGGAAACGCAGCCTGCGAAGAGTATCAAAATCCCACGGCATGATAGTGACGTGGTGTGCATGGGAAGCCAGGATACATCCATCGCTGAAGAATCCCACAAGGTAGTCTTCAGCAATTTCTTGAAGGCGGAGTAGTGCACTGCTGGCCCATAGCATGCCGACTCTCCACTGCTCACAAATCTCCCACACTACTCGCTGGAAAGGGAGACGTGGAATAGCAAGTTGAACGTGTCGTTCTATCATGTGCAGCTCTTGCAATACACCTCTGTGCGCCTCATATCGGCGTCTTCTTGATTGAGCATTCAAAGATTCACCTGTTCCCCTCCTAGCCGTGGCCTATAAATATTCACCTGTTGCATCTCTACAAATAGCATAACACCAAAAGACAATTCATTTTTCAGCACAAGGGACTTCAGATTTTAGAAAAGGTCAGTACCAAGGTGCATAGAAAAGAGTTTGCCTTCCCATATTCGCTCAGTAGTGACCTCAAAAGAAAGTAATAGCAGACATCACTTCTATTTTCAGAGGTCAGTACTAAGCGAATAGGTGCATAGGAAAGAGTTTGCCTTCCCATATTCGCTCGGTAGTGACCTCAGAAAATAGTAATAACAAACATGACTTATATTTTCTGAGGTCAGTACCAAGTGAATAGGTGCATAGGAAATAGTTTGCCTTCCCTTATTCGCTCGGTAGTGACCTCAGAAAATAGTAATAGCAGACATGACTTATATTGCATGAGGTCAATACCAAGAAAATAGGTCCATAGAAAAGAGTTTTCCTTGCCTTATTTGCTCGGTAGTGACCTTAGAAAATAGTAATAGCATACATGAATTATATTTTATGAGGTCAGTACCAAGCGAATAGGTGCATAAGAAAGAGTTTGCCTTGCCTTATTCGCTCGGTAGTGACCTCAGAAAATAGTAATAGCAGACATCACTTACATTTTCAGAGGTCAGTACCAAGCGAATAGGTTTGCATCCCCTGCAACAAAATACCTTATTCGCTTGGTAGTGACCTCAAAAAGGTGTACAAGGAAGCGAACAGGTTTGCATCCTCTGCAACAAAATACCAATGTGAAGGAGACGTTTAAATCCATGCGGTCCTAACTATCATGTCGTTCCCTCCCATCACCTCCCCTAATCTTGGGGGGATGGTACCATTGATTCTCTCTCCCACATCCACCTCTCATGAAACCGCATGGCGGTACGACCCCTCACAGACCACTCACTCATAAGCCAGAACCCAGGCTTTTCTTTTTAGGTATGTCCATCTAGTCTATTTAACCAGCAGTTGTTTCAGAACCTCTCTCAAGGTTTCGCAGAACAACTACAAGAAGCTTAGGATAGTGGTGATGCCTTTCCAAGGTATACTCCCGCAGCGCCAGCAGCACCGCATCCGGGCCCTCCTCATGAGGTCCCCCCTCGGCCCTCCCCTGATGTTACCCTTAACATTCTCCATCGACACAGCACGTGAGTGGCTGCTGTCAACACGGTAGTCAATTCTTGAGGTAAGCCACTGGTAATTCTTTGCTTTTTGCTCCCAATTTCCAAGCTCCTAGTTTAAAGAGATTATTTGCTAAATGCTGTGTGTAGGATGCTAGCCTGAAGCTGCAGCAAATGTTGATCGTCAGGCACAGGGTCTCAATCCTTAAAGACTCTCTGGAAGCAAGAAGGCGTGAAGACATGCAGCGATTGCTCATCGAGAATGGCTCTGCAAAGGCTATCTTTAATTGGCTACAGGAGATGAAGGATGAAGTGCTTGAGCTAGCCATTAAATATGAGGAAGCCATTACTTTGCCAACAGGCTTCAGGAAGAGATAGTCTAGCTATGAAGGAAAAGAACTACATGGTTATTGCAAACCGTAAACCCCCGGAAATTAGTCGGCCACTCTTTGTAAAGTCTGAAGTGTTTTCTAACTCAAAACCCGGTGTTAAGTTGTAATTTTGTTTCTTTCTTATAAATTCAAACGTGTATTTGGCAGAAAAAAAAACCCTAAATCTGCAACAAACAAGGTTTACCTTCCCCTTATTTGCTTAGTATTGACCTCTATACTAGTAGACATCACTTAACTTTTCTTTTGGTCAGTACCAAGCGAATAGGGGCATCGAACTAAGTGACCTTCCCTTATTCGCTTGGTACTGACCAAGGATGATGGTCAGTACCAAGCGAACAAGTGCAGCAAAAAGGGTTTACCTTCCCTTATTTGCCTGGTACTGACTACACAAAATACAAGTGCACGGAAGGGTAGTAAGTAGCATACCTCTTCACTCTGTGTAGAGTTCCGCGTCACTGAAGCAATGCAGAACAAGAGTAAGAGAAGGAGGATGCGCGAGAGTAAGAGGTGATGGAGTTTGCTTACCGCGTAGCATAGATGGGGGTAGAGTTAATTAGAATGATGCGCAGTAGAGGACGCAAAAAGAGGCAAAATAGTTGAAACTTGAGATGTTTGGCGGAGGTACTGCCTCAACTTAGAATGCTTACCTCGAGGAGGGTGACAACTTCACTTATGCGCGAGATTGTGGTTGGTAAATCGTCCTTGTGAGCGCATCCCACGTGCCCTTTTGAGTGACTGTTTAGGGTCAGACAGACACCAATCGCCCTTGCAGTCGCCATCTCCATCTCCAAGTGGAACAAACAGATCGTCGCTGCCTTTGCCTTTTCTACGCTCTTCCCCTTGGCCAGCTCTCATGATCCTGCGTTTAGAGTCAGACGTCGATCGCCCTTGCATTCGCCATCTCCATCTCCAAGTAGAACAAACAGATCGTCATTGACTTTGCATTTTCTGCGCTCTTTCCCTTGGCCACTTCTTGTGATCCTGCATTGAGAGTCAGACACCGATCGCCCTTGCAGTTGCCATCTCCATGTCCAAGTAGAGCAAACATATCGTCGTTGCCTTTGTATTTTCTGTGCTCTTCTGCTTGGCCACCTCTCGTGATCCTGCATTGAGCGACCTCCACTGGATCAAGTCCTTTGCTGCCGCGTCGCCATCGCCATCGCCACCTTTTGGTTCTTGCTGTCGGTGGCCTACGACATCACCATCCAACTCGGCACCATTGGATATTGCAAAGACAGGTTCTTTCTCCTTGCCTCTCCCCTTCCTATGTGATGTTAACTGTGTGCGCACCGAAGCCACTGTGTTAGGGTAAAATTAAAAGTCTCAAACCGCATGGATGGTTGGAATAATCACTCCTTATGTGATCGTGCCTGAGTTTGGGCATAGTGAGTGAGTAGGCCTATAAATCTATCACTGATAACATTAAATGCTCTGTTCTTATCCACCTATTCCAAATGCTTGGGTCACAGGACAGAACCAAGCGAATAGGGCCCTTCAGAGATTCTTGGGTCCCTATTCGCTTGGTTCTGACTCAAGAGCCGTCACCTTTTATGACATTAGCGCACTGGACAGAACCAAGCAAATAGGGCCCTTCTGAGATTCTTGGGGCCCCTATTCGCTTGGTTTTGACTGAAGATCCGTCACCTTTTATGACATTAGCACATGGGATAGAACCAAGTGAATAGGGCCCTTCGGAGATTCTTGGGGCCCCTACTCGCTTGGTTCTGACTCAACTAACGTAACCTCTAATGACATTAGCGCACGGGACAAAACCAAGCGAATAGGGCCCTTCGGAGATTCTTGGGGCCCCTAATCGCTTGGTTCTGACTCAACTAACGTCACCTTTTATGACATTAGCGCACGGGACAAAACCAAGCAAATAGGGTCCTTCGGAGATTCTTGGGGCCCCTACTCGCTTGGTTCTAACTCAACTAATGTCACCTCTTATGACATTAGCGCACGGGAAAGAACCAAGCAAAAAGAGACATTGAGGGGTACTCGAGGGTCAATATTCGCTTGGTTATGACACCAAGTAGTTTTGGCTTGCTTTTTCTTTCAATCATGGGGATCATAGTCCTGGAGACAGACGTGAGCGAGGATACATGTGAAGAAAAACTATTCACGTTCTTATATAACGCCCGTGCTCATCACCATGCACCAGAACTATCAGGAATGTTCAATGCAGAGTTTTCGATACAGAGGATTATAGATTGCTCATTTGAGTACCTACAAACTCATTTGCAACAGTAAGAGGCAGTCACTTGTGACAATTCCATGACAGTTGATGGCATGAGATATGTGCACCCCGCACCCAGCCGACCTTGACCTTGACAAGAGTGCTTCAAGGAGACTGAATCGCTGTCTAGAAAAGTGTCCCTCCAATGCACTGCTTGTACAAGAGAGGTATATGAAGCGCTTCAAAAAGTGTTCCTTAGTGGAATTCTACCATGGGTTTGTCTGTTACTTATACTTGCAGACGGATGGTGAGTCAGAGACTTCCCAGTCAACAACTTTTGGTAGTTGTCCATTGGCACTGGAGGAAGAGGTAGAGGATGTGGAGGTGCATTTCGACCCAAAAGAAGAGCGGGTAGAGGTGCTAAAGGAAACATTTGATGCGGGCTTAACTCTTGTTTCTCTTGCGGATGCGGTAATAGGGTGCAAGCAAGGAAGTCCAAGTAAGGAAGTAAATTTGCCTCTGAATTGTGCTCCCATCTTTGCTATGGCGGGCGACACCCACTATGTTCTGCTCACAGATATCATGCATGAGCTCAATATATGGGAGGACTACTGCCTAGTGGCAATTGCAAATTTTTGTGAGGCAGACATGGGGTTTGTGGGCGATGATGGAGTGGACCAACATCTTATTCCTGACACAGCTGTCCGCGACTCACAATTCACTTCAGGGTGGCAACTGATCAAAGATACGTTCAATGAAGCGAAGTCCGGAGAGGCCAATTTGCTAGCAGATGAGGAGTTTGAATTGACAACAAAACAACTCGGCTTGGAAAACATGGGTAGGCACGTGGCACCCAAAGATCAGGTAATGAATAGTCAGTCTATTCAGTTGTGGGGGAGGTCGACGATGCTGGAAATGGACGAGAATCAGATGGTAAATTTTGTCGTGCATTCAGATAGTATTAGAGATGGACCAGTGATAAAATATCATGATCATTTTTTTTGCTTCCAGGTGCTAGTGTATGATGATAGTTTCCTTAGAAGAGCGGGAGGCTCACGGCAAGGGCTTGTCACTGGAGTTCAAGGCAAGGATGCGGCGTTGTCTCACTACATCAGGTGTTTCAACCACGAAAATGTTTGTAGAAACAATTCAAGTACTTGGAAATTGTACTCATCTCACTTACGGCCCATAAATTCATTACAAATTTTATGTAGATCATAATATACCACAAGGAATACTCCGATGACAATGCAAAGTTCCCACTGTTTGCAATGAAAGTTATTACAAGATTGTGTGGTGGGCACCCCCTCCCACTAAATGTAGAAAGACTAATTCTGATTGAGAAACAGTTTTCTCTACGCGTATTTGGCATTGGGTATGGGTGCCAAGCACTCAGAGGCCCCTATTTCATGTCCTACATAGCTCAAGCTCTGGCTGCAGGGGTTGAAGACCCGGAAATCTTAGATCCATACAACAAGCATCTGTTTCTGAGGAAAAGAAGACGCCTGATGCCCATGGGGATGCTTCCATCAACAGAGGAACAATCTCGTGTACAGAGCTTGCACATCGAAGAGGTAAAAAGTGAGGAAGAAGGAGGTGCATCGAAGAGGATAAAAAAGACGGGCTCAGGTCCATCTTCTCCCGCTCCTGACTTGTGACCGTCGCCACCTCGCATGGCGCTTCGCCGCATTTGAATCTCCCCAAGCCATGTGTTTCTTCTCTTTGCGGATATGTTGTAAAGACCGTTTAATTTATGAACTCTTAAGAAGTTCCTTCTACCTTGCTCTATGAATTCCTGGGGGATTCACCATGGAAAACTTACCGCACCATGTAAGTGCAGGGGAGGGGGTTTTTTCTACAAGTTACATAAGCGTATAAGTTAGGGGGATGTCCCCAATATTTTATCTCCCAAGCTTAAAAATTAGGGAGGGGGGTATCATTTTCTTTTGGGGTGGGGGGGGAGGAGCTGACGTGGGTTGACTACTTGTAACGATTGGTCATCGATGTGCACTAGAACTCAGATGAGTTTAGGGGAAGTTTTCTATCAGGTCACACATCAAATTTTGCATCAAGCCAGTCATAGATAAGGACTAATTTGGAGCAGGTCAAGAGTTGATTTGCACCAGCTTTGGATGGGTCAAATTGGACGAGTATCTAGAGTGCAGGCTGATCGGGAACATAGTTTGAAATTTAAACTAAGACACATTGAGAGTACATCTAGTTATCAACATAAGTGGTTCCTTAGTACGTTGCTAGTCACTATGCTACAGAATCTTTGACTAGCTTTACTCAGTTAGATCATGTGAGACCTAAATTTTATATGTAAGATAGGGGTATGATAGTTTTCTTCATTGATTTGTTGTATAAGCATAAAAAGGGTGGTCATATTCCCTATTATAAGTTGTATATAGGGGTTTTATCAAAGTTGTTTGCTCGCAGGTGGCATCCCATTTTTTATATAGAGTGAATCCCCCGGGTATGAATTAGTCGTCTATAAGTCCATTGGTGTACCTCTAATAGGCTATTGGCCTTTTCTTTTCCTCCCCCATGTCTAGTGTGCTTAAAATAACCTGTTCTTGCCATGTAGTGGGTTTTTTCCATGCCTTGTGTGGACCATATTGATAGTAATCCGTATGTCTTGGCAAAATATGGACCATGGTTGAACAATATGTGCTGCATTGCAATAAAACAAAATGGTCAGTAGAGTATAATTTAAAATTTTGTTTTGTATACATAGAATGCCAACCCACCATGTAATGTGTGATATGTTGCCCACCCCACCCTGTAAGGTAAGCCTTTTCCAATCCATCAAGGCTGCTTGAAATGATGTGAGCTTACTTTGGTCCCAAGAATGCTGCTCAACGTAATGGAAAATTTTATCTAGTGATTTCCACACGTTCGCCTTGTGATTCTGGATTGCCCCACCACCAGTATTCTCTTTAACCACTTCATGTAACTGTTTCCATTTGTTGAACAAGTTTCTCCTTTCTTCTCTATCTGAATCTTTGAGGCTAAACCGAAGAAACCTTCTTGCCTTCACTCTGCCTATCGATGCTTTCCTCGGTACCTTGTACCAACTTTGAGACATCTTAGGGTCCTCTTCGATTTTGACATTGCCTCCATGCTAACCAATGTCTGAGAGCACTCCCTCTTATGCTTTGATCACTCTTTTCGACTCACACTCTGGCTTTAATGTCCATGCAAAACATATGTACAAATGAACCACCTTTTTAATTATTCGACAGAGTGGCATGAAGTGTACAGACGTGAACTCAACTCAGAGGAATATCAAGCACTGGTTTAAAGTTTTATCTTGAAGATGTCTGTTGGGAGCTCTATTTCATTCCACACTCTCAAGTGATTGTGCATCAGCCATGCAATATAAGCATGGACTTGCCACAGTTGCTTCGTGTGTTATGTTGTACATACACTTAAGAGTCTTTAAGTCACCTGCCATGTGCCATTCCACTGTATAGTCACCAAATCCTTCCATTGAAAGAACGGCTCCGTTTCTTTGTTCACTGATGATAGAAGGAATTTGGGTTTGACTCAAAACCCAATCGAGGATTTCAAAATTTTCCTTATCAACCTACAGTGAAAAACAAAAACACAAAATCAACAACCAAATAATCAATATTTTTGTTATCATAGAGTGAACGAAGTATACCTGAAATGATCCTAGAGTTAAAATGTTGTTTTTTGATTGCACGCTGAAGTATCGTGGATCCTCTTTCTTTATTGATGGATCCAGATCTCTGTTCATGAGGGTAATGGTGACTCTCTCCAGCTTCTTGTTCTTCAGGACCTCGCACTCGTCGAGCTTCAAAACAAACTTGAGAACCCCACCGCACTCGTCTCAACTGATGTCAAAGAAGTGAACTGCATACCTTGGCAATGCTCCAAGATCAATGAAGAGGTTGTTGTGCTCGTTAAACTGTACCTCTCTGCCACCCTTGCCTAAGGACGTTGATTCAATATGGAATGGTGACCCAAGTTTCTCAAACACCTCATTGTTTATGTGCCGGCGAGCAGCCTTTACATGTGATGGGTTTGGCAGCAATGATCCTCTCTGTAGTTTATTTTGAGACTTTTTAGCTAATGCTTTGAAGAGTTCCATGTATCCCATCTGCGAGATGCCACTCTCATCAAGTATTGCTTGCACTTCCATTGGTTCCACATGATTCTCGTTCATGAAGGAGGTAAGTAGCCTCCCTTTCAACTTACCAAATTTTTTCTGAGTTATCGTCTCTTCAACTACTTCTTTTGTAACTAGACGGCTGTAATGCACTCCGGCATTGAAGCCTGCACCATTCGAGTTTGGATGCAGTAAAGACCTGCCAAAAAAGCACCATGCGTTATGATCATGTATAGGAAAGTAAGTGTATCCATTTCTTAATGAAGCACATTGAAGAAAAAAACTTCGAGTTACCTTAAAGCTCGTATTCGTTTTTTTAGGCCACCACTACCAACCTTCATGTTCTCAATGTTGCACAGATCTCGTTTTCTTTTCCGACTACCAAGCACGGTGTCTTTCGCTCGCAAACTTGTGATCTTCTTCTCAGGGCCTTGGATTGTCTCTCTGTTTGATGAAATCTTTTGAGAGCATGCTTCATTAGTTTCTTCAGCTGCATGTTCTCCATCGCCAGGAATTTTCTTTGCCTTTCCGCATTCAATCCTCTCATTTCCAAATGTTCGGTGTATCCCAATAGCCCATCCTTGCCATCGCCTGTGAAATGTAAGAGGTTAGTGATACTAGCAAAGGGAGGAGGCGCATTTGTCGTAGGATCCGTTGGATAAATAGACCCATTGGTCCACAAATCCAAATGATGTTCCTTGTTTGTCCTTCTAAGTTCTTTCTCCCGTTGAGATAAGAAAGACTCCCTGCTACGTTTCTGCAACGGTGTGTACTCTTGCAATACATCAACATGAAGATGATGTGTGTTCTTTCTTTGGGTAAGTGTTAACGATAGAGGGGCTGAGGATTGTCAGTTCAAATTAGTGTTTTCATCAGGAAAAGATGCGTTCTATATTCCTAGAGTTGATAGAGAAGAAGACGGAGAAATATCTCAGGTTTTGGGAGGGAAGGCCATATTCTCAAGTTTAGAGTTGATAGAGTTCGTGTGGCTTATGTTTCTGGAGGGAATGCTTGTAAGTTGGCATTTCAAATCATCAGTCATACGGTTAGTTGGATTCCTGACAAGAGAACGAAGGATAAGAATGATAAAGACGGCGGCTATCTACCAAAGAATGTCATTTTGGCTTTTTGTTGCGCGGAAAAGTATAACATAAAATGCACAATTTAACATTTTCATTTTCTCTCTCTAAGTCAACGTGACACTTCTTACACGGACCAAAAGTGAGTCCAACTTTCTCCTAATGGGAAAATTTTATTTAGTGATTTCCACATGTTCACCTTGTGATTCTGGATTGCCCCACCACCAGCATTGTCTTTAACCACTTTATGTAACTCTTTCCATTTGTTGAACAGGTTTCTCCTTTCTTCTCTATCTGAATATTTAAGGCTAAACCCAAGAAACCTTCTTGCCTTCACGCCGCCTATCGATGCTTTCCTAGGTACCTTGTAACAACTTTGAGACATCTTAGGGTCCTCTTCGATTTTGAATTGCCTCCATGCAAACCAATGTCTGAGAGCACTCCCTCTAATGCTTTGATCACTCTTTTTGACTCAATCTCTGGCTTTAACGTCCATGCAAAACATATGTACAAATGAACCACCTTTTCAATTATTCGACAGAGTGCATGAAGTGTACAGACGTGAACTCTACTCAGAGGAATATCAAGCACTGTTCTAAAAGTTTGATCTTGAAGATGTTTGTTGGGAGCTCTATTCCATTGCACTCTCAAGAGATTGTGCATCAGCACATGAAATATAAGCATGGATTTTCCACAGCTACTCTGTGTGTTATGTTGTACATACACTTAAGAGTCTTTAAGTCACCTGCCATGTGCCATTCCACTGTATAGTCACCAAATCCTTCAATTGAAAGAACGGATCCGTTTCTTTGTTCATTGATGATAGAAGGAATTTGGGTTTGACTAAAAACCCAATCGAGGATTTCAAAATTTTCCTTATCAACCGACAGTGAAGAACAAAAACACAAAATCAACAACCAAATAATCAATATTTTTGTTATCATAGAGTGAACGAAGTATACCTGAAATGATTCTAGAGTTAGAATGTTGATTTTGAATTGCACGCTAGAGTATCATGGATCCTCTTTCGTTATTGATGGATCCAGAGCTCTGTTCATGAGGGTAATGGTGACTCTCTCCAGCTTCTTGTTCTTCAGGACCTCACACTCGTCGAGCTTCAAAACAAACTTGAGAACCCCACCGCACTCCTCTTGGCTGATGTCAAAGAAGTGAACTACATTCCTTTGCAATGCTTCAAGATCAACGAAGAGGTTGATGTGCTCGTTAAACTGTACCTCTCTGCCGCCCTTGCCTAAGGACGTTGCTTCAATATGGAATGGTGACCCAAGTTTCTCAAACACCTCATCGTTTACGTGCCGGTGAGTAGCCTTTACATGTGATGGCTTTGGCAGCAATGATCCTCTCTGTAGTTTATTTTGAGACTTTTTAGCTAATGCTTTGAAGAGTGTCCTGTATCCCATCTGCGAGATGCCACTCTCATCACGTATTGCTTGCACTTCCATTGGCTCCAGCTGATTCTCGTTCACGAAGGAGGTAAGGAGCCTCCCTTTCAACTTATGAAATTTTTTCTGAGTTATCATCTCTTCAACTACTTATTTTGGATCTAGACGTCTGTAATGCACTCTGGCATTGAAGCCTGCACCATTCAAGTTTGGATGCAGTAAAGACTTGCCAAAAAAGCACCACGCATTATGATCATGTATAGGAAAGTGTATCCATTTCTTAGTGAAGCACATTGAAGATACAAAAGCAGAAACAAACTTTGAGTTACCTTAAAGCTCGTTTTGGTTTTTCAGGCCACCACTACCAATCTTCATGTTCTCAATGTTTCACAGATCTCGTTTCCTTTTCCGACTACCAAGCACGGTGTCTTTCTCTCGCAAACTTGTGATCTTCTTCTCAAGGCCTTGGATTGTCTCTTTGTTTGATGAAATCATTTGAGAGCACGCTTCATTAAGTTTCTTTAGCTACATGTTCTCCATCGCGAGGAAGTTTCTTTTCCTTTCCGCATTCAATCCTCTCAATTCCAAATGTTCGGTGTATCCCAATAGCCCATCCTTTCCATCGCCTGTGAAATGTAAGAGGTTAGTGATATTAGCAAAGGGAGGTGGCGCACTTGTCGTAGAATCCTTTGGATAAATAGACCCATGAATCCACAAATCCAAATGATGTTCCTTGTTTGTCCTTCTAAGTTCTTTCTCCCGTTGAGATAAGAAAGACTCCCTCCTACGTTTCTGCAACGGTGCGTACTCTTGCAATACATCAACATGAAGATGATGTGTGTTCTTTCTTTGGGTAAGTGTTAAAGATGAGGGGCTAAGGATTGCAAGTTCAAATTGGTGTTTTCATCAGGAAAGAAGCGTTCTCCATTCCTAGGATTGATAGTGAAAAAGACGGACACTCGAAACTCATGAAATATCTCAGGTTTTGGGAGGGAAGACCATATTCTCATGTTTCGAGTTGATAGAATTCGTGTGGCTTATGTTTTTGGAGGGAACGCTTCTAAGTTGGCATTTCAAATCATTAGTCATACGGTTAGTTGGATTCCTGACAAGAGAATGAAGGATAAGAATGATAAAGACGACGGCTACCTACCAAAGAATGTCATTTTGGCTTGTTGTTGCGCAAAAAAGTATCACATAAAATGCACAATTTAACATTTTCATTTTCTCTCTCTAAGTTGACATGGCACTTCTTACAGGGCCCAAAAGTGAGTCCAACTTCCCCTAATTCCTATCCTAGTCCATTGGTAACGGACACACAGATTCGACGATTTAGGTAGTGTGTAGATACTCATCTTGGTGCAGATCCGCCGATTTAGGTAGCACGTTGATAAATTGGAGATTTATGATTTTTTAAACAATATCAAATGCAGATTCATAGATTTAGGCAGGATTAGTGCAGATCCGTCGGTTTAGACAGCACGCTGATAAATAAGATATTTACTGTTTCCACCAATATTAAGTGCAAATCGGGCGGTTTAGGCAACATAAGTGCTGATTTGCCGATTTAGGCAGTAGGTCAGGTGTAGATTTTCCGGTTTAGGCACACCGATCACAAAATCATGCTGCAGTGGCTGGCCACCACTGTAATTGGTATGATTTTCTTACCCAGGTATAGAAAATGAAAGATATTTTGGATTTGGAATTGGTATATGATGATTTTATCGCGATAGTATTTATGAAAGTGAACTTGAGATTGATGAGGATGATTTACAAAATGATGAGTGTGACCAATGATATCCTGATTCATCAGGGTATGACATATATTGCTTATTCTAGTGGTATGGGACACTAGAATAGGTAGTGTGTGGATGACGGCAGGCATAACCAATGTGTCTAATTTTATGGAAATTTTCTTTTACTATTTGATATAGATTTCTAATCATTGTTTTTGACAAGTATTATTTGCAGCTTTTTATCTTGGCAACTGAGGACAGTTGCTTTCCAACGGAGAGGTATGTTATAGAACTGATATTTTATTATCTATTGCAGCTGACAGGTGGCAAAATCATCAGCAGATAATGGATTATGCACAAGGATATTACATTTTATGTATATGTGATTATTCAAGTACTCTTTATGAGCTTTGGCCATTTATGTCCGGCCGGCAAGTTTGTACTCATTTTTGGGCATTCAAGAAATCTATAAATAAATACGTGCCAGAGAGAAATGCTCACTCTTGAATGGGGGGAGATTGCACCCAGTGTCTGTGTATTATTCTCTCCTCTCTTCTCTTATCTCTCGTTGTGCTGGCATAGCACTCCGCTCTAGGAGCTGCGCCTACAGGCTTCTTTTCTCTCTCTCTCTCTCTACCGCTCTATGTCTCTCTTTATTCAACTACGGTGTTGCATACGCGCTATGGGTTGTGCCAGGTATGCGGATTGGTGCTTTTCATGGATTGCATCATGTTATTTATGTGTTTTGCAGGGCAACCGCGCCTTTCGTCTGTCAACAGCTATACTCATCGGCTGCAAAGATCTTCCCATGTACTTTGAGTAGCAAGGGACTTTTAGGTCTTCCCTCAATGATATCAAAAGGTGCTTTTCCTATAGGAGTATGTACATTATTATTGTAGGCATACTCTACAAGAGGTAATTATTTTTCCCATTGTGAGCGTTGATCTACTTCTATAACATAATTCTTTAGTAGATCAAGTATCGTAAGATTGGCTATCTCACTTTGGCCATCCATTTGTGGGTGATACGCCGAAGAGAAAGTCAATCTTGTTCCTAGATTTTCAAAGAGACCTTTCCAAAAATTACTAGTCATTCTAGGATCTCTATCTGACACAATGGATGTTGGTAATCCATGGTGTTTGAAAATTTGTGATATAAAGAGAGTTGCCATTGGGTGTGCCTTAATAGTCTTTTTGACAGGAATAAAGTGTGCTTGCTTGCTAAACCTGTCAACTATTCTCCATATTCCCATATTCCCAAGGATAGACTTGGGTAATCCAAAGATGAAACCCATGGATATACTCTCCCACGGTGAATTTGGGATAGGCAATTGCTGGAGTAATCCAGGTTGCTTCCCTCTATCATACTTGGTCTTCTCGCATACTACACATTTTGAAACATATTCTTGTATGAACACTTTCATGGTAGGCCATGTCTCTACTTCTCAAAGAGTAGGTTGAATGCCTCTATGCCCCTCATAGGGAGGAGCATGGGATTCATACATAACTTTCTCAATCACGAAGGGAATGGTAATACATAGCCTATTGTCGTGGAGAAGATAACCATCCTGCAAGGTGAATGGTTCCTCTTTCTTCCCCAAAGCAAGGGCTGACATTATGTCTCTAAAGTGAGGGTCATTAGCATACTCATCTATCATAGAAGATAGATCATTATGAGTAGTTATAGACATAGTATTAACTTTTGGTCATCGTGAAACTGCATCAGCCACTTGATTTTTCTTACCAGCAATGTGAGCAATATGGAAATTAAATTGCAAAAGAAATTTTGCCCACCTCATTTGTTTGTCAGAAAGCTTGGTTTGTGTCATGAAATATTTGAGACTTTGGTGGTTGGTTCGTAGAATAAATGGAGTCCCCAATAAGTAGTGCTTCCATGTGTCTAGGGCATGTAGAACAGCTAAATCTCTTTCTCATAAATGCCTAATACGTTCATTCGTATTGAGCATTCGGCTCTCATATGCTATGGCATGTTCTTCTTGAATCTTCTAGAATATTTGAGACTTTGGTGGTTGGTTCGTAGAATAAATGGAGTCCCCAATAATTAGTGCTTCCATGTGTCTAGGACATGTAGAACAGCTAAATCGCTTTCTCATAAATTCCTAATACGTTCATTTGTATTGAGCCTTCGGCTCTCATATGCTATGGCATGTTCTTCTTGAATCTTCTAGAAAATTGAATACAACCGTTAAGTTTGAAGGGAATGAGAAATGTCCCTAATGATAAGAAATTCCCCAATGTCCACATTAGCTTAATATTTGTACATAGACAAGGTTCAAATCTTGAGGGAGTGTTGTACTCCCAAAACAAAGGGGAAATAGATTTAAGTGTTGGTGGAGTGTAGTGCTCCCAATATAAGGGGAAATACATAGGTAAAGATCGTCTCTTCAACCCAACCCTTTCATTGCTCTTGCTTGTTGCTCAAGCCTCTAAGCATATGAAAGGATGAAAAGCATAAGAGAGATAAGCCTTTTGGAAAAGTTGATGTATACAAAACCCTAGATAGGAAGACAGAAGATAATAACTTTGCAACTTCTTCATCTTCATCCTCTCAAGAGACTAAGAGTACAAAGAATAGAGATCACAATTTAAGGGTCAAGAATACATGAATATAATGTAGGATTGAGGGTTTTGGACACAATGCCCTCTTGGGTTGTCATGAAGTGTTTTTTGCAAGTACATAAGGTAAAAACATACCAACTCTAGTGGCCTACGCCTCCTTGGTAGGGGAGTGTCTACATGCATCCCTTTGGTTTTGTATGGATGCACGCATCTAGCACTACAGCAAGAACGAGCATCAATTTCCCATTTCTAATGTTGAGTCTTACTCTCTCTCTCTCTCTCTCTCTCTCTCTCTCTCTCTCTCTCGCATAGTTGTGTGCAAATTCTATAGCGAACGGAGCCCCAATTCTACTACAACACCTCCATCGCTATGTACAAATCCTATTGTAGCATCTTTACCAAGGTTCTCTAGCCTCTAGCCCTTCGATCTAATCATAGGGCCGACATCACCTCACTAGTAAAAATTCCCTTGTACTTAAGAAAAATAAGTAGCACCAACCCCTATCACAACATCTTTGCCAAGGCTATTGTTGAACATTTGATGCACTTCAACTCTACTTGGATCATTCTTCCTGCTTGATGCCCATGACCTCCATGGATGTATTGTCCTAGTGCTACCCCATGGTCATTCCTCAATAAGTCTCTCAACATGTAATAGAACCCTTAGAAAAAGTCTTGGCTAGATTTCGAGCTTGCATTGAAGAAAACCGCAAAAATTCACAACAATTGATTCAAATGTTTCCTTGAAAATAAAAAAAGATATATGTTGACGAGCGCAAAGCACGAAACAGACCCCGACGGCCTCTACGCCAGGACCGTGCACGCCGAGCTGGCCACGATAAATGAAAAGGGGGCACCACCTAGCTTTGAGCAGCTAGGACGCGGACACTAGTGATTTAAAATAGCACAAATACTGCACACCGAGAACGAGCGAGCGAGCGAGCGAGAGAGAGAGAGAGAGAGAGAGAGAGAGAGAGAGAGAGAGAGAGAGAGAGAGAGAGAGAGAGAGAGAGAGAGAGAGAGAGAGAGACGTAGGTGATGAAAACCCTTCGAGATGTGTGGGAAACTTGATTCAAAGTAATATTTATAGAAACCTTATCTATGGCAAGATGGCGACTGTGGTGATAGAGAGAGATAGTGAGAGATAGAGAGCCTACAGCGCGTTCTCTAAAGGAAATTCCATATACACAGAGGTTCTACTCTTGTGTGTGTGTGCGTGTGTGTGTGTGTGTGTGGAAACCCTTGGAGTCAGAGTGTGGACATGGCTTCCTTCTCATAGTGCTCACTAGTACCGCCCAAAATGCTACAACACTCTCCTAGAGTGCTCTCCCAAAATGTTGCCCCCAAAATGCTCTTTTCTAAGATCCCCTCCCCCTTGATAGTGACCTCTCAGTGCCCTTTTATAGGTCCAAGCTGCATTAGTTTAGGATAATCTAGCTAGATTAGGGACCTAATGATGAGAGACAAAGCCAAGGAGTTGGGTCCCAGATGGTTGACCCTTGCTTTGTCTTAGGAGTATTTTTAAAATGATATCTCCTAGGTGGGCCTTTGTGACCATCACCTACAGAGAGGTGGCAGTATACAATGGGTTTTTATACAAGAGTTTTGGCTTGAAACCGGAAAATAAT
This sequence comes from Adiantum capillus-veneris, assembly GCF_014529385.1. NCBI lineage: Eukaryota > Viridiplantae > Streptophyta > Polypodiopsida > Polypodiales > Pteridaceae > Adiantum > Adiantum capillus-veneris. The sequence continues at coordinate 101,630,448 of NC_140942.1, forward strand.
AATACCCTACAAATGTTACTGCGGAGATGCGTCGTGGACGAGATGCCAGTGAATGGCGGGCCTCACTGGTGCATCAATGTAGCGCGTTTGCCAGTTTCGGAGGCGGTCGGGCCATGCCTTCGGCGTCAATCTTTGAATCAGTGTCACTATCGCGTGATTTGGCCGTTCTTCTTTTGTATTTGGCATCGACGTTGAGTTCCTTCGCTTTTTTCACCTTTTTTGTGGGTGCATATATGCGTGCGTGTACTATGTGTGTACGTGCATGTGTGTGTGTGTATGTGTTTGAATGTGCGTGCTCGTAGGCGTATTATGCGAGTGTATAAATGTGTGTGTGGGTGTAGGTGCTGTGAGTGTGTGCGCATGTATATGGGGTTGTGTGTGTGTGTGTGTGTGAACGAGAGTATAGGAGGTGTGTTTATATATATATATATATATTCATATGTTGCATACGTGCAGGCTACAGAGAACGGGGGGGGGGGAGAGAGAGAGGGCGTGAGAGATGACAAGGGGGAGTGAGAGGGGATGGGGAGTGTGTGGGTGTGGGTGTGTAAAGATAGGAGTGTATGTGTGTGTGTGTATAGAGAGAGAGAGAGAGAGAGAGAGAGAGAGAGAGAGAGAGAGAGAGAGAGAGAGAGAACTATTGTGCCTTCTTGCTGTATGGTGGCCCCGAGCTGGTCGAGAGAGATAGGGAGAGGGAGAGCGAGCGTGAGTGGGAGATGAGGGGGGAATAGGAAGTGGGGTGAGAGAGGGAGGGTATGTGTGTGTATAGAGAGAGAGAGAGAGTTTTTTTTTGCGTTGGTTGGCCTGCAACACAGGAAGAAGAGAGAGAGAGAGAGAGATACAACATGGATGAGAGAGCATGAGTCTGAGGGGTGAGGGGTAGGGGTGTGTGTGTGTGTGTATGGGTGTGTGGTTGTGAATGAGAGAGAGATTACTCCTTTGCACTGGCTGGGCTGTTATTGTCTCAAGAAACGAGAGGGGGGGGGGGAGAGTCAAACGGTGGTGAGGGGGTTGAGAGCGTGAGAGAGAGATACTCTTGTTGCACCCTGACTGTGGAGGACAGAGAACGAGAGAGAGAGAGAGAGAGAGAGAGAGAGAGAGAGAGAGAGAGAGAGAGAGAGAGAGAGAGAGAGAGAGAGAGAGAGAGAGAGAGAGAGAGAGAGAGAGAGTCAACTATGGAGCGAAAGAGGGGGGTTGAACGAGGGGAGAGAGAGGGAGAGTGTGGACGAGAGGGGAGAGAGAAGCTGTAGCGGGCCAGGGAGAGTGGTTAATGGGAAGAGAGGGGAGGTGAGTGGCCTGCCTTGTTTGACAAACAAGAGGGAGAGAGAGAGAGAGAGAGAGAGAGAGAGAGAGATTTTCTTGGTGGGGACGAGAGAGTGTGGACGAGAGGGAAGAGATGAGGGAGAGTGTGAGTGTGTGTGTGTGTGTGTGTGTGTGTGTGTGAATAATGAACGAGAGAGTGTGGACGAGAGGGAAGAGATGAGGGAGAGTGTGAGTGTGTGTGTGTGTGAATAATGAAAGAGAGAGAGGGAGACTCTTGTCCCATTGCTTGGCGGCCCCTCTTGGATGAGAGATAATATCTTGCACCCTATGGGCTTGGTGACACAGGAACAAGGGGAAGAGAGAGAGAGAGAGAGAGAGATGGTTGGCAATGCCAAGCAGGAGAGAGAGAGAGCTTGTCCTGTGGTGATAATGGAGAGAGTGTGGCCAAGCTGAGAGGCAGGGCGGCCCTATGGCTGCCAGGTCAAGGGGAAAGCGGGGCCGGTAGTAATGGAGCCACAAACAAACATTTCTTTTAATTTCTCATGCTTCCCGAATAAGGTCCGTTCTCGCAGCTGCGGCTCCGAAAGCCGCTGCTAATGAATGAACAGTGAGGGGCCATGGCCAGGGGTGCCTTCAGAGCTAGGCTGCATGGGCCGTGGTGGGGAGGGGGAAAGAGAAGAGAGAGAGAGAGAGAGAGAGAGAGAGAGAGAGAGAAGAGAGAGAGAGAGAGAGAGAGAGAGAGAGAGAGAGAGAGAGAGAGAGAGGAGAGAGAGAGAGAGAGAGAGAGAGAGAGGAGAGAGAGGGGGGGGGGGGGGGGGGGGGGGGGGGGGGGGGGGGGGGAAGGGCCACAAGCCTGGCATGGCGGGTCCGCCTTGTCAAAGTGTAAGCAGGACTACTCGAGATCTGCGGATGAAGGGCTAAAAATGTGCCATTCGTGGCTCACCGATTGGCCGGGGAATTCTCGAGCCCTCTGGTGGTGTTTCCATGCTTCAGGCAGAGGAAAGATAAACTTTTTTTTTCTTGATTTCCAAAAACTGGCTATCATTAACCCTCCCCTTTTGGCTGGAGGCATTCATGTCTCGATCCCTGCCTTTGATTCCTCTTCAGGTGATCTGTAGGAGCCGATATCACGTTGCTTTCTAAACTAGCCATTCCATTTGGCCATTGGTGAGATTTTTGGGATATCCATGAATCTGCAACAAGTCCAGATGATAGCTTGTTCCTTGGAATAGTGCGGGCTGATTAAATGGGAAGCCCATGGCTTCCAGAACTTTATGCTAGTGTCCTCGTGGATCCTAGGTAAAGAATAGGATCATTATCTGTAGTGTATGAACAATAAAATTTGCATGCCAAATAGGACCAAAATTGTAACCACTAGTAGCGAGAGAAAAAATGAGCATCTTGGCTCTTGCAAAGGCAGAACTGAAGACTATGATTCCCAAGAGTGTGCCAAGAATCCACCATATATGGTCGCCTTTTTGGCGTGGTGAGCTCCAGTTTTCTTCAAAATTTTCTTATTGCCGCAACTAGAAAAGCCAGCAAGCATATCATGCTCCTCTTGAGTGTGCTCAAACATGTTAGATGTCTTTTCTGATATTGATAGTGAGCCACATACCTTGCGGCTTAAATACAAGCGTAATCCACTCAGCTCTCTCCAAAGAGAGGACACACTATTTGTAAAAATTTGCACCAAGTTGGGGATGATGCCTTCATTCTTGCATTCTATCAGCATTTTGTCTATCCATGGCTCCTTAACTTTTATCTCCATGATGATCTTAGCTCTGTATGTTCTAGTGGTTAACCATAGCCATAGGTCTGATGCATCCCATGCAAACACAATGCTGCATTGTGGAGGAGTCTGGAACATCCTTAAAAGGTTGGCAACATGTTGATCATCAAAATTAGTCTAGAAACCCTCACATAAACTGGAGGCATTACCCATCTCCAAGTTTATATAACCTTTTAGTAGACTAGAGGCATTACCGATCTCCATGTTTATATAACCTTTTAGTAGACTAGAGGCATTACCGATATCCAAGTCTATGACACTACACAGTAAAGTCTTTCTCGAATGCCAAGCCTCTGGAACAATATCCAGCTCCAAACCTTCATTCATACTTACCTCTTTGTTATGGTCCTTTGGTGAAACTTCCTTGATGCAGGATGCCTTCAGCTTGCTACATTGTTCTTGGTCCATACTGGTGCACAGGCTTCTGTTTTCAAAGCCCTCCCCTTTGCTTGATGCGTTGTCCATCTTCTGCAGCTTACTAGTAGGCTGCTCTTCCTGTAAACTGGAGGCATTACCCATCTCCAAGTTTATCTAACCTTTTAGTAGACTAGAGGCATTACCAATCTCCAAGTCTATAACACTACACAGTAAAGTCTTGCTCGACTGCCAAGCCTCTGGAACAATATCCAGCTCCAAACCTTCATTCATACATACCTCTTTGTTATGGTCCTTTGGTGAAACTTCCTTGATGCAGGATGCCTTCAACTTGCTACATTGTTCTTGGTCCATACTGGTGCACAGGCTTCTGTTTTCAAAGCCCTCCCCTTTGCTTGATGCATTGTCCATCTTCTGCAAAGCCTTACTAGCAGGCTGCTCTTCCTCTTCTCTTGTATCTTCCATGCTCTTTGCATTCCTCTTACTCTGACGAGGCTTGATCAACACTTTACACCTTCTTGCCCTTACTGCCCAATGTTGTCAATTGATCGCTTTGGTGTCTATTTTATCCAAGACTAGAGATGTACTAACATTGGTGATACAATTTGCTTCACTTACCTCCCTCACTGGGGTAACATCTTTTGATTCTTTAACCTCTTGTTCCACTGCTTCAGTCCTTTGAGCAAACTTCTCGCTTGACCCTTCTTCTGCTATCTTCATCTTGACCTCTTTTGCAAGACCAATGAAACTGATTGTGTGGCTGCCAATTGGTGGTGGGTGTAGGATGAGTGTAAGTGGTGATTGTGGCAGTGGTTGCATTGGTGGCTATAAGACATGAGCTAGTGGGAATGGTTGTGGTTTCACTGCTGGTGGTGGGATTTGAATAGGTGGGATTGGTTGGCTGGGTGGCATTGACCTTGCTCTTGGTGGAGAAATATAATTTTTCCATGGTGGTAAATCAATGAGCAAGAAATTACAAACCTTATATGTGTGTGTGTGTGTGTGTGTGTGTGTGTGTGTCACAAATGACTTAGCGGCTTTCTTACAAGGTTGGGTGGATAGATTTAAACAAGAGCTAAGAGGGTCGTAAAGCTAGAACAGAATAAAGATGCTTACATTAAAAGAGTGTTAGTAATCAAGAAGGGGTAAGATGATGGGACGTGGAGATCTTAGGATTTCATCAAGTATTTTTGCACCAAATATCAGAAAACAATCTTTTGCTGGTAGAATATCTTCCTATCAATACATACGTTTACATGCATGTGTTGCAAGAAACAAAAAGGAAAGACTTCTGGCCTACTTTTATTATCCATGTTGGGTGTAGGGAACTGATTACTAGAGTTGCATACCTTAAGTGTTGACAAGGTGACACCTTCACCACATGCCTCTACCTCCTGTTGAAGTCCGCACAATCCTCCACATTAGGTTCAAAACATACTGGGCAAGAAGAGTCTACCTCAATCGGCTTTCCATTCTACATGCGACGGTGGTGCTTGGGCGGTTGCACTTCACTTGAACTCTCTAGGCCTAGGGAGAGCGTAGGCCCACTTGCGTCCACCAAATGCTTTAGGCTTTGTGGCTTGGACTTTGTGGTTGATATAGTTGACGACTCTTCTCAGACCATTAGAGATGAAACACTTGGTGCTACACAAAATCTGACTGTCATGAGAGTGCTGCGGTTCTCAAAAGCAAAACTCACCGTTCTTTCTTCACCTCCTCTATCGGCACTCATTGACAGAATGCTTTGGTTGACGACACTGACGACCTTTTGTAGCCCTCTCGCTTGATGCTCTTGATTTGTGACTAGCATGAGTAATGCGGGATGGGGATCTTACCTCTTGGATATTGATGACGCTACAGCCTGGCAGTAGTATTTCGATGAGGGCGGTCAGTGCTTCTTCAATCTCCTCCTCCTGGGTTCTCCAGTTGGAGAATTCTTGTATCCATTTGTCCATGGTCGACGATGTGCATTGTTTTCATCATTGTAAACTGAAGGTTTTCGAGAAGCCCTCCTCGGTGGGGGCATGAAATGACAGGCACAAAACGCAAAATGGACCCCGATGGTCTCTACGTTAGGACCGTGCATGTCGAGCTGGCCCACGGGAAATGAAAAGCGGGCACCACCTAGATTTGAGCGGCTAGGACACAGACAATAGTGATTTAAAATAGCACAAATACTGCACACAACACACACACACACACACACACACACACACACACACACACACACACACACACACAGATGTAGGTGATGAAAACCCCTCGAGATGTGAGGGAAACTTGATTCAAAGCGATATTTACAGAGACCTTAGCTACAGTGAGATGGCAACTATGGTGATAGAGAGAGATAGAGAGCCTACAACACGTTCTCTAGAGGAAATTCCATGTACACAAAGATTCTACTCTTGTGTGTGTCTGTGGAAACCCTAGGAGTCAAGGTGTGGACATGACTTCCTTCTCATAGTGCTAACTTTCCAAACCCCAATGCTCAAGTACCACTCAAAATGCTACACCACTCTCCAGAGTGCTCTTTCCCAAAAGCTGCCCCCCAAAATGCTCTTTCCTGAGGAAAATCCCTTCCCCCCCCCCCCCCCCCCCCCCCCCCCCCCCCCCCCCCCCCCCCCCCCCACCCCCCCCCCCCCCCCCCCCCCCCCCCCCCCCCCCCCCCCCCCCCCCCCCCCCCCCCCCCCCCC